>NC_138356.1:8311240-8691240 GCF_046562875.1 Panthera onca | reverse complement strand
CTCGTCACTCTCTGCCCACCGTCAAGGGTCACCTTGTACAAAACCACGTGCTGGTACTGATTAGAGCTTGGTCTTTATTTTTACGCTGTTTAATGTGTTTATCGTGTCAGGCCTGCCAGACAGTAAACACCTCCAGGGCCGAAGCCACACCCTGTACCTTGTATGCTTTCACTTCTATCTCCTGGAACCTTCCTTCACCAAACCTCTTCTCAGAGCTTTTTACAAGCAAGAGCGGTGCGTGTGGCCCTTGACTAGGCAGGTGGCGTGGAAGACCCAGCCTACGTGAACCCCTACAGGGGGAAGTTGGAGTCAGGTCCCTGCTTGGCCAGCCTGGCCAGCCCTCACTTCCGTGAGGGCCCAGGTGACTGCATCCCTGATGCTTTAGTCCTCTGTGCGACTCCGGCCGGGTCACTCCCTGCTCAAAGCCAGCCTCAGGCCAATGTCTGAACTCTGTAACCCCGCCACTGAGGCCCCGTGTGACCAGCCCCTGCTCGGCCCTCCTGCCTCCTCACCACGAGCAGCTCCTGTCCCGTATCCTGGTTCCCCAGCTGCCTCTGCTGGACACATTCACTCTGGTCTCTTTGGCCTGGCCAACTCATTCTGAGGGCCTCAGTGGGGATGTCACTGCCTCTAAGAAGCCTTACCCAGCTCTCCTCGGGAATGCGTGTGGTCCCAGGGCTCTCTGCTCCTCACCTGTTTATCTACGAGCCCTGCGGGAATATAAATCAGGGCAGGCGTAGGGTGTGCCCGTTTCTGTTCCTGGGCCTTTATGTAACATTCCAGTAACTATACCTAAACCGGGTCAGGAAGCCCAGCGAGCCAAAGTCGGCTACAATCTCAACCTGGGCCTGCACCGCAGTTGGCCAGAGCACTCAGGAAGCAGATGACCCACACAGATGTGCACTGGTGGCGTGGACAGAGCTTCTAGAACATGGCACCAAGTATCCACACCTCTCTGGCTCTTGGGGACAGATTTTGATGACCCATATGTTATTAAAAAAAAAAAAAAGGCAATAATTATCCTTGCCCTTGGAACTTTAATTAGGCTGAAAGGAAATTTCTTTCTCAGAATCATACCACAGGTTCATGTGATGGTCTGGAAGTCAATTTAATTTCCCTTGTGTATGTTTAGCAGTTAAAATGAAAGCTTAACCCCTATGCTAGTATTTCTTTAAAAATGGTTTTCTTAATATTTATTTATGTTTGAGAGAGAGAGAGAACATGCATGAGTAGGGGAGGGGCAGAGAGAGGGGGGACAGAGGATCCGAAGCAGGCTCTGAGCGGACAGCAGTGAGCCCGATGTGGGGCTCGATCCCACGAACTGGGGGATCGTGACCTGAGCCGAAACCAAGAGTCGGGCGCTTAAGCGACTGAGCCACCCGGGCACCCTTGACTTGACCTTTATGTTTTAAATCAGATGAAGAGATTCTCTCATCATCCCGGACCACGGCAGCTTCACAACGCCAGGCCCAGGGATGTACAAACGCGAGAGGACCTCAATTCCGCAAACCACCTGCTGAGGCTAAAGCAGCAATTAAATGGGTCTCTTCTGTGTGCGCCAATTCCTGACTCTGTATTAGAGAGTCTGGGTGTGAAGCTACTGGGGAAATTTGAAATACAAAGCACCTCCATTATCTAAAATGAGAACAGTCACGTAAAAAGATAACGTTGGCGATGTTTTCGTGCTCCTGGCTTTAAGCAAACTGATTTAGGTTTGGGTGTGTTTTGCATTTCTCATGCTCTTCAGCTCAAATAGCATGACAAACGTACATTTCTTGGTTCCTCTTTCTGTACCTTCAGTGGAAATATATGAGGGTGACATTTCTGCCTTTGGGGGGTGTGTGTGTGCACACGCGTGTTGTTCACTGCTGTCCTGGGAGGGCAGTGAGGAATTATTAAGTAAGATAGTGACCCCCTGGGATCCCAGCCTGGGCCAGTAGCCCAGATGGGCTCTGGTGAAATTCCAGGCATCTAGTACCTGGTGAAAGTTCTAGGCACGGGGGCGACATTAAAAATGCTGTTTCCCGAGTTAAAGGGCAGGTGCTTAAAAAGCAGGCTTTAAGTCTCATGCAATGCAAGTTTTTCAGAGAGGCCATTTGAATGTGCTGTTAGAAGAAAAGACATTGGTCATCAGGGGTCTGCCAATCAGCTTTCAAACATGGGGGAAATCAAGGGGCTAAAAATAGGTGTGCAACCAGAGAAAGAAGGGGTTATCAAATGTTCTGACCCCAAACACATTGGCCTGCCTATTTTTGCTGCTGGTGTGAAATAGAAAGTGTCCTCCCTCCCAACCCGTGTACCCTCCCTGGCCCACAACAAATCAGAAGGCGCCATGTCTTCCAAGGGCAGGTGACCCGGCCGTGTTGGCTGGTGGGCGAGCTGGATTGGGGGGGGTGGGTTTCCGATCCTCACCCAGCATCTCAGAGGGTCCTCGCGGGCACACTCGACGGGGCGTTGCGGTCCGTGGGTGTCTACGTTCTGGTACATCCACGTCTACAGACGTGGTTTTACAGACACACACACGTACACACACAAATACAATACAAGCGCAGGGCGAGTGTTCAGAACTCTTAACAGCCTCTGCTCCCTCTGCCCATCATTTTCTACTGCAAACAAACACATATACACGCACGTATGCAAAGTGGGGACGGAACACAAAATCTAGAGTCCTATTTACTTTGCAAATACATTTTTTTTCCCCCCAGGGTACAAGGTCGGAAATCACACCAAACTTTTCAGAAGCATTTGAGCTGAGTTCACTCGTTTTTAAATTCCTGCTCCAACAGTAACATTTAGGTAGAGAAAGTCTGTGTGTTCCTCTTCCCCAATGGAGGCGTAAACATGGCAGGCAGCTCAGGAGACCCTCTCCACACACCCCTGCCTGGGCCGCTCTGAGGAAGGCCACACGGGTCCTGCCCTTTTCAGTGACCCGTGGCTTCCATCATCAAATACATTTATGGAGACGCGAGTTGCCAGTGACCGACTCGCGGCTCTCAGTACAGTTCCGCTTGGGGCAGAAAATACCTAATGACTACAGGCTTTGGGTCAGTATCAGAGGCTTATCTCATGTGGACTACAACTCTGGAGGGGGAAAAAAAAAATCTCAATTATGTTCTTACATACCAAAGCAGAGCTCAAATAAACCTTGCAAGTGACCTTCCTTGCTAGCAACCGACCACAGAGGTCACGCATCTTTTCCTGTTTTTCTTAGAAGCCCCATCAGCAACCAGCATCCCAGCATCCCACACAGGACTCACGTCCCCCTCTCCCCCGCCCGCCTTCCAGTAGACTCCCTCCGGTTCACAGGCTCTGAGCCTTCAGTAGCCTTCCCAGGCCTGTGCTCTGTGGATGGTCTGCTGGGCACACACACTGGGCTGCTTTCACCAGAGAATCGGAGTGATGCTTTGGACAGATAACAAAAGGCTCGTGTGGATGGCCTTGCTCTGGAAGTCTTGCTCCGGTGTTCTGTTCGTCCTAATTACTATCACTTTCCTGAGAAATTGGCAAGCGACAAGCTATCTGGCTTAGTGAGTCATTTTTTATTTTAATGAGGAAGAAGCCTGCATTTGAATCGGATGACGGAGGGAACAAAGGAATGGAAGGAGCCTAATTGAGGGACTCAGTGTGATCTCTCAAGCACAGCTAAAATCTGCCCCAGGAAGTTCCAGCCTAAATGAGAAACTGGAACTGAAAATACAACCTGTCTCAGAATTGGCTGGTTGGAAAACATTTGTCATCTAGACCAGCAACGAGAGAAATTAAACAAGCAAAGTGCCAAAAGGCAGGAGAGAATAAAAAAATCTGGTTTTCTTATGCTTTACCTGTCCCATTAGGCATCGGTAACTTCATTCTTTAGATAGGCATTTCCTTCCTACCCTTGGGACAAAGAGGATTCCAATCACTAATTACTTTCAAATGCCCTAGGGGGCTCATGAAATAATGATGGGGATAGTATTAATAAGCTGGAATGGAACAAATGAGGAACAACTGAGTAAAACCCAGGGTCTGTGTGAAGGGTCCTTGTAACAGGAAGCCTCTAGAGTCCATCCCAACTGACCTAAAGACCATTTCATGACATAAAGACAACAGGGAGCTTTCAAACAGAAAGCTTAAGTGAGAACACATCCCCTCTGTAGTCCAAATGTGGCAGCATGTGTCTTACAGCACTCGATAGTTTTATAGAAACACTTCTCTATAAATATTCATTGATCTTTCTATACTGGATTCCTACAGTCTTTAATGTGTAGTTTGGATGGAGAAAGCACGGAGCTCACCCCTCGCTGGGTTTTGGGTCAAAATTTCCTAGAAATTTTGTTTTAGCTTTATTTGGTTATTATAATGTTCTTCTTTATTCTTCCCTTTCAAGCACAACTGCTAAGAAATAGTGAAGTCTTTTCCTTTGAGAATGATGGTGGGGACGGTGATGATTATAGCCACTGGGTACACAGTGCTTACTCTGCCCAGGCATCTGGCGAAGCATTTATACTCCTTATAACAAGCCCACGAGGCAGGCGATATTCGTGGTAAGGATGAGGAAGCGGAGTCTTGGAGAAGGTCATTTTTTCCTGGATAAACCTGGGTTTTAATCCAAGTCTGGCTGGTCCCACCACCTGCGCTCTGAACCCTTCATCCAGACTGGCATCTTCCTTTACCAAGAGGTACACGTAGTGGAATGCTCACAAGCAGGTAAAAGGAGGGAAAAGAGAGAGAGAGAAAAAAAAAACCCAAAACTAGATAACTTAAAAAGTGGCAAAGTTAAAGTTTGCAGTCTTTCCGACTACCGTCAGAGCTCTCAGATGAGGGCAGTTTGGCATATGCGAACTTGGGGCTCGTAAGTTTCCTGTGACCGGTCAAAATTGAATCAAACCGACATCAAACTTTCCATGGAGACAGTTTTGTTGAATAATCATACTTAAATCAGCAAGTTTCCATGAAGGAGATTCACCTTCTTTAGCGAAAAAGGAAGACAAACCTGTCAACTAATTCCCATAGAGGTTTTCTTGAGAGAACTTTAATTAGACTACTTCACGCCCATCGGGATGGCTATTGTAAAGACCAACAAAGAGACACCAAAGAAAAACAGAAAGTGACAAGTGTTGGTGAGGATATGGAGAAATCTGGAACCCTTGTGCACTGCTGGTGGGAATGCAGAATGCTACAACCATATAAGGAAGACAGAACGGGTATTCCTAAAAACATTACCACACAAACATGGAATTATCCTGGGATCCATCGATCCCACTTCTGGGTGCATACGCCCCAAATTAAAAGCAGATATTTATACAATATCTGACGGATATTTGTACACCCCTATTCACAGCGGCATTATTCACAATGGTCAAATGGCGGAAGCAACCTAAGAGTCCACTGATGAGTGAATGGATAAGCAGAATGTGATCTATACATACGACGGAATATTTAGCCTTAAAGAGGAGTGAAATTTTGACACCTGCTACAACATGGATGAGCCTCGAGGACATTATGTGAAGTGAGCTAAGCCAGGCACGAAAGGGCAAATGCTGTATGGTTCCACTCATGTCACGGACTTAACGTGGTCAAATTCGTAGACACAAAGGAAAATGGTGGTTGCAAGAGGCCAGTGGCGGGGGAGAACGGGGAGTTGTTTGATGGGTATAGTGTTTTATTTTTGCAAGGTGAGGGGCGCCTGGGTGGCTCAGTCGGTGAAGTGACCGATTTCAGCTCAGGTCATGATCTCGCAGTTTGTGAGTTCGAGCCCCGTGTCGGGTTCTGTGCTGCTGGCTCGGAGCCTGGAGCCTGCTTCGGATTCTGTGTCTCCTTCTCTCTCTGCCCCTCCCCCACTTGTGCTCTGTCTCTATCAAAAATAAATAAATCTAAAAAACAAAAAATTTTTTTTTTTTTCAATTTTTGCAAGGTGAAAAAAGTTCTGGAGATGGACGGTGGTAATGATTGCACGGCCCTGCCACTGAGCTGTGCACCTAAAAATGATAGATCTTCTGTTCTGTTCATTTCACGCGCCCCTCTCCCCCACAGCTACATTGGAAGCCTCGCACCGTCGGGAAGCAGGACCGGAGGCCAGCAAAGGCTTTCTGCTGCAGGGAGCCCAGCACAGCACTCGTCACCCACCCGCCTGTGGGTGCAGCTGGCTGATCAAGGTGCGGCTTCCCGGTGGCACACCAGGCGGGACTAAACCAAACTGGGAAGCAGGGAACGCTCCTCCCCATCACTTCTTTGCCTGGGGCAGCTCCTCCATCCGGCCTCAGATAAACCCTGGCCCCGACTGCGACTATCCACCTAGGGCCTGGCGGGAAAGAGATTACCGACGCTGCCTCGGGACACAGTTGGGACCGTTGCGACTGTGCGCCCTAAACTTTAGAAGGACTCAGCTGGAGTTTACACAAGATGGGGCTGGGTTTCTCCTCAAAGCCTCCAGTTTCCCACTTGGCAAAATGGGGCTAATATTAGTAACAACCTGGTAAAGTCCAGAGGAGATTGAGAAGAGAACGAAGGACGTTCAGCGCAAGATGACCACTCTCGTCACTGCTACGCTCCTCCTCCTGCTGCTGCTGTTAATAACAGAAAAGACCAAAATCCCGATGTGGCTCCTAACGGTGACATGACAGACAGCGGAGCGGATTCCATGGAGCCCAGGGACAGTGGCAGGAAGCTGCGGCACAGGGCGGGGTGTGGTCCCCGGCACGCCGGCTCGCGGCTCTCGGCTTTGGCCGACTGGACGCGAGCGGCCTTGGCAGAGGCTAAACTTGAAGACGCTGCCTCCGCTCGGGGTGGGCAGCGAGCTCCCTCCCACCAGCTGCCCGAGAGGGTAAAGGGATGGTCCGCCAACGACGCCCCCACCCCCCCCACCCCTGCCGCGAAAGAGACTGGCCAGTTCTGCACACTCAGGACAAGGCGGTGAATCAATGACACTGGGGATCAGAAAGCTCCTTTGCTTACCGTCCCCTCTTCCGTCATCATCGGTTTCGTCGGTACTACTGTGCCATAAACGAGCTACCCCCTGATCTGTGGCTAACGAGCCCCGCTCCTGCTTATCGCTTTGAAAAGCAAGCAGATTTTGAGAAGGAAGCAAATGGTTCACAACTTATCCCGCCACAGAGGGAGGAAGTGAGAAAAGAACCCAATGGGTCTTGTTTCTGAGCTCGAATACCGATTTCCTCTGAGGTGGGATGTGAACCAACCCAGACGGTCCCCCCCGCCCTGACACCTCAAACTGAGAAACAATTCACTCTATTCATTGCCACTGGGTCTTACGCGTAAGTGAGGGATCAATAAATTCTACTCCTGAAGCCAATATTACACTCTACGGTAACTAACTAGTATTTAGATTGTTTTTTTTAATGTTTATTTAGTTTTGAGAGAGAGAGAGAGACAGAGTGCAAGCCAGGAAGGGGCAGAGAGAGAGGACACAGAATCCGAAGCAGGCTCCAGGCTCTGAGACGTCAGCACAGAGCCCGACATGGGGCTCGAACCCACGAACTGCGAGATCATGACCGGAGCCGAAGTCGGATGCTCAAAAGACTGAGCCACCCAGGCGCCCCAACTAGAATTTAAATAAAAACTTGACACAAACCAAAAAAGCCAAATTTTGCTCAGTGAAAACAAGCTGTGAATGTCAAGAGACATAAAAACATTTATATTCTGATCTTGTTATCTGGCTAGTGGGCAGGGGATGGGCAGGGGTTCTGTGGTAAGGAAACAAAATGAGTAAAGGTTTGTCCCCAGAAATGTCTTGTATTGTTATTTATATTAGGGAAGAATTGGAGGTTCTTCATATGGGAATGTTAAGGAAATCATCGTATAATCATAGGAACAGAATATTATGTTGTAAAGGCACATACATGTTTTTTTATTTTTTTAATTTTTTTTTAACGTTTATTTATTTTTGAGACAGAGAGAGACAGAGCATGAACGGGGGAGGGGCAGAGAGACAGGGAGACACAGAATCGGAAGCAGGCTCCAGGCTCTGAGCCGTCAGCCCAGAGCCCGATGCGGGGCTCGAACTCACGGACCGTGAGATCGTGACCTGAGCTGAAGTCGGACACTCTACTGACTGAGCCACCCAGGCGCCCCAGCACATACATGTTTATAACGTGATATTTATTTTTAATAAAAGGAAAAATTATTGGAAAATATATTGGAAAATTATTGAAAAATATTCGGTCCAATACATACAAAACAGCACAGCATTTACAGTACAAATCTAATGCATAATTAGAAATAATTAAAATGGATGGTGAGGCACTAATAGAAAAAAATGAGCAGAAGGTTTAAAGAGTTCCCAGAAAAATATACTGCAAAGAATAAATACGGAAAAAGGTGCTTGACCTCATCTATGTTAAATAAACATAAATTACAATAATGAATGCTAAATCTGATCTATCCGACTGGATTGGAGAAGGCTAACAATACCAAGTTTGGGCAAGGAGAGGAGACAAAAGATACTCTCATTTTTTGGAAAGACTTTCAGGAGTAACTATCAAAATTTTAAATGTACACACACTTTTGGTAGATCTATAACCTACAATTAATTTCATTTTTTTAAACGTTTTATTTATTTTTGAGAGAGAGAGAGAGATGGAGAGAGAGAGAGGGAGGGAGAGAGAGAGAGGGAGGGAGAGAGGATTAGAAGGTGGGTTCTGTGCTGACAGCCTGCTTGGGATTCTGTCTCTCCCTCTCTTTCTGCCCCTCCCCTACTCACACTCTCTCTCAGAATAAATAAGCTTAAACAAAGAATGAGGGGGGTCATTCTACACTGATATACAAAAATAGCCAAGATAGATCAAGCTACGGAGTTGCAGCATATTGCACATATCATGCATTTCTGTGGGGACCGGGAGGAATGACCATAACCAATGCTGGTAACTGGAATGATGCATTAGAATTGCCAAAATTGGGACCGAGGAATTGGGGTATAAGGTTTTTAGTTTCTAAGCTAGAGTATACTTTACTTTGACTTTTCTTCTTTTTTAACCCATTATCAATGCAATGCTTAAAAAAATATCATTAAACAAATAAAACTGAAATGTAGCATAAGAACACACAAAAAAGCTTATAACAGGAAAAATGGCATCTGAATGCTATGTTTTCATTTGTTTTCAATATTTCTATCAGAAACGTGCACTGACTTTTTTCTTAATGATTATTTATTTTGAGACAGAGAGAACAGGGGAGGAAGAGAGAGAGAGAGAATCCCAAGCAGACTCCAAGCTGTCAGCACAGACCCTGACGTGGGGCTCAAACTCATGAACCGTGAGATCATGACCTGAGCTGAAATCAAGAGCCCAAAGCTTAACCGACTGAGCCGCCCAGGTGCCCCTGCACTGACTTCTACTAAGCAAAACAACCTCTCTTTAAAAAAAAAAAAAAAAAGAAAGAAAGAAAGAAAGAAAGAAAGAAAGAAAGAAAGAAAGATCTGATATGGATCACATTTTCCAAGAATTTCCCAGAGCATGAATACCTGTTTTGTGCTACGTCCGCTTTGAAAGACTTCTAGGATTACTCACTAGGTACGTATTCACATATACACAATCATATCAATACGTGGGTATGCCCCAAGTTAACAGAAAGCAGCTAGGAATGTACTTGGGGGGTCCGGTCACTTGTGGCTTCACGAGGATGCCACCCCCAGAGGACACTCTTCGTCCAGTACAAGAATGGAGACCACTGTCATTCTGAGGCGGGGTTTTCCACTTACACCCAGGCCAGTCTGCCCGCTAGGAGCCTGGTCCTGTTCTGGGCGGGTGGCAACGAAACGGCGTCCCTGCCCTGTGGGGTTTACTTCCTAATGGGGCAGACAGAAAAGAGCACATCGGCAAACAGACGTCCCCTGTTGTGGGACAGCTAAGCACGGAAGGAAACGCAGAGGCGCGCGTACTGTGTTTCAACTCCAACGACGCACTTTAAAGAACTTGAGTTTGGCTGGGTTGGCAAAGCCTGGGCTGTGGCTCTGGAACTAATCCCCGACTTCTCTTTCCTGGGACCAACTGAAAGCAGCCTGTGATGAGATCTGATAAACTCCAAATATACCTGAGACAGAGGCGCTGTAATCATTGTATTTACATTTCTTTTTTTAATGTCTTTTTTATTTTTATTATATATTTATTATATAATATAATATATTATATTATATAAATTATATATTTATTATATTATATAAATCATAAATATTATATATTTATTTTTATTCTTTTTTCAATATATGAAATTTATTGTCAAATTGGTTTCCATGCAACACCCAGTGCTCCTCCCAAAAGGTGCCCTCCTCAATACCCATCCCCCGGCCTCCCCTCCCTCCCACTCCCCATCAACCCTCAGTTTGTTCTCAGTTTTTAAGAGTCTCTTACGCTTTGGCTCTCTCCCACTCTAACCTCTTTTTTTTTTTTCCTTCCCCTCCCCCAGGGGTTGCTGTTAAGTTTCTCAGGATCCACATAAGAGTGAAACCATATGGCATCTGTCTTTCTCTCTATGGCTTATTTCACTTAGCATCACACTCTCCAGTTCCATTCACGTTGCTACATTTCAACCCTTTTGAAATAAGCTTCCAAAGTGGCCTGTGTTTATCAACGGAGCCGGTGAAGGTCTGCTCTCCGCGATGGCTCCTGTCCCTTTTCCTTTTCCTAAGGATATGGGAGGAGGGGGGAGCCGGAAAGGCGGAATCTTAGGAGAAAGCTGTCAAGTATTTGGTTCACCGGGGGGAATTCCTCTGTGCCTCGCGACTGGAGAAAATAGTTACTGGTCTTCACAAACGTAAAATGGGAAGAGAAATAAAATCCTCCCTGTTGGCCACAGCTTCACAACGAGGAAAAGAAACAGTGCACTTGACCCTTGAACACAGACTCAGACTGCATGGGTCACTTTTACGTGGTTTTCTTTTTTTTTTTTTTTTTTTTTTTTTGTCAATAAATACAGTATACTACTGTCAATGTATTCTTATGATTCTTAAATTTTTTTAATGTTTATTTTTGAGACAGGGTGTGAGTAGGGGAGGGGCAGAGAGAGAGGGAGACACAGAATCCGAAGCAGGCTCCAGGCTCTGAGCCATCAGCACAGAGCCGGACGCGGGGCTGGAACCCACCAACCGTGAGATTATGACCCTAGCCGAAGTCAGACGCTCAACCGACCGGGCCACCCAGGCGCCCCGCTCCTTATGATTTTAATAACTTATTTCTCTTTAGCTTATTTTACTGTCATACAGGGTGTAATATGTGTAATATACAAAATACATGTTAATTGACTTTATGTTATCATAAGTCTTCCATACAGTAGTTACCTCCAGGGGGGAGTCAAAAGTTATATACAGATTTTCAAGTGAGTGTGGGGTCAGGGCCCCTAACTCCTGTGTTGTCCAAGGGGCAACTGTACTTTAGAAGGTGTAGGACCTAGAAAAATGATCGCTCACTCAGTTCAGCAAATTCTCCGTGGCAGTGCTTTCCAGAACTCATCAGAGCCCCCAAGACACCTGCTGATCGTCCTGAGCTCTGCTCCTTAATTACTGATATCCAAGAGAAGGACCCAAAAATCTACAGATTTTAAACAAGGGCTCAAGGTGAGTCTTAATGATAAGGCAAGTGCATGAAACCCTGTAACATACCCTGACTTCCATACAAATAAAAGAATCAAACAGTTAGGAAAAGATGAAACTTCTCAAAGATAATCCACAACAAGACTAGCACTGCAGGCAGATAAATAGCCACTGTGGGGCCTTTTGCTCTTATTCTGAGTGAGGCAAAGCGTAACTAGAGGCCAAGGGGAGGAGGACGTTGGTCTGATTCACGTTTCCAAAGCAGCGCTCGGGCTACGGTGTTACAAACAGGCGCTGAAGGAAGCAAAAGCTAAAGCACAAGCCTAATTAGGCAGCTACTGAGTAATTTGGTTTGAGAGAGAGCGTTGGACTTGGGTTAGAGTGACGGCGGCGGGGGAGTGAGGAACGGGAGTCTGTCTGTTTTAGAGGCAGAATCACCCGATTTGCGGAAGGACTGGACACGCGGTGTAAGAGAAGGAGGGTCAATAACGACTTCAGGGGTTGGGGCCTGACCACTAGAAGGATGGAGATCCCACCACCCGAAGGGGAGGAAGCTAGGGGTGGGTGGGCAGGCTCTGGAGGGGGAAGGACAGGAGCTCAGTTCGGGAATTGTTGACTTTGACATACCTGATGCACATCCACGGGGAGGTGCTGAGTAAGCCGTTAGCTCAGGGAGGCAGATCAAGCTAGGCACATAAACTTCAGAGGGGTCACAGTACAGACAGCTGTGCTGGGTCACATAGCATCCCCCCTCAGAGACATGACCACCTGCACCCTCGGGATGTGACTTATTTGGAAATGGAGTCCTTGCAGTTTTAATTAGTTGAGGATCTCGCTAGGGAGGCATATCCTGGGTTTAGGGCAGATCCTGAATCCAACGACCAGTGTCTTTATAAGGGGGTGGCAGAGGGGATTTGAGACACAGATGCGGAGGAGAAGGCCTGTGAAGAAGGAGACAGAGGGGAGCACCGTGGCCACAAGCTAGGGAGCACCAGGAGGTGGGACAGGCAAGGAAGTGTTCTCCCCTAGAGCCTTCAGAGGGGACACAGCCAGGCCGACATCTTTGTGCAGGACTTCTGGCCCCCGGAACTGTGAGAGAATAAATCCCTGTTGTTTTAGGCCACCCAGGGGGTAGGAATTTGTTATGGCACCTCTAGGAAAGTAACACAACACTTTCAATGGGATCACTTGGGAGGTCAATATGGGGAAAGAAAGAGGAGGTCCAAGGACTGAGCTCTGGGCCCCTCCGATGTTTACATTTTGGGAGATGAGGAAAAAATGGCCAGGGAGAATGGCATCCCAGCATGTCTGGGAGCAGAGAGGGACCGGCTGCTCCAACCACTGCTGCTGGGCCACCAGAGAAGGGGCAGAGGGACGACGCCCTGGGACTCAGTGTGGTGGGGACCATCCAAGGCTTGCCAGGACCTGTTTGGTCGAATGGTGCCGAGTTCGAGAGCAAGAGGAAAGGAGCTGGGAAAAATGAGGCTAGTCCTTCCAGGGCTTTTGATCTTACAGAACAAGAGAGGAGAAACACGGAGGTGGGGGTAGCTGGAGAGAGACATGGAAGAAAGGGAGACCTCTATTCTAATTCCTTTGAGAATGGCAGAGAAAGGAGGGGAAAACGCCAAGGCAGAATTTCTAGAACAATGTCTTGAAAAAGCAAGAGGGGATGGGACCTGGTGAATGATGCAGGAGGGATGGAGTAGAATGGGGGGCTTTCTGCGATGGCGAAAGAGACAGCAAGGAAATCCACTGAGAGAGAGAAGGGGAAGGAGGAGTTAGATTCAGGGGCAGAGGAGAAGGTGAGAGTCAGCTGTCTGGGAGCGTGATGAGTGTAGGCACCTCTGTACTGGCCTTGAATTGCAAGCGGGAAGAGCCACCGTGTTGACTTACTTGGATGTGAATTAAAAATTAAAAAAAGAAAAAAGTGCCAAGAGCCAGTGCCGGTGGCAGCAGGGGGAGACGGGGGGCAAAACGAGTAAAGAGCTGGACTTAAGGCACGTGTGACAAACGGAGAGGCACAAGGGAGTCTTGCAGAGGCCCGGTGAGGACAGAAGAGACACACGAGGTGGGGGCGAGGGAGGCGTGGCAACAGGCAGAGGGTTCCATGGGCGGGAAGTGGCGGGAAGGGGTACAATTGTTGGAGGCGGGAGTCCCGGGGGTGGGCCAGGCACATGGGGGCCGGAGGGGACTTGTGGAGGGGTGGAGCCATGGGTCATCCCCAGGGAATGCGGGGCAGTGGAGAAGAGAGGACAGAGTCCTAGAAGAGGAAAATTCAAGAGGCAGGGAGGCCTGAGTCTGAAGGTCGACCTGCGTGGGTCCCTGCGAACAAGGGCAGGGTCTCCTGGGGCTGGAGGGAGAAAGTGTGAACCCGAGCCGAAGTGTGGCAGTGACAAGCGTCCAGGGATCCGGGGACGACTACACGGAGGGCGGTGGACCTCAAAGCTGGAGGTCCTGGCTGGGGGGGCGGGGGGGGCTGTCAGGGAGAAGGAAGGTATGGTTCTTCTGTGGGTAAAAGGTAGGAATATCATCTTCATAGTCAGTTCTGTAACCTCGTGCGTTGCCCAATTATGTTCTACACATGAGGAGATGTAGATAAAATAATTAACAGGACCTGGAAATCCTGACGTTTAAAAAAAATTTTTTTTTAATTTATTTTTGAGAGAGAGAGAGAGAGAGAGAGAATGGGGGAGGGGCAGAGAGAGAGGGAGACCCAGAATCCAAAGCAGGCTCCAGGCTCCGAGCGGTCAGCACAGAGCCCAACCCAGGGCTCGAACCCACGGACTGTGAGATCATGACCTGAGCAGAAGTCAGATGTTTATTAACCCACTTAGCCACCCGGGTGCCCCATTTTTATTTATTTTTGCGAGACAGAGAGCGTGAGCAGGGGAGGGGCAGAGAGAGAGAGGGAGAGAGAGAATCCCAAGCAGGCTCTGACTGTCAGCATGGAGCCCGATGCAGGGCTTGAATTCACAAACCAGGAGGCTGTGACCTGAGCTGAAACCGAGTCTGACGCTTAACTGACTGAGCCACCCAGGCGCCCCGGAAATCCTGACATTCGAAGAAGAATCAGCCAGCCACACTGCCACTTGAATTCCAGCATCCCTCGCCCCTGCCTGCTGGTGCAGGTGGGGACACAGGGCTCTCCCAGAACCAGGAAAAGGCCACGCGAGGATCTGAATGACACAGTGGGAGGAAAAACTTGCTTGTATTCCCCTCTCCCCAAATTAAATGCATCCACCGCTGGCTTCGGTGTTAAACGTTTCACTTACAATTTCTCGTTCTTCCTGGTGTTCTCGATTCCAGAGAATGAGAAACAAAGCAGCTCTTTGTCTTTGCATAAAGGCCCAGATACTTGTATCTACTTCCTCCTCCTTCTCTCCCTTGTGTTTAGTTCAACAAAGTAAGTTTTGTGCAGGAAAGTAAACACACTTGGAGGAAGAGGAAGAATAAATGTATCAGGAAAATACTTTATGGCTAAATACACCTGAATAGTGACTCAGCACACATTAAAAGACACATTCTTCTAAACATTCTTTCAGAGCTGCGTGAAGCAGAGAACAAAGAATTTATTGTTTAAAATTTTTTAATGTTTATTTGAGAGAGAGAGAGAGAGAGAGAGAGAACGAGAACGCGTGAGCAGGGAAGGGGCAGAGAGGGAGAGGGAGACACAGAATCCGAAGAGGCTCCAGGCTCCGAGCTGTCAGCACAGAGCCTGACGCGGGGCTGGAACTCAGGAGCTGTGAGATCGTGACCCAAGCCTAAGTCAGCTGCTTAATGGACTGAGCCACCCAGGTGCCCCCGGAAATTTATTGTTTTAAACTGACTATAGACAGTCCCCACTTTGGTCAGTATAGTCATTCAACAAATATTATTGAGCACATCCTATTTACATGGCATTGTGCTGAGAGCCGGGGATAAAAGGTAGACAAGAATTTACCAAAACGTTCAAACTGCAGTAAATGTTATGAAAGAAAGGAACAGGAGGCCAAGACAGAGAAGAATGGAGTGAGTGGGGGCTTGGGGTGGAATTGTTTTAGGAGGGATGCTTGGGAAAAGTGTCCTTGAGCAGGAGGTGGGGTAAGGCACGGTACAGAAGGGGTGGGTTCCAGGAGTGGGCTTGGGAGAGGCACTCAGTTAGGAAGGAGCCGGTTGGGGGGGCGAGGGCGGCAGATTTTACAAATGTGGTGGGAATGCACTGAAGGAGCTAAGCGGGGATGCACAATCATCCTATTGGTGAGATACCTCGAGTGGTCAACTTCACCGAGGCAGAGAATCGGAAGGTGGTTGCCAGGGGCTGGGGAGAGAAGGCAGTGAGGGGTTAGTGTTCAATGGCTGGGCACTTTCAGCGTGAGAAGATGAGAAGGTTCTGGAGATGGACGCCGGGAACAGTCGCATAACAGCGTGAACGTACGTCAGGCACGAACTGCACACTTGAAAAGGATTCAGAAGGCGGGCGCCTGGGCGGCTCAGTCGGTTCAGCGTCCAACTTCGGCTCAGGTCATGATCACGCGGTTCATGAGTTCGAGCCCCGCGTCGGGCTCTGTGCCGACAGTGCGGAGCCTGCTTTGGATCCTCGGTCTCCCTCTCTCTCTGCCCCTCCCCGCCTCGCTCCCATGCATGCTGTCTGTCTTTCAAAAATAAGTAAGCATTAAAAAAAATTTCTAATGGCAAAAATTTTATGATTCGTATGTTTGACCACAATAAAAAAAAATGCACAAACACATTTATCCAATTGGCTCTGCCTACTCTGTGCAGCTTGGGAAGAGGAAGCCAAAGAAATAGGAGAGAGAGAGACGTTGAGAACAGGATTGCCAGGTAAAACACAAAGAGAATGCTGCTGCTAAAACATTATTCCTTGTTGGGGCGCCTGGGTGGCCCAGTCGGTTAAGCCTCCGACTTCGGCTCAGGTCCTGATCTCGCGGTTTGTGGGTTCGAGGCCCGCGTCAGGCTCTGTGCTGACAGCTCAGAGCCTGGAACCTGCTTCGGATTCTGTGTCTCCCTCTCTTTCTGCCCCTCCCCTGCTTGTGTTCTGTCTCTCTCAAAAATAAGTAAACATTTAAAAAAATAAAAATGGTATTTTACAGAAAAAAACCAATATGAACTTGCTTTTGAAAATGAAGACCAAATAATTGCATTTAAGTTATGACAGGAATAAGTTGTTTCCAGGGTGTGGGCTGGGGAACGGCGGGGGAGGACCCACAGGGAAGACGAGGTGGTGAAGACAAGCCAGCCGGGTTTAGAGACTTAGCTGTGCCAACCAAGGAAAGGATCCGAGGAGCTGGGAACAGAGGAGGTGAGCCAGGGACAGAGAGGGGCAACAAGGCCAGGCATGTGGCTTCTGCCTAAACCACCACGCTGACAGGGTCTAGCCGGGTTCTCCGAGGACTTCCTTGTTTAAAAATCCCAATGGCCAAATCGCCCCTCCTCCTTACAGGGCTGTCTCCCAGATGGGTGCTCCTGGTGTCCCCAGGCTGGCCTCCATCCTTGTCACTCTCAGCCCTTTCCCTGGGGCTCTGCCCCAGGCTGTCCTCCGCCCCCCCCCCCACCCCCCCCACGCACACGCACAGGTGCTCTCTGGATAGTCAATCAAAGTCCCATTGAAAGTCATCAGATCGGCCAGCCTCCCAGGACACTTCTTGAGCTCCTCTGGCTGCAGGGACAGCAAGTGCCTCGAGAGCACGCGTGGGTGCGTGTGCAGGCACAAATACTACTACAGTAAATACAAACGGCACCCACTGACACCCAAGGGCCAAGCAAAATGGAAAGGGTAGACCTGTACCTCCTGCGCGAACTTTTGCTGAGTATAAACGTTTTTTGTCTTTCTCAAATACGTCTTTTCAGTCACCCACCAAACAGTTACCTGTTCCTTCTCTGTAACTCGAGAGTGGGCGATACTCCCAGGCTGGCTCTCTCAGCTCTGTGTCCCCTGTCCCATTCTTTCCACACATCCTATTTGCACCCGCCCCGTGTCCTTATGTACCAAATTCTCTCAAAGACTCCTTCCTAGATCCAGCCCCTTTCAGGCTAGCAGGGCTAACCCTGGCTCTTCGGGTCACCTCCTCCAGGCAGCCTACCTTTTCCCGAGACCTCGCCCACTGGTCTGACAGCAGCCTGCGGCGCCCGTCCCAGAAAGGCCTCGCCATATTCCTATTTGCACCCCTGCTGTGCGGTGCCCTCCACTGCTGTTACTTCTCTGCCAGGCTGCTCTCTGTACGTGTTTGTGGCCGAAGAAGAGGGAGGTTTCCCAAGGGGGTGGCGGAAACACGGGGAGCGTAAGCCAAGGGCTTCAGACAAAGACCGATTGGAATGCGCACTCTGCTGCTCCTTTCCCAGTGCTCCCGTCTCCGCTTCTGAACTGTGGGCAGCCGCTCACAAACTGCGTCCACCTCTAAACGGCTTCAATTTAATGCTGGCCTTGCACTCCATGAGGAGTCCCTAGACGGGAAATTATCCCGTGGCTTACACTAGCACTGACCAGAAATTGCCGCCCCTGGACAAAATACTAC
This sequence comes from Panthera onca, assembly GCF_046562875.1. NCBI lineage: Eukaryota > Metazoa > Chordata > Mammalia > Carnivora > Felidae > Panthera > Panthera onca. The sequence goes on along the minus strand of NC_138356.1, from coordinate 8,673,213 downwards.
CGAGATACGAGGCAGATCGGGCAGGCAGACCAGAGGGACAGCTTCCTCCCCTTTACATGAGCTTAAAGCCTCTTCCTGCTGCTACAAAGTTTTCCCATCAAAATTAAAACAAGAGTAACAGCTAGTTCGTGGTCCCTCTGCTTAAATATGCTAAACATCCCTGCCCCCCCCCCCCACCAAAGTGGGGAAAAAGAGTTCCCATATTACACCATTTTTAAATGACAGTTTCCCATTCTTCAGATGGAAGAACTTTTTCAGACGGAAACTGCATAGGGTCCAGTTTTGCAATTCTGACAGTCACTCTGGTTTCATGTGTCCATTCTGTAAGTTTTCACAGCCAAAGTTCAAGTCTCGGGCCCAAAGCTCACTGTGCAAAACACCTTCCTCTGATACGTTCATATTCCTTTCTTTAGAGCAAGGTCAAAATCTTGTATCCGTGACCTCCGAATACGCGCAAAATCATTACTTAGACTTTCAGGTGATGGTTCACATAGGTATTCTCGGTAGATTTTCTTAGTCAGTCGTGGAATTTTGGCGCTGGGGCATCAGGATGCGGGAAACCTAATCTGTGCCTCTCACTTTGCAGATGAGGGCCCGGCCTGTGAAAGGATTTTCCCCAGGCAGGGCCAGGTTTCCCAGCCCTCGGCTCCATGCCTTCTCTGTTGGCATCACCAAGAGTGCCATCTGCAAAATGAGTGATGTTTCTCGTATTCTGAACAAAGAATTAACCACCATCTCTAGATTTTATGCTGGGATTTACAGTCCAAACCCTGGCTCCTTAGTTTTTCGTTTGGAGAGAAAGGGTGGGGCGGGGGAGGAGCAAATGAGGGGCAGAGAGAGAGTGAGAGGGAGAGAGAGACCAAGGCTACTTAGTAATAATGCACGCTGAGTCACTACCACGCCCCATCAGCCAGCACAGCCTGCGGCACGGAATAAAGAATTGGCAACACGGGGCCTCGATCTAGAGTCGTGCGTGAGAAGTGAGACCAAATGTGGAGTGGAGAGGGGATCTGGCCTCAGGGGTGCAGTGCAAACCACGTCTGTGACCCGCGGTCTCCCCTTGCTGCTGAATCTGATTCAACATGTCCACTGGAATCCTTCCTCCAGTCTGAGTAAATGAAATGTGATGACACTATCCATCGAGGGTTGATTAATGACGGTTTGGAAAACAGAGGAGTTGTTTCATTCCCTTGCGCTGGGGGAAGGGGAGGGAAGGCTGGCAGTGAGTGGCAGAATGAGAGCCTAACTTATCTTTTAGGCTCTTTACGAAGAGGTAGAGCAAGGAGACACGTTATCTGACGGTATGGACAGACACGGTAGAAACTTCAGAAGCTCCCCTCCAGGCACCGCAGACCTCATTTACCACCAAGAGACTGGTGGGTCCCGGGTTATTGCTACGGATTCCCAGTCTATGCCTTGTTTTCTCAGGCAGCAGATCCTATGATGAGGGGGAACTCAAAAAAGCTCTGATGGCAAAAGGCCTTCCCACTCAAAAAGGTTGAGAACGACACGGACAGATTTCCTGCCTTCCTCAGTCTACCAATTTCCAATATAGAACGCAGCTTAAACGTAACATAGAGGGCAAAATATATTTAAGCACAATCACTATGTGATAAAACTATAATCTATGATAATAGAGATTGCGGGGGCGGGGGGGGGGGAGGGAAGAAAGCCAGGTATCATTAATTCTGATAAACAACAGCCATCCAGTGGGTAAAGATGAGGCTCGGCACAGTGTGGGGTACAAAACAATCCTAGGGCGACTCTGATCTTGGCGTCCGAGCGTGAGATGGTGCAGAGGAAAGAGCAAGTTATCTCGAGTCAGAAGACCCAGGACAGAGTCCAGCACTTCCAGCCACTGGCTCTGTAACCTTAGACAAAGCCAAGGTCACCTCCTCATTCGTGACATGTGGTAACTACCGATAAAAATGCCTTCAAGATAGTTGGGCTCAAATCAGATAAGGGACATAGAGGTGCTTTATCAAATGGAAGGAGTTAAAGAAACGTTACTTGTGGCCATTATTGGAACCGAAGCCTTGACTTTTCTACTTTTATTGCACAACTGTCCATTTCAGTTTTCCTAACTTCTGTACTTCAGTGATGTTGCCACCAAAGAACTAGGAATGCTTTGGTTCATCTGACCTGAATTACAAGGTGATCTCTGACCTCCATCTTGCAACTGTGAATCTCCTGCTTCTCCCCCCTCCCCCCCCCACTCCTTTGTACAAGTCTTCGATTCCATTTCCGCTTCCATTGCAGGGAATCCCCACAGATTTCAACCCCCTGGCTTTTCAAGTTCATTTTTCTTCTCTTCCAGGAGGCAAAGGCTGGAAGGGGGGATTTTCTGATTTTAGCACAGAGTGTACAACGTCGCTTCCTTTCCTACAAGAAAAACACTGCTGGAGCTGCCTTCGTTGAGATTTCTTCCTCTCCACTAAATGCAGAGGAAGGCCAGTGAGCTAAGAGATGGGTTGCACAAGGTGAATTACACTTGGGCTCGCAAGAGCTTTTTAGGACTCATCCTGAGACAGGAAGTGATGACATCAGCTCTCACATGAACCGAGAGGATATCATGTGCACTCACCCACTTCCTGTCTCGACTGGCCGAAGGGGAGGTGGCCTAGGGGAAAGTAGAACTTGGGGAAGTAGGTCGCGGGGAGAGGGAAGAAGAGGCTGAGAAGAGGCTGTGAGAAAAGTCCCAGTGTTGTCCCTTATCCCCACTCCCTCTTCCCTCCGGGGCTGAGATTAAGCAACTGCTTTATTTCTACTCTCAGTCCCTCAGTACCTCTTGTGCTCTTTGATGCTATGATAATGCTAATATGAGAAAGTACAAACTACAGCCTGCTAGTTGTTGAGAGTCCACGTGCCAAATGGACTTCCATGATTCTCCTAAAGTCAAGTGGAGGAAGGCACAGAAAGGATCGATTATTAGGTACGGGCACCAACTGTCCCCTATCACCTTGGGCCAGCGTATTTATTACTCTCATCCATTATGGAGAGGCAGCAGAGTTAACTGGTTGCACACGATGGAGAGGAAAAGGAGGAAAACTTCAGAGATGACTTTTTGTATAAAGAGATCACTTCAGACCGGTCACAAAGGGAATTGACGGTGGCCAATTGGTACATTGACCAATTGGATGGGAAAAGGTTGGATGGTGATTGGGCGGGCTCAACAGAGAGCCGATTTCAGACCGAGACCGAGACGTGCAGGCCCCCACTGCTTGTTGCCAAGGTTCAGGCCCTTTTCTCACGTTATTGATATCATAACAAGAAAAGTCACAAGCAAATGAAGCAGATAATAATCAAAGGTGGGGCAACATATGGTCAGGGAGGTCCACCTTGAGAGAAGGACTGGGGAAGAGTGTGGGTGAGGTGTGCACCATGAACAAAGATGAACTTGAACTACTGGCACCTCATGAAGATAAAAAGCTCCTGCGCTGCAAAGGAAACAATCAACAAAACTCAAAGGCAACCGACGGAATGGGAAAAGATATTTGCAGATGACATATCAGACAAAGGGCTAGTAGCCAAAATCTATAAAGAACTCACCAAACTCCACACCCGAAAAACAAATAATCCAGTGAAGAAATGGGCAGAAGACATGAATAGACACTTCTCTAAAGAAGACATCCGGATGGCCAACAGGCACATGAAAAGATGCTCAACGTCACTCCTCATCAGGGAAATACAAATCAAAACCACACTCAGATATCACCTCACGCCAGTCAGAGTGGCCAAAATGAACAAATCAGGAGACTCTAGATGCTGGCGAGGATGTGGAGAAACGGGAACCCTCTTGCACTGTTGGTGGGAAGGCAAACTGGTACAGTCACTCTGGAAAACAGTGTGGAGGTTCCTCAAAAAACTAAGACTAGATCTACCCTATGACCCAGCAATAGCACTGCTAGGAATTTACCCAAGGGATCCAGGAGTGCTGATGCATAGGGGCACTTGTACCCCAGTGTTTATAGCAGCACTCTCAACAATTGCCAAATTATGGAAAGAGCCTAAATGTCCATCAACTGACGAATGGATAAAGAAGTCATGGTTTATATACACAATGGAATACTACGTGGCAATGAGAAAGAATGAAATATGGCCCTTTGTAGCAACGTGGATGGAACTGGCGAGTGTTACACTAAGTGAAATAAGTCATACAGAGAAAGACAGATACCATATGTTTTCCTCTTATGTGGATCCTGAGAAACTTAACAGAAGTCCATGGGGGAGGGGAAGGGAAAAAAAAAAAAAAGTTAGAGAGGGAGGGAGCCAAACCATAAGAAACTCTTAAAAACTGAGAACAAACTGAGGGTTGATGAGGGGTGGGGGGGAGGGGAAAGTGGGTGATGGGCATCGAGGAGGGCATCTGCTGGGATGAGCACTGGGTGTTGTATGGAAACCAATTTGACAATAAATTTCATATTAAAAATAAATAAATAGAATAAAATAAAGTAAAATAAAACTCAGAGAACTTAAAAAAAAAAAAAAAGATGAACTCAAAATGAAATTGTATTTGGTGAATGAATTTTGTGCTGAACCACAGGCTTTGCGACATCCCGGGCGCTGCTGACCCGCTGACTCTCTCACTGACACTTAACTCCCCAGGCACTTAAATTAGATATCCCACCAGTTCTACCCAGTAGTCACGGCTGGGAAAGAAACTCTGGGCAGGGGGAACAAGAGCTCATCCAGCAGGAGCTGGATTTGCAAAACTCCTTTGGTGGTGGCTTTGATTATCCCAGGCCCCTCCTCTCATGGGGGGTGGGGTGAGGGGCGGGGGGAAGGGCTCAGCCCTATCCCAGTTGACCGAGGAGTCAACTGAAGCCACCTAGAACCTACGATTTGGAAGTCACGGTCAATGCCAGGCTCTGAGATAATCTTCCTTGCAAACGACAAAGCTTTAGAAGGCACCTTTCTCCCCCAACTCATTTGTAAGCTAGAAAAACGTACCTTTTTTAGTAATAGTAGTAATTTACCAAGTTAAAGAATAGGTACAGAGACCCTGAGTCTCTTAAAGCTTTAACTACGTCAAGATAAAGTTTTATAAGGTAAGCCAAGTAAAATCAAATAAAAAATACTCATGTGATGGGGCGCCTGGGTGGCTCAGGCGGTTAAGCGTCCGACTTCAGCTCAGGTCATGATCTCACAGTTTGTGAGTTCGTGCCCCGCATCAGGCTCTGTGCTGACAGCTCAGAGCCTGGAGCCTGCTTCCGATTCTGTGTCTCCCTCTCTCTCTCTGCCCCTCCCCTGCTCACGCTCTGTCTCTCTCTCGAAAATAAATAAATATCAAAAAAAATACTCATGTGACAAAATAAAGTCCTTCTCCAGGTACAGTACACACCCTGATGTGCATAATTTCTCTATAACTGTAGACCCTATATTACCCCATAGAACTGTAGGCACAGATCAGACCCTCAGTTGCACTTGAACTATAACTGCTCAGGCCTCCAGGCCAAATGTCCCACTTCTCCATATCCCTGTCAGCAACCTTCCCCCTCTGAGAAGCAGGTGCAACAAACCTTCACTACACTCAAGTGTCTCTCATCCACTGGGGACGCCTAAATCACTGCCTCCTTTATCTACGTCAAGTATGACACAAGTACATCAACTTCTGCTTTCTCATTTTCTGCCTCCCTATCTACCTAGCATCTAGAGCCTCATCCATCCAAGTGATCTTTCCTCTTACTGAAGAACAGTGGTTTTCAAACTGTGGTCCTGGAACCCTTGCAGTCCCACAGAGCCTCTCACAGGGGCCAGCGTGCAGAGCTTGAGTGAAGGGTTAAAAAGTCAGGGCTGCTGGACTCTTTCCCTCCCCCAGCTCTACCACAGCGATCTTGCTTCTTTCCACCTTAGACACTGGGGTTCCAGATCACCTTTGAATGTCCTACTCAGATAAGAAATCTACTAAGGCTGTCAAGTTCAGGGAGAGGAGATGGGGCCCGAGCATGAGGACTCCGTCATGCACCTTTACTGGAATGATGGGGACTGTCATCCCCAAGGTGACCTCAGCTTCCCCCAACAGGCTGCGATGTGCCTGTATCCACGCCAGTCCGTGGTGAGATCAGACCGCCAACAACATCACCTTGAAGTAGGAATTAGCATTCCCATTTGACGGGCCGATAAACCAACCCAAAGAGGCAAAGGACTTCCTGGGTGGTTATGGCTATCGAGTCCCGACACACACGAGCCTTCGGATGTTGAACCCCAGCTCTGCCCACAATCCTCTACTGCAGAATACGTACTCTGACGCTCTCTTACTTGGAGTACTTCACCTGCACACTCATTCCTTTGATCTCATCCTCCCCAGAAGGCCTTATCAACTTCCCGACTTAAAGAGGGTCGGAGGGAAGAAACCAGAGAAATGAAGATCAAGAAGGCCACCCTTACCTGAAACTTCTAGAAACCTCCTGTGCTACTTCAGGCTTTATGGCACGTGGCCTTCCCAACATCAACTACCCACGGCCAGGATTTAGAAACAAAACAAGCAAAGTACGGGACGTGCCGACCAGACACAATCAAACTATTAAAAGTCAGCAGCTGGCATCATCCAGACGTGCATTTCCTGGTCACATCGGGCATACTGCTGGGTTTCGGGTGATGTCCCTCTGCCCTTAAATGGCCTTCAGGAAATGTGTGCTTCGCTACCAAACACATTTGCCACTTCTAGGCTAGTACTAGAAATATTACGAATGAGTATTTCTTAGAATCCTAAAGACACAGCCAACAAGAAGGACGAGACGGGGGGAGATAAGGAGCGCCCTGTTTGCACGAATACGAAGTTTCCATACCTTAGGTTAGTACCTGAAATACCACCATGCATCACTTAGAATGCGCTGTGCTTATGTCGCGTGGGACTGCATTTCCAAAACGCAGAACAAAGTGACCACTTCAGCTGCGTTTTTCTATAGCTGGTGCAGAAGTGAACGGAAGGGCAGACGACACCCCAGCCAGAGCTCGACACACGCACAAATGCCTTCGGTGTGAAACACGCATTACTGTCTTCAGGGAAGCGTGCCCTGGAAGGTCTTTTTCTCAGAACCGCTCCTGGGAAGCATTCAAGGAAAATGCCTTCTCCCGGGAACATCGCGACTCTGATGCAAGGCGGTCTGCGTGAATTTACGGGCACCCTGGGTTTTTAATACTTCACCTGAGCAGAGAAGTCAATGAGCTTTGGAAGCAGGACTTTGCCCCCTTCGTCACTCTTCAGGAAATCCAGCAGACTGCCTGTTGAGAGAGAGGAACAAGTCGGCGTAGTTCAAACACACAAGAGCAACATCCGAACACAAGTCAATCATTCCTATTAGCGGGGGAACCCACGGAATGACGGCCTTGACAATGCTGTATGGCCACTGCGCCTTTTTCTTGAAGTTGGTCATACCCAGTCCCCTCTAAGCTGCTCCCTTTGACCTGATGGGAAATGTAGTGTGTGGTCCAGGTAAGAAAGGCCGATGCGGGACATGGTTTTTCTGGCTCCGGGTGACCGAGAGCACGCATCTCAGAGCACTTTGCACCTGGCACCACGATACACTTAGTGCAGCTGCCGAATCCTCAGAGCTTCTCGGGGACGGACGTCAGCAAGTCCTCATGACTAACCTGCCTGCGGCAGGCACTGGGCTGGGCTCCCTCCTATCTGTGTCCGGCAAAAGCACAGAGCTCAGCACAGGCTACAGATGCTCACGAGTGTCTGATGAACATACCGTGCTTTGTACCTAAAAGAAAGTTTGTCGATAACCTCCCCCCCCCCCAACCGGCTTCCTATGGCATCATCTCTAAAACAAGACCTGCGTGCTCCCCTAGAACTTGAAGTGTCAGCCTTAGGCAAGTTGCTGACCTGTAACGTCTTAGTCCCTGTACAGCGGGCACAGCCTACCAGCTATATTATCAGGGTCCTCGTAAGGACAGATTTAAAGCACGTGCCATGGTGCCTGGCAGGTAGTAAGCGCTCAATAAATGTTCTGCTACCTCACCCACAGCATAGAACAATGGTACTTAGCCCTCAGATTGCTAAGAAGACCAGGCGAGATCACCCGGGGAAGGCAGCAAGGACAATCTGGTATACAGTAAGTACTCAATAAAGGCTAAGCATCGCTATGTGGAGAAACTCCTATTTACAGTTACGATCCCGGATGCTACCGGCTGATTAATTCAACACGTATTTACTGAACTCCTACAAAGTGTCTGATCCTGAGCCTGGTTTCTGGATGACAGCAACCTAAGCCATAGGGACTAGGTATTTGGTTTTCGTTTCTAAACAATGTCCTTTTCTGGAAGGACTCAGAGTGAGTAATATTCTTTTTTAACATTTTTTTTTTTAATTTTTGAGAGAGCAAGACGGAGCACGAGAGTGGAGGAGGGGCAGAGAGAGAGTGGGGGACACAGAACTCAAAGCAGGCTCCAGGCTCTGAGCTGTCAGCACAGAGCCCGACACGGTGCTCGAACTCATGGACTGTGAGATCATGACCTGAGCCAAAGTCGGACACTTAACCGACTGAGTCACCCAGGTGCCCCAGACTGACTAATATTCTGAAATATTTATATATATTAAATAAGCAAATGTAACGTTCATTTTTCTATTCAGCTACGACATTACACTATAATCTCCATTAAGCATGAGATGATTGTTAATTCTCTATTATGTATGTTTCTTTCTTTTCTTCCTTCGTTCCTTCTGAAGATTTTTAAAGAACCATTTGGCAGTTTGTTAGTATCTCTAACTGAACAGAGGAAGGATGATAACTCAAACCCTGTTATCTGAAGGTAACATCAGCGGGAGAAAATGTGGTTGCTGGAAACTTCTTCGTTCAGTGATTCTGATGCATAGGAATTTAACTTCCAACAGTTTAAAAAATGTTAACATTTTTGAAACTTAAAGTTTTTTTTCAATGTTTATTTATTTTTGAGAGACAGACAGATAGAGTACGAGCAGGGGAGAGGCAGAGAGAGAGAGAGAGAGAGAGAGAGAGAGAGAGAGAGAGAGAGACAGACACAGAAGCCGAAGCAGGCTCCAGGCTCTGAGTTGTCAGCACAGAGCCCAGTGTGTGGCTCGAACTCACGAACTGTGAGATCGTGACCTGAACAGAAGTCTGACACTTAACCAGCTAAGCCACCCAGGTGCCCCAAAATGTAAGCATTTTAAAGTGACACCCTGAACATTAAAAAATGCTAAAGAGGAAAATGACTCGTTTTAGGATTTTAAGAATTCCCGTTTTAAATATATAACAAAAATACTCCTATTTGAAATAGATTTTTTTTTTTTGACAAATATTTATTAGGGGCCTACGACGTATTGCGTGCTATTCTTGTGGCTAATATGTATATGAAGACAAATGCAGAGAAGATAGACTATGTATTATTTCTATAATTCAGGTAATATTTATAACATGTCTCATGAGGTGGTTTGTGAACATGCTCTGCTTTCCCACATTTTCTCATTTTTCCGTGGTGAGCCTGCTGTCTTAGAATTAAAACTGTTTGAACATTCTTTGAGCATTTAAGCGTTTTGCTTTGGGAGCGTCAAGCCTCTTAAAAGCACGGGGTCGGGGGGACGGGCTCACCCTTGGCCATGTATTCGGTGATGATGTAGATAGGCTCCTCTCTGGTGACCACGGCATACAGCCTCACCAGCTTGTCATGCTGAAGGGTCTTCATGAGGTTGGCCTCCTCCAGGAATGCTTGCACAGACATGGTGCCTGGTTTCAGGGTTTTTACAGCCACTTTGGTACTGTTGTTATAGTAGCCTAGAAAGCAAGCAGAAGGGAGGGCAAGTTTTGTGACTTCAGCTTTATATATCAAACTGAAAACCAAAAACTTTATGCAGAGTTCAAAGGAAATTTCGTCCTAGGTTGAAAAAACTTACACAAAACTCTCTACAGGGTTCACACGAGGGAAGGCTGAGTCAAGGGTGTGTGAGAATGTGAGACTTCTCTCTACCATATTTACCAAAGAAATCTAAAATCGTCCCCAAAACCAAAAAGTTTTCATAAAGCATTATTTAAAAAAACAAAAAAATCCTCTATATGCGGGGCACCTGGGTGGCTCAGTTGGCTAAGTGTCCAACTCTTGATTTAGGCTCGGGTCACGATCTCACAGTTTTTCTTGCAGGATCGAGCCCCGCATGGGGCTCCGTGCTGAGCGTGGTTACTCACCCATAAACAAGAATGAAATCTTCCCATTTGCAAGGACATGGATGAAGCCAGGAGAGTATACTACTAAGTGGAATAAGCCAGAAGAAGACAAATGCCATATGATCTCACTCATATGTGGAATTTAAGAAACAAAACAAATGAGCACGGGAGAAAACAGAGAAAGAGACAAACCAAAAAATAGACTTTTCACTATAGAGAATAAACTGGTAGTTACCAAAGGGGAAGGGATTGCAGGATGGGTGACATAGGTGGTAGGGATTAAAGAGCACACTTACCATGATAAAACAATCGTTTTGATTAAAATGTTAAAAAATTTAATATGGAGACTCATTACAAATTTGTTTCAAGGTTTATACATAGGTTTTCAGTGACACAAATGTATTTAATGAATGCAGAAGAGTGGTAGGATACAAAGTTGATATACAGAAATCTGTTGTATTTCTATACACTAATCACGAAGTAGCAGAAAGAGAAATTAGGAAAACCATCCCATTTACGATTGTATCATAAAGAATAAATATCTGGAATAAATTTAACCAAGGAGGCAAAAGATCTGTACCCTGAAAACTGTAAAACGCTGATGAAAGAAACTGAAGACGACACGAACGAATGGAAAGATACACCAGGGTCATGGATTAGAAGAATTAATGTTGTTAGAATGTTCCTACTATGCAAAGGAATCCGCAGATTCAACGCAATCCCAATCCAAATGCCAACAGCATTTTTTTACAGAACTAGAACAAATAATCCTAAAATCCGTATGGAACCACAAAAGACCCTGAATAGCCAAAGCAATTTTGAGAAAGAACAAAGCTGGAGGCATCGCAATCCCAGATTTCAAGGTACAGTACAAGGTTACAGTAATCAAAACAGTATGATGTTGGCACAAAAATGGACACATAGATCAATAGAAGAGAAAGCCCATAAATAAACTCATACTTACATGGTCAATTAATCTATAATAAAGTAGGCAAGAATATACAATGGGGACAAGATAGTTTTTACGATAAATGGGGTTAAGAACATTGGACAGTTACATGCAAAAGAATGAAACTGGACCACTTTCTTATACCATTAACCAAAAAAAAAAGCCCTTCAAATAGATTAAAGACTTAAATATAAGACCTGAAACTATAAAATTCCTAAAAGAAAACATAGGCAGTCATCTCATGGACATCAGTCTTCACAACATCTTTATGAATATGTCTCCTCAGGCAAGGAAAACAAAAGCAAAACTAAACTACTGGGGCCACACGAAAATAAACCGCTTGTGCACAGCAAAGGACACCAACAAAATGAAAAAACAGCCTACCGAATGGGAGGGGAGATTGACAAATGACACATCTGATAAGGGGTTAATACCCAAATATATAAGGAACTTCTACAACTCAACACCAGAAAAACCAAATAATCTGATTAAAAATGGGCAGGGGACCTGAACAGACATTTTTCCAAAAAAGACTTACAGATGGTCAACAAACGTATGAAAAGATGTTCAACATCACTAATCATCAGGGAAATGCAAATCAAAGCCCCCAGTGAGACCTCACCTCACACCTGTCAGAATGGATGGTACCAAGAAGACATGAAATAACGAGCATTGGTAACGACGAGGAGAAAAAGGAACCCTCATGCACTGTTGGTAGGAATGCAAACTGGTACAGCCACTGTGGAAAACAGGATGGAGTTTCCTAAAACAAACTGAAAATTGCAATACCATGTGATTCAGGAATTCCACTTTTGGGTATTTGCCCAGTGAAAACGAAAACATTCATTCTAGAAGAAATATGCAACCCTATGTTTATTGCAGCATTATTTACAACAGCTAAGACAGGGAAGCAACCTGAGTGCCCACCAGTAGATGAGTGGATAGAGAAGTGATACACACACACCCAATGCAATTTACTCAGCCATAAAAAAGAGTGAGATCTTGCCGTTGGTAATAACACAGATGGGCCTAGAGGGCATTATGCTAAGTAAGTCAGACAGAGAAAGATAAATACCATAGGATTTCACTTGTATGTGGAATCTAAAAAAAAAAACAAACAAAAAAAAATGAAAACAAAAAACAACGTAAAATAAATGAACAAACAAAAAAAACCCCAAAAACAGACTCAACAGAGAACAAACTGGTGGTTGCCGGAGGGGAAGGGGTGCAGGGATGGGTGTAATAGGTGAAGGGGATGAAGAAGTACAAACTTTCTGTTACAAAGTGAATAAGTCACAGACATGAGAAGTACAGCATAGCGACTCTCGTCAATAATACTGCAATTATGTTACTGTGGTGAACAGTGAGTGATGTACAGAATGGCCAGATCACATTGTTGTACCTCCGAAAGTAATGTAACATTGTGTGCCAAACTTCAATAATAAATGCAAAACACAAACTAGATAAAATGCAAAACAGGTTTCTACACAGATCCTCAGTGACACGACTGTATCAGTGGCAAAACAGAGCAAGAAAATACACTCCCTTTGACACCGACAAAGGACTGGTGTCCAGAATATACAAAGAATTCCTACAAATCAATAAGAAAAATAGAAAAATGGGCAGAGGCTTGAATGGGCATTTTGAAAAGAAGTCGTCCGAATGGCTGCCAAACGTGTAAAAAAGAACTCAGTCTTATTAGTAATCAGAGAAATGCAAATAAAGCTATAGGAAGAAGCCACCACCCAGCTTGACAAAAATCACAAAGCCTGACAACTTGAGTGTTGGTGAGCACATGACCATGGTAGAGAGATTGGGGCAGCTCCCCAAGGCCTTCTGTGTGCTCTTTTCTGAGCATCAGTGAAATCGAGCTTGAAGCTTGTCTTTAATAATATTCCCAGGGGCCCATGAAGGATGTTGACAGACCAGCCTCCTTTCAAGTGCAATCATTTGAGTGTTTGCCACACCCCCCACCCCCCCACAGGCTGTGCTGACCTGTGGCCCACCTCCTTCTAGATACAATTCTGTTGATCAGGAAATGGCATACTGAGAACTCTTGTATATTTGACCGGGACAAGCACTTTGGAAACAAAGCTGGCAGTGTTTGGTAGAGCTGAAGATGCATACTCCCGTGATCCAGGAAAGTGACTCCTGGCCACCCTAGAAAAACTCACGGACCCTTGATCCACTACAAAAAGGTTCCTGGCAGAACTGTCATTCATAGTTGCTGAAAACTGGGAACACGTCCAGCTTCATCAATAAATAGTGAAATCAGGGGCGCCCGGGTGGCCCAGTCAGTTGAGCATCCAACTTCGGCTCAGGTCACGGTCTCGCGGTTCATGAGTTCGAGCCCCGGATCAGTTTCACTGCTGTCAGCCAGAGCCTGCTTCGGATCCTCTATCCCACACACTCTGCCTCTCCCCCACTCTCTCTCTTTCTCTGCTCCTCCCCTGCTCACTCACCCTCGCTAACATTTAAAAGCAAATGGTGAAATTAATAGCTAAACCTCTCTACATCTTGAGTACAACACGATGCGATATAGCGATGAAGGTAAATGAACTGTAGCCACACCCAAAAACATGGATGAAATCTCACAACTATAATGTGGAACAGAAGAGGCAAGACGTAAGAAAACGGTAGTTTTTTGGGGGCGCCTGGGTGGCTCAGTTGGTTAAGCGTCTGACTTGGGCTCAGGTCATCATCTCCCAGTTCGTGAGTTCGAGCCCCGCGTTGGGCTCTCTGCTGACAGCTCAGAGCCTGGAGCCTGCTTTGGATTCTGTGTCTGTCTCTTTCTCTGCCCCTCCCCTGCTCACACCCTGTCTCTCTCTCTCAAAAATGAATAAACATTTTTTAAAAATTAAAAAAAAAATAAAAGGGTAGTTTTTGGTATGACTCATTAACATAAAGTTTAAAAACAGGCAAAACTACTATATTCTGGAGGATGCACACCCCCATGTGCATAAGTAACAGAAGAATAAAGAAAAGGAAATTATCACAAAAGCCAGAATGGCAGCTGCCTTTGGGGGACGGTGAGGTTGTGGTTGGTAAAGGATAAGTGGGGGCTGCTGCGTGCTGGTAAGTTTCCACCATGTGGTCTCAGCGGCCACCGCACCAGTGTTTATTTCATAATTATTTGTGATATTGAACATTTGTGTTGTATACACTTTTCGGTCTGCCGGTTAGCTCACCCAGCAATAAAAGTGAAAGAAACAAACCCGCTCTCGCTCTGTCATCCAACAATGGAACTCACTGAGCCTTTTTACATAAATAAAATTATGGGTAAAGGATGAAGAAAAAAAAAATGCTTTCCAAGGGCAGGGGAAAAAGTTGTCAGGAAACAGCACAGCTGTTAAAGATATTAAAATTGCTGATAAGGAGGTTGAGATGAACGGTGAATAAAACGGTTCCATCAAGCACAGCTCAAGATTGCAGCAGCTTCCAAACTCACTGGCGTCTTGGGGCGGTGGTATTTAAACAAGAGGGCAGGTCTCCGACTTGCCCTAAAGGCATGATTTTTATTCGGCACTAACGATCAGACTGTACTTTGCCGAGATATTCTCCCGTAGGGTACAGGTTCAATTAACCTAGTCATGGAGATTTGGGTCGGCATTACAGATAGACGAGGATTTTTTTTCAAAAATCATTTGAGGGGGCGCCTGGGTGGCTCAGTCTGTTGAGCATGTGACTCTTGATTTTGGCTCAGGTCACGATCTCATGATTCAGGAGATTGAGCCCCGTGCCAGGCTCTGTGCTGGCAGGTGTGGGGACTGCCCGGGATTCTCTCACTCTGTCGCTCACTGCCCCTCCCCAACTCGCATGCGTGCCCCCTCTCTCTCTTTCTCAAAATAAATAAATGAACATTTAAAAAAAATTACTTGAAAGTGAAGAATTTCTTGAAGAGTGCCATTTTGGCACAGTTAAAGAAAGCTAGTGTGACACTTTGAGACAGCTCTACTTCCGGGTGTGACTAATTTGCTAAAAAGCTCCTAAGTACCGCAAAATGGAAGCTGGTTTTCACAAGAGACGCATGTGGTTGGTGTTGGCTGGTGATTAAATTTCAATGCAACTGGCTCAAAAATGTATCAGGCAACATTCAATGGAAAACAAGTTCCCTTTCTTCTACAAAGTCTCTTCGCAGATCAAGTGGCAACAGGAAACATCATCTTTGGCTTCACTGAGCAGTCAGTTCCCCTGGAATCCAACAATCCATGGGGGAAAACGTGTCACCAAGCCAGATGTCAAGAGGATCACACGAACGAGAGGAAACAGCTTGAGGGAGAAACTCCTTTCTTTTAGCCCCACCCTCTCCTCCCCTAAAACAGGTCACTTCCTAGTATTTGTTCGTGCGTTGCAGACCAGAAAAATCTGGACCGTACAATGTGACTGGTAGTCTCTGAATGTCACAAAAATATGATTTTATTTGGTTACGAGTGATACAATTTTTAATTTGTTCTACTTTTGCTGTCAATGAGAAAAACTAGTCGGCTCATCTCTTGAGATACAAAATCCTAAAAGAGAAATAAGAAACTAAACTCAGGCAGCTCTAAATTGCAGACCTTGCTTTTTACACCAACCCTTGGACAGATGGAAGGAGACACAGATACACCCAGGGCGGGGGGGGGGGGGCACCCTTTGACCTCTGATCCATAACATAGTGTCACCAATCATTTATTCTTTTGGTCTGATTCCCAGTATTCCTCTGCTAAATGCATTCAGCACATGGACATTATTTCAATAGCAAAGGAAGTTCTCCCTTGACAGCCAAATTCATAGAACCGTATCTGCAAAAGATCCCAGATCAAAATTTCTATTTTGCTCTTTTCTTTTTTTCCTTCTTTCTTTCCCTTCCTTCCCCACCCCCTTCCTCTTCCCTTCCTTCCCTTAATACAAGACTAGAGGAGAAAAGCATGATTAAAAAACAACTATCAACGTCAATATCCTGGCAAGGATATCATACTGTAGTTTTGCAAGATGTTACCACTGGGGGAAACTAGGTCAAGGACACATGGGATCTCTTTGTACTATTTATGTATAGTACGTGTGTGTGTGTGTGTGTGTGTGTGTGTGTGTGTGTATATGTGTATATATATATATACACACACACACATATATACACACACACACACACACACGAATATTGAAAGAGAATTCATATGCCATACCATTCACCTGTTGAAAGCATACAATTCATTGGTTTTTATATATTCAGAATTGTGGGCCCAGCAGCACAATCAATTACTGGGACGTTTTCATCACCCCCAAAAGAAACCCCATAGCTATTGATAGTCACGTCCCCATCCTCCTGGCCCTACCACTAAGGTGGCCACTCATCTACTCGGAGCGATAGATTTGCCTATCCACAACATTTCACACAAATGGGATCACTTAACACGTGGTCCTTTGTGTCTGGCTTCTGTCATTTAACACAGTGTTTTCAAGGGTCACCCACATGATAGCAAGTGTCAGCTACTTTATTCCTTTTTATTGCTGAATAATATCCTATTGGACAGAAACAGCACATTTTGTGTATCCATCGCATGGATGGACATGTGGGTTGTTTACGGTCTTTAGCTATTATGAATAATGCTCTTATAAACATTCATCTAGAAGTGTTTGCACAGATATGTTTTAATTTGTGTATTATTTCTTACAGCTGCAGGTGAATCTATAATCATCGCAAAATCAAAAGTTTTTTTAATGTTTATTTATTTTGAGAGAGAGAGCACACATGAACAGAGGAGGGGCAGAGAGAGAGGGAGAGAATCCCAAGCAGGCTCTGTGCTGCCAGCAGGGCTCGAACCCACGAACTGTGAGATCATGACCGGAGTCAAAAATCAAGAGTCAGAAGCTCAACTGAATGAGTCACCCAGGCGCCCCTCAAAATAAAAAGTTTAATTAAGAAACCCAGGAACGGGGGCGCCTGGGTGGCTCAGCTGGTTAAACATCCAACTTCAGCTCAGGTCCTCATCTCACAGTTCCTGAGTTTGAGCCCCACGTCGGGCTCTGTGCTGACAGCTGGGAGCTCGGAGCCTGCTCCGGATTCTGTGTCTCCCTCTCTCTCTGCCCTTCCCCTGCTCGTGCTCTCTTTCTCTCTCAGAAATAATAAATGAATAAACTTAAAACACACACACACACACACACACACACACACACACACACACACACACACACACACCTAGGAACAACGGGGCACCTGGCTCAGTCAGCTAAGCGACCAACTTTGGCCCAGGTCGTGATCTCGCGGTTTGAGCTTGATCTCCCTCTGTGCACAGCTCAGAGCCTGGAGCCTGCTTCGGATTCTGTGTCTCCCTCTCTCTCTCTCTCTCTCTGCCCCTTCCCTGCTCACGCTCTGTCTCTCGGTCTCTCAAAAGTAAACAAAACACACATAAAATTATTAGCAACTCTACTTAAACAATGAATTTTTCACAAGGCTTTTACCCCCTTTCAAAGAGTTTAAGTCAAAAGTAACACTGTGTATTTTTCAATGCCCCACTCTCCTCTCTTCTAAACTTCAGTTTCTCCCACCACCCGGGCACACGCTAGAATATGTTCTCTAAAGTCAGTGTGAATATTTAGCACGTGGCCAGTGGACGCCCATGAACAGGGAAGGGTGAGAAATGGGCAGGAAGCTTTAGCGTATCTAGAATTGCAGTGCAGCAGAGGTTTTCCGCATCTCAGAGGGACCAACGTGCCTGAGCTGCAGGTGACAATTTCAGCATAGCTTTGGGCCGCTCAGGGCAACACTGGGCCGTGAGCAGGTCTACTCGGCCCGGTGCGCCCCCCTTCCGCTGCTACCTCGTCCCTGACTTCCCACTAGCACAGCCCCTTGTCAATTTCAAATGGCACTTGTGATCGCCACCATCGCAAAGCTGGCGCAGTGGTTACCGTTCTCCTGAAACATTATTTTATTTTTGAGAGAGACAGAGGCAGAGCATGAGCAGGGGAGGGGCAGAGAGAGAGAGGGAGACACAGAATCGGAAGCAGGCTCCAGGCTCCGAGCTGTCGGCACAGAGCCCCACACCGGGCTCGAACCCACAGACCGCGAGATCGTGACCTGAGCTGAAGTTGGCCGCTTTACCCGACTGAGCCACCCAGGCGCCCCAACTCTCAAGACGGTTTTAAGAAGATACAAGAGGGCTATCATAAGGTCTTCCCCTCCAAGCGATAGCTTCCCAGACTACCAGATCTCACTCTTATCTCTTGGGGGCAAATGGCGTGTAGTTTGATGCCTTCCTCTTGGCTTCACAGCTGAACACAAGGAGGTCGGAACCAAAGGCCATACTGTCCCTTCACACGCCGGGTTACTGTTTCAGAGCAGATGAGTACACCCTGCTTAAGCTCCCTCTGCTTTTCCCCTCAAGTATGCAATTCCTTTGCCAAAAAATATTCACGGGAAAGTCGAACTGGATTATTTATAGTTTGAATTTCTGATTGAAAGTGGGGGAAAAGCCACTAAAATATAGCTTCCCGTGGCCATAGTCAAATACAGATAAGAAAAGTAGAGGGCACAGAACCATATTCTATAGGAAACATGTCAGGTATATAATCTCATGCTTCATTTCGGCAACTGAGAAGATAGTTGTTTGCCCATTTGACTGATGAGGAAACCGAGGAGACCAAATTAATTTCTAAATAGCTTATTAGCAAGCGAGTCTAGGCCTCTGGGATGCCAGAGTGCCTGGCTTCTTCGCTACATTGAATGACTTTGGGCAAGTTGCTTATCTGAGTCTAGAGTCCTTGCTTATCCAACGGCGACGATAATTCTGATCTCGCAGACTTATTGTAATGAGTACGAGAGATAATCAAACACGTGCCCAGAGGACACCATGTCACTCGGACATTCCTTCCTCTCCTCCGTCCTTCTACCTCCTTGTGCTCACTTCGATCATCTCCTCCCCATTCAGAGTCATAGTAAATACAGGGAGTTAAGAGCGTTCAGATGGCCAGGGGGAGAAGGCAGGTCCCTGGGTCCCTAGGGAGCCAGCGGGGTTGGAGAAGTCACGTTTGCGAAAGTGTGGAGGAGGGCAGGGACAGCTTCCTTTTAGAGAAGTTATGGCTTCTGAGACGGAAGAGAATTGAAAATGAGCAGATAATGCTGGAACCATTTGGGGAAAGCTCTTTTGGAGCAGAAGATATTTACATGATCTTAATCTCCTCACAGATTATTCATTAATTACGAAAGGGAATTGAAAGCTAATATTTACAATGGAGATATCTGGTGCACTTCATCAAAACCAAACAGACCATCAGCAATGATGGAATCAACTAATATTCTGTGCCTCCTGGTAGATGCCCTGAGGACACAGCATCGCTTAGTACTTGGATACTATTTACACACGAAGGCATCGTGGGAGCCAAATCATGAAAACATCCAAATGAGGCACAGTCTACAAAACAAATGACCCAGGTTCTATAAAATGTCAGTGTCAAAACGGATGAAGGGCCAAGGGACTGTTCCAGATCAAAGGATAGTGAAGACATGTCAACTAAATGCAAATATATAATCCTAGGGAGCTCAAGGGCATTACTGGGACCAGCTAGAGAAATCCTGGACTCTATGAGATAATCACATGCATCAGTGTTAGATTTCCTGAACATGGCCAACGTATCATGTCAGATCACAGCCCTGCTCTTAGGAGACACATGTTTTAGTATTTAGGAGTGCAAAGTCATCATATCTGTAACTCACTCACAAGTGGTTCAACAACAACGACGAAAATAAAACGTGTATGTGTATGTGTGTGTATCTATAAAAAAAGATCAAGCAAACATAGCAAACTACTAACTAGTAAACTCAGGTGAAGGGTTTGCAATGTTTCTTGTACTATTCCTGCCCCTATTCTGTGCCTATTAAGAAATAAATACAAATACCTCAGGGGAATAAAGTAGGTGGCCTTTTTTTTTTTTTTTTTAATGAGCAGATAACAGTTTGATGATTCCTTAAAAAGTTAGTAATAGAATTGCCACATGACCCAGCAGTTTCACTCCTAAAAGAATGTATGTACCCAAGAGAAATGAGACTATCGATCTATACAATCTGTACATGAATGTTCATAGCAGCATTATTCACAATAGCCAAAATGTAGACACAACCCGAAAATCCATCAACAGATACACAGATAAACAAATTGTGCTATATCCATACCAATCCATATCCAAATTGTGCATATATCCATAGAATTGGGCGCCTGGGTGGCTCAGTCGGTTAAGCGTCCGACTCTCGATTTTGGCTCAGGTCACAATCTCACTGTTCGTGAAATCAAGCCCCATGTCGTCGCGCTCTGCCCTGTCAGCTTGGGATTCTCTGTCTCCCTCTCTTTCTGCCCCTCCTCCGCCCACACACAAGCACATACTCTCTCTCAAAATAAACAAACTTTCAAAAAAGGGAGAATACTGGGGTGACCGGGTAGCTTAGTCGGTTAAGTGCTCGACGTCAGCTCAGGTCACGATCTCACAATTGGTGAGTTTGAGCCCCGGGTCAGGCCCTGTGCTCACAGCTCAGAGCCTGGGACCTGCTTCGGATTCATTGTCTTCCTCTCTCTGCCCCTCCCCTGCTCGTGCGCTCTCTCTCTCTCTCTCTCTCTCTCTCAAAAGCAAACATTAAAAAAAATTTTTTTTCTAAAAAGAGGGATTATTATTCACCCATAAAAAGGATAAAATTCTGACAAATGCTATAACGTGGCTGAACCTTGAGGACATTATGTTAAGTGATGGAAGCCAGTCACAAAAGGGCAAATACTGTACGATTCCACTTCCATGAGTTACCTAGACTAGTCAGATTCATAGAGACAGAGTAGAATGGTGGTCGCAAGTGTCTGGGGGCAGGAGAAATGGGGATTGACTACTAATGGGTACAGCGCTTCCTTTTACGGTGGTGAAAATGTTTTGGAACTCGACAGAGGAGGTGGTTGCACATCGATGTGAATGTAGTAAATGTCACTGAACATGGTTCACTTTAAGGTGATTGATTTTACGTTACACAGATTTTTACCTCCATAAAAAAGAGAAGAGCAGAAGAGAAAGGGGGAATTTGATATTATGACTTGAGCCACAGAGTAGGAGTAAGAAGAGGCCACATCTGCAGCCAACACTCACACCCAGGAATCTGATGACTGGGATGGAAATGGCATGTCCAATATGAACTACTGACTGGTTCTGAAATGTGACAACCAAGATGGAGAATTGTAATTTACCCGAATTCCATAGTCTGTTCACAGACTTCCAGTGCAGTAAGAATTCATCATATGCTGGGTCAGTGTCTACCATATTTATTAATTGTTTTTCACTTTTTAAAACTTATTTTTGATTTTAATTTACATCCAAATTGGTTAGCATATAGTGCAACAATGGTTTCAGGAGTGGATTCCTTAGTGCCCCTTACCCACTTAGCCCATCTCCCCTCCGACAACCCCTCCCCTAACCCTCTGCTTGTTCTCCATATTTAAGAGTCTCTTCTGTTTTGTCCCCCTCCCTGTTTTTATATCATTTTCGCTTCCCTTCCCTTATGTTCATCTATTCTGTGTCTTAAAGTCCTCATATGAGTGAAGTCATAGGGTATTTGTCTTTCTCTAATTTCACTTAGCATAATACCCTCCAGTTCCAACCACGCAGTTGCCATGTCTGCCATATTTAAAACTTGCTTCAACTAAAGCAGCACCAGCAGGATTTCGTAGGCAATACTCTGATCCCAGGGGCCAAGATTTTAGAGGAGAAACCTCTCCCCCTCACAGACCCCTGGGTGGGCAAGTGAAATGTCTATATAGCTACAGCAGGCTGGAAGAGTCTCTGGTTTCTGCCCGGCTGGGACTGCACAGTATTAAAAGCTGTTAGCCCTTTTTCTCTCTAGAAATCATAGCTGCTTTCACTCACATAAAGCTGGCACAGAAAAAGTGACCCAATGAGAGGTGTATGACCTCACATGTTATCCTTAACAAGAGTAACTGCATTTTCAGTTAGAACCTTGAGGGGAACATGAACTTTTTTTAAAAAAGGTCTTAAAAATTCTATCACAAAAGACAAAGCAATTCACATTCAATGTAAAAACTTTAGAAAAGACAGACGGGGGTGGGGGAAAAGTCCCCTGGAGAAGCCACTGCTATAATTTTGGTGTACTTCTTGTCAGCCTGAGAAGGCAGGAGTTAACGGTAAGGAATGATTCATTAATGGTGGCGCTTTGAACATCTTTAGAAACTTCCTTGGTGAGACACTGAAGTAAGTGTGATGTGTCCTATTACGGCCACTAGTAAGGATGATCCTAACCCTGAAGGTAATTTTTCCTGTCCTGCACTTAAGATAGGTGTCCTGAGAATCCAGTCATGAGAGAATCATGAACAAGTACAACAATCAGGAGAATGACCCACTGCCCTCTTCCTTACAAAGGTTTATTCCAAAATTTTTGTCAATGTTCAGTTTTGAGAGACAGAGCACTAGCGGGGGAGGGGCAGAGAGAGAGAGGCAGACACAGCATCCGAAGCAGGCTCCAGGCTCTGAGCCATCAGCACAGAGCCTGATGCGGGGCTCGAACTCGTGAACTGTGGGATCATGACCTGAGCCGAAGTCGGACACCTAACCGACTGAGCCACCCAAGTGCCCTGAAACATTTAGTCTAAGAGAGAGTTACTGAGGTGGGGGTGGGTGGGAGTGAAACAGACAAAGGGGAGTAGGAGGTATAAACCTCCACTTATGAATATTGTAATAATGCTGTATGGCGACAGGCGGTTGACTAAACTTCTCATGGTGGGCAGAGCAGAACACAGAATTGCTGAATCGCTTATTTTCGTGCACCAGAAACGAATATAATGTTGAATGTCAACTGTAATTCAACTAAAATTTACAAATATATATTAAACGTTTTTTAAAAAAGAAGAGAGAGAATTACAAGGAAGAGAGTCGAAACAGATTTGCAGGCCAGTCCTTGTTGCCAGGTGGGCAGAGCCAAACAAAAGCAAGGATGCTTCCAGCACGGTTTAGTGTTTGGCTGAGAAAACGCGTCAAAATTAGCTTGGGCCCTTATTTCCCTGGTCGCCTCCCCCAGAGGCGCAACTCACCCATCCAGACTTCTCCGAACTGCCCAGCACCGAGCCTTTTCACCAACTTGATGGACTCCCGTGGGATCTCCCAGGCGTCTTTGTCCCATGGCTTTTGCGGTTTGGGACTAATACACGCCTTCTCCAATCTTCTGCACAAGCCATCTGACTGCTCTGATTTGAAAGAACACAAATTCAAAGAGGTCATGCAACGTCCCACTTTGTATTTCACCGACATCTAAGAAGAAATTTCGACTGCCGGCGCGATCGCTTTCGGCCTGACGTAGTCTAGGACCTAAAATGTCGTGCGGGTATCTTTTGTGTCCTCATGACTTTTGAAATTCTTACGTGAAAGACCATTTGAAACGTGCCTTGACTTTATCGATTAGTACGGTTTGCAAACCTCCAGTGTATGTTGCCTCAGAGTGGGTTGCAGAAATAAACAGTACCCACGGCCGCCCACCACAACTGACTTCAATCACACAGGGAATGAACCCGGAGGCCGCCCTTGGGTTTGGCTTAACAGGGCTGAGAACCGGCACTGGAGACAGAGGACCACTGACTTGCCACTTCTAAATATTTTCTTGTCATTGTCCTTTGTTTTCCTTCACCCAGCATGCGCATTACCTTATTACCTTTACCACATATACACATGCGTCTACAAAGACACGTATCCGTGAATCTGCATTCCAATTCCAAATATTTAAACATGTGTTGTAAAAATATGCACCACGTGGAAAAAAATATTCATTTTGCTCTTCACCCTTCTGGGACATTAACTGTGAAACGGCATGGACTAGGTGGGAAGGGCCAGGATGATTATTCACTAGGATCAAATCTGACTTTAAATGCGGATTTGATTATAGATGAATTTAGAATCAATTATACAGTATGATCCTCCAACTTCTTCCAAGAGATATACGATGGAGAAGAATTTTAGTATAAAAAAGTGTCTGAAACCCTGCATCTCATAATCATCTGTTTTGCCTTGTCGGCTTTTACTTACTTTGGTAATGCTTAATCATGTCACTGATACAAGGGAAAGTGATTCGTGGAGAGATGTAATAACCCCCATTGTCCAGACTTCTAATTTTGTAGTGCTTAATAACATCACCATGCACAGGGTCATAATCTCTGACAGAAAGAGAGAAGCTTCCTGTGAGGGAAAAACACAAGTAAAGATTATGCTTATATTTTAGAAGATCTGCCTTATGCAACACTATAGTACGCATTTTGCCATAAAATATGCAAAATGTAAATTAAGTATGGATGGAGTGCATAATTTCTAAAGTCCTATAAACAAGTCCGCTTGACACATGAGGCTAGTATTTTGTTTGCTATGAAACCTACCAACATGCCCTTTTCCTTCCTCGCAATAGGTTTTTATGATTTCGCTGAATTGAGAAGTTACTTTGATTTTCTTTCTCTGAAGATTTCAAGATTTACTCTAAATAATAATGGAAGAGGCCCAGCAAACATAAAGTGTGGTAAGAAATGGCCATAATTGGGCTGCTTCCTATGTTACTTTTAGTAGTAAAACTAATCATTTGAGTCATTTGTTACCAAACTATAAAACTTTCACTACCAGAACATAATATATCTTTCTTTAAAAAAAAAAAAAAAAGAATTCCAGACTAGTTTCTAAGAATGATCTGTTTAGTAGTGATTTATCAGAGGATTTAAACCACTTCCTACCTTTTAACGTTTCACTTTCTCTGATAAGAAAAGCCCCAGCACTGTTCCCGGGCGCAAGAAGCTGCCTTTCGGCGTCTTTCCTGGTTATGTCCTTGAAAAACCACCTGAGAAGACATTGTGACATTTCATGGGTATTATGCTCCAGGGAAGGAAAAAGAAGCAATCGGGGGGGGGGGGGGGGGGGGGGGGGGCGCGGGGGGCGGGGGCTGGGTGACTCAGTGGGTTAAGCATCTGACTCTCGATTTCAGCTCAGGTCACGGTCTTGCGAATTTGTGAGTTCAAGCCCCGCATCGGGCTCCTTGCGCTGACCGTGGGGAGCCTGGTTGGAATTCCCTGTCTCTCTCTCTCTCTCTCTCTCTCTCTCTCTCTCTGCCCCTCCTGCACATGCTCTCTCTCTCACAATAAAGTTAAAAACTTAAAAAAAAAGAAAAAGATAAGGAATAAACATGACGGCCAATGTAACAAACAAATCACCCAAGATGACAACGTGTAAAGGACTCACTCTTCCGTTTCCAAGGTGTTGACTTTGGCCACGTAGTTGCTGGGGATGAAACCTTCTCTCTTCGTTGAAAGGGATTTAGCTTTCCACCATTCTCCATGTCTGGAATGGAAACAGACATCGAGAAGTGTTCGTGTCCAATGAGTCAAGAACTGCAATTGTCTTAAGGTGTTTGTTTTGGGGGGCGAGGGAGAGTGAGAGGATCCCTGGAACCCCAGAATCCAGTGGGAAATTCACTCATTTTGCTGAAACACAAATACGTTTAGAGATGAAGGCAGGGGCAAACAGTCTCGCAACTGGGTCACCGTGCTCAGTGCTGTGCAAACAAGAGTTGGTAGAAAGGGCTCCCATCGGGCAGAAGCAACATTTGCGGCTTCCACCCGGGACATCTAAGAAATGCTTTAGGACCCTTACAGAGCGGGAGTCAAGGGACTAATGAACCATAGTTCCTAGGTTATAAACTCCTTTGTTAAAATATGGAAACGTTAATTTCCATAGACAGATGCCGTGGAAAGAAAGAAATAGAAAACCATAAAATAGGGGCGCCCGGGTGGCTCAGTTCATTGAGCGTCTGACTTCGTTCGACTCAGGTCATGATCTTGCCGTGCGTGGGTTCGAGCCCCGCGTCGGGCTCCGCACTGGCAGTGTGGAGCCTGCTCGAGATTCTTTCTCTTTCCCTTTCTCTGCCCCTCCACCTCCTCCTTTTCTCTCTCAAAATAAGATACATATTCTCTCTCAAAAATATATATATTCAGGGCACCTGGGTGGCTCAGTGGGTTAAGCATCCGACTTCGGCTCAGGTCACGATCCCACAGTACGTGGGTTCCAGCCCCACACTGGGCTCTCTGCTGACAGCTCGGAGCCCGGAGCTGCTTTGGATTCTGTGTCTCCCTCTCTCTCTGCCCCTCCCCTGCTTGCACTCTGTCTCTCTCAAAAATAAATAAACATTAAAAAAAAAAAAAAAAAAAAGGAAAGGAAAACCATAAAATAAATGATTCCAAGCAGGCAGCCTCGTCCCCATGTTCTTGGCCTCCACACAGAGGCAAGGAGGAGGCTGGGGCCAGGGAAGGAGGCAGAATGGATGGGTCCCCACGAGCCTCGAGCCTCAACTATGATCGGCTTCCAATTCCCGCACGCAGTCGGGCTCCATGTCCACAAGACATGAACGACAACCACAGTGACACCGCACTGCTGCCTGTGGTACGCCCGTGCCGTATTTACACGCACGTTAATTCTCACATCACCCCCAAGACCGAGGTGCTGCCATTCCCATTTCATAAGTCAAGAAACCAAGAGCTGAAGCGGCCTGTCGAGATCACAGAGTCGTCACGAGGCAGAGCCGGGACTGCAACCAGTAAGTGACAGCTGCTCTTAACCACTTAGCCCCTTGTACTTACTACGGGGTCTCCCTCCTCCAACGTGGTTGGTGGGCCAAGGGGACAACGTATGCCAGATCAGCGGGAAATACCTAGGAAATCCGTATCCTCAGTTCCGAGCCCCTGGGGTCTGAGTCACGGGTCTGTGAGTCAGCACAGAGAGGTCAAGGACATGATGATGCCTAAGTGTCTTCCCACGAGGGCTACAACTGCCGAGCAGGGGCGTTTCCAAAACGCTGCTTCAACACAGCGTCCTTAGAACTCAAACCAAGCTGGACCCATAAACCCAGTCTGGATTTGGGCAACATCACTAAACAAACATAGCATTAGAATAACGTGCCAATTCCACGCAGACCCAAACTTGTTAAGGTGACACAGATGGATAAAGAAAGAAACCAGCGTCTGGATTCAAAGGGACACCTGGAGGCTGTTCACAGCCACACATAAGAGGAAAGCTCCTGTGGCCTTCCTCCTTCCATTCCCAAAGCCCTGCTGGCGAGCAAGGAGGCGGGAAGCCAAATGAGGGGTCGGGCCTCGGTGGCCTAAGGGACAGCAGGCACAGCGTGCGGGGGCGTACTCACTCCTCCAGGACTTTCATCTTCTCTCCTTTCTTGAACGACAGGTCGTCTGGATGGATGCCATCGTAGGGGTACAAGGCTACCACAATGTCTCCTTGCTCCTCTGGATCTACAACCGAAGACCGGGAAGGAAGACATTCAAGAATGAATCAGTGGAAACGTTCTAGTAAGTCCCTGTCAGACACAAAGGAGTCCTGCCCAGGGGGACGCACAGCCCACATGGCCTACGGTAAGCAACGTGTTATATGCACCGGATACATTATCGGTCATCGCCAATTGTATAGGCCCGCGACTATAATTAATTCCAACTCTGTACTTAAGAAGTTATTCAGCCGCGTTCATGGCGGCATGACGCACAAAAACTAAAAGGAGTTAACAATCCAAACGTTCAGTGACAAACGAATGGATAAACAAAATGTGGTGAGTGCGTACCACAGAATATTACTCAGCCTTAAAACGGAGGACAATTCTGGGGCGCCCGCGTGGCTCAGGTGGTTGTGTCTGACTCCTGATTTCAGCTCAGGTCACGATCTCAAGGTTCGTGAGTTTGAGCCCCGCGTCGGGTTCTGTGCTGACAGTGTGGGGCCTGCTTGGGATTCCCTCTCTCCTCCCCTCTCTCTCTCTCTGGCCCTCCTCCCCCTCCCCCACTCTCTCCCTCAAAATGAAACGTTTTTTTTTAATGGAAGAAAATTCTGACACAAGCTACAGCATGGATGAACCCTGAAGACGTCATGAGAAGTGAAAGAAGTCAGACACGAAAGGACAAACACTTTACGATCCCATTTATTTGAGGTACCTAGAGTAGTCAGATTCAGAGGGACAGAAAGTAGAATGGGGGCTGTTGGGGGCAGAGGGGAGTAGGGGAAGGGAGCTAGTGTGTAATCTGGACAGAGTTCCAGTTTGGGGAGACGAAGAAGTTCTGGACACGGATGGAGGTGACGGCTGCACAATAACACAAACGTACTTATTTCCACTAAAAACTGTACGCTTAAAAATGGCCACCGTGAGGGGCACCTGGGTGGCTCAGTCGGTTAAGCGTCCGACTTCGGCTCAGGTCACGATCTCGCGGTCCGTGAGTTTGAGCCCCGCGTCGGGCTCTGGGCTGATGGCTCAGAGCCTGGAGCCTGCTTCCGATTCTGTGTCTCCCTCTCTCTCTGCCCCTCCCCCGTTCACGCTCTGTCTCTCTCTCTCTCAAAAATAAATAAAAAACGTTAAAAAAAAATTTTGAAAAAAAATGGCCACCGTGATAACTTTTATGTTGCGTGTGTTTTTCTACACAGAAACCTAAAAACACTCAAGCTGACTACCTTGCAGAGCCTGCAACGGTGAAGAAAAGAAGCCATGTTGCTATGAAGACATACCTTTGGTTTGAAACCTCTGTCCTGGTAAAAGCTGAGATTCTGGAACCTAGGAGAGAACATTTGTTAGGAAGAGGATTTTGACGTTTAGCTTTTCTTTCTCCCGCGTTCACGTTGTACGTTCTCTCGTTTTTCTGACGGTAGCACGTGAGGTTTAGGACTTGCAATTTAGCAAGGCGGAGGGCAGAGGAGAACAGAGAGAAAAACTTCTGCATAGCTGCGTCCTGACATACACAGCTCGGTGGAAGGACTCTCCCCTCACAGTCTCTCCAATTCCCCACAGACTCTCTATCACGGTCACTTGCCTGCGATGGCAGGAAGCGACCAGGGCTCGAAGCAGGGGCTGCTAGATGCTAACCCGATCATCATTCTCCCTCTTATTTGGTAACAGGACCCTAATACTGTGTGTGATGGCAATTTGCCCAGCCAAGTGGCTATGCTTCTGACTCTCTGACATTCTATGCAGATGGGGGGGGGGGGGGGGGGAGGAAGGAGGTCTGTAAGCAAACTGGTTGCAGGGGTGCTTTGGGCCGGCTCCCCCTCTCCCTTGCGCTCTTTCTGCCTAGAAACAGGTGGAGGCTTGGAAATCAGACACCAGGGAGAGCAGAGCAGAAGATGATGGGGCGGGGGTGGGGGTAGGTAGCCGGGGTCCCTGCTGGCTTTGTGGGATTGCCACTCTGGCCAGGACTGCTGATCTCTGCGTTTCCCAGACTTGTGTAGAAAACTGGTCAGGGGTCTGTCCCTAGGAGCTGAGAACCGGTCCTAACAGATCCAGGCTTCCTAAGGCTGACCCTGGTTCTGTCATGGGGACGGCTGGCATCTTTTGTTATTTCTGCTGGGGGGTGAATTATCAGGGTCTGTGGGACAAAAGCCACCTCAATTACTTTTTAAATCAAATCCCTTTTCCTCTCAGTGACCACGGAGAGGATGGTAAGACCTCCGGGGCCCCTTTTAAGGAAAGTACTGTCGGAGGCCTAGACCCGCAAATCATGCAACTTTTCTCTTTGATTAAAGTGACTTAATGGAATGGGACTGAAACGGCGTGCACTGAAATTTAAATTTCTGACGAAAGCTAGCCCATAAAATCTCCAATTAGGAGGCTGGGGGTGGGCTGTAGAGGAGAGAGAACACACTAGATTTTCTGGTAGCAGAAAATCATGGGTCCATACTATCCTTGAAGACTTATTTTAAGAAGTTCTAGACTGATTTTTTAATCACTGGATTTGCATAATTACGACGCATGATCAATTATAAATGACGTAGAGGAAATAATTAGAAGATGAGAGACTAAATCACTTTGAAAGCAGCAAGCTGATTTTCAAGTATCAATGAGTCCTTAATTTACAAAGGTTTCAGTAGCCTTTTCATAAGAGCAAAACACATATACGGTGCAGTCGCCTTAACTCTTTCTCTTTAAAGGGTCTCTTCCTCGGGGTGTTGTTGAATTCCATCACTTCTGCCTGTCCCATCACGGCTCCTCTGTCATCAAAACAAGGCGTGCATTTTTGGCACATCTGGCTGCAGCTGGGAGTGTTATCTACGGCCATGGGATAAGGCCAAGCTAACAGCCTTGTGAGACAAAGGCATCTGTGACCACAGAAGGCACAGACTAAAATGCAGAATCCACGACAGAGGTGCAAGGTTGCAACCATTTTTTTACTACTTCTGCTTTCCAACTCAACGTTTCACCTGCTTTACATTAAGTAAGAGGAAACACGGTAAGTTCATACTATTTGCCTTTGTGCTTTCTGAATAAAGGGCATCTTCGATCATCAGTTCAGGAGAAAACTTGGGTTTAAAGCGTGAAAAATGCATTGCATGTGATACCAGAAAAAGCCAGATTCTTTCTGAGATCTTCCCCCCCACCCCCATTTTCTCCATCTTTTTTTTTAATTTTTTTTACTTTTTAAAATTTACATCCAAATTAGTTAGCATATAATGTCTCTGAGATCTTTTAAGTCTAATAAGAAAACTACTTGTGACTCCCAATTCTCCAAATCGTTTTATTTCCTATTAATCATGTTTATATAATACGATTCTACATCTATGCCTGTTTATGTAATATTTTTAAATATAGTTACATGTATTTATAATGATGAAATTATTAAAGCCATATCCTTATACACTTTGAGTTTCTATATAAGCGTAACGTTCACTTCTCTGTCTAGAATCATGTGCGGTAATTAATAGTGATAATATATTCACTCTTTATCTCCATTTATTTTTACGGAGGCCAACAGTGACGTCTCAATTTCAACAGTGGCAGGAGATTTTGACATACGTAACAATATGTAACTTTGCCTTGGCAACAATAACAGACTTCTGTAATGCCAAGGCGTTATATTTAAAACAGGTCAGACTACAGCCGCTTTGGAAGTTGTTAATAAAGGCATTGGGGCTAATAAACTGCTTCCAGCTTAAACGCTTAGAAATTCCATTATATAGACAGATAGATCAACAGGTATAGGAATCTCTATGTATATCTACAGACCTATCTACCTACCTATACATATCTATATGTAGATGGAAAGGACAGTAGGCCTGAAATAAAGTTCATTTGAAGCACTAACTACCCAAAGCTCTGTTCCTCCTTTCCATCAAGTCAGATAGAG
Organism: Panthera onca; assembly: GCF_046562875.1. NCBI lineage: Eukaryota > Metazoa > Chordata > Mammalia > Carnivora > Felidae > Panthera > Panthera onca. The sequence goes on along the minus strand of NC_138356.1, from coordinate 8,641,996 downwards.
TATTAGGTCCTCCTTTGCCCAGCATTTCCCAATGGCATCGAATAGCATGTCACTCATAAAAGATATCCGTGCAAGGTCAGGGGGCAGAATTAGTTGTGTGTGTTTTTTTTTAATCTCTTAATTCTCTACAAAAAGTCCTGACGGCTTCAGAATCGGTACCGTTTGGAATTAACTGAAGAATGACAAAATGTGGGATAAAACAGGACACACCGAAGGGCCTATTCACACTTCTTTTAGCTTCTGGCTTGCATCCAGAATTTCCTTCTGCTTCCAGACCCCTGCACTAATCTCACTATCTACCCTAAGTCATACAGGTCCAGATAGATAGGCAGATGCATCGTTATGTATAAAGAGCTGGTCTTTGCACCAGTTTCGTGAAAAGTGATTTTCTTTTCACAGGAGAAGGTGACCAACGGCCCCTTTTTTTCGGACAGGAAGGAGCCTGGTTATCGCTAAAATGTTTACAAACTCTTTAAAGGATTAAGTTACAAGGCATATCGAATGTTGTTGGGGGCCCAAGTAACGGATTTGATTTTCTGCACGCACAGGTTACAGATTCGGTGTTTAAATTACGCAGCCATGCTTTGATCCTGCTGTGGGAACGCTCCCCTGAGACTATCTACTTACTGGCCTTTGCTGTTTATTGGACGTTGGATCTCTCACATAAATAGTTCGGTCAGTATTACGTACTGGTTGAGGCTTCAAATCTACTCCATCGCCATTCAGATTGTCTTTCCTTTTTGATTTTATACATCCCATATTTCCTGTTGGAATATAAAAGCAATGACAGGGTTTTACCATTCTAGAACTGGCGTTAAGCTCCCAAACATCTCCATTGACAGAGGCTAGAAAGAGTATATTTTTATGCTTTATTATAGATAACGAACTCAAACGTGCTTCACATACCCATTTGCTGGTTCATTCATTCATTCAACAGCTACTGCTCGGGCAGAAATTTTACGTCAGCCAGACATCATTCCCGCTCTAGAGACGCTCGTATTCTTGTGGCGGGGATGTGTGAATCAAAGCTACAGTACAACGGGACGAGTCCATGAGAGAGGATGCAACTAACTAGGACCTAGGGAAGGGCACCTAACTCAGGCAGGTGGAGACAGAGTTAGTCAGCAGGAAATGTCCTGAAGGAAATGCTCCATGAGTCAGAATGGGAGCCACACGGCAAAGTCAGTAAAGGGATTCCAGGAAGAAAGAACTTCAATGCAAACTACTGACCCTGAGACAACATGGCCCCTTTGGGGAACTAGTTCATCTCACCCCTTCGGGGAAGAGGTTCAGGCTGATCCCTTCAGAAAACTAGTTCTACAATGAGAAAGCTTTTCACCAAGGAGCAGGTAGGGAAGGCCATCGGGCTGGGATGGAAAGGGAGGCACACCTTGGGTGCAACGTCGGGGAGTTGTTGGGCTTACTCTGTCATTTCACAAGGACACAACGTGCAAGGCAAAGTCAGGGGCTTGAGGCCTCAAAGGCAAGCATGAAGAAGACCCAGAAGGCAGAGAACCTGGCGGCAACTGAATGTGGCCTCGGGCCTGGGAAAATGGCGGGGGGCCTTCGCCAAGACCGGAAATGCAAGAGGAGAGATGATGCCCGGAGGAACATCCAAATGATCAGATCCAGTAGGCTTCCCAGGAAGATAGGTGAGTGTGGAAACCAGGCGAGATGGCGGAGCTGGAGGCATGAATGATGGTATCAGCCACACATGACTACTTTGGAGGAAGAACCACAGGCAGAAGGGGTTGTGCCTGACCAGAGCACGAGGACATAACCATGCTTCCGAATGCTGAACTCTTCTACTCGTTTATCTGGTTAATACTGGGATGTATAGAGCACCACACAAAGCACTCTGGGGACTGAAGAGAGGATTCTGAAAACTATAATCAGATACGCATTCTGCCTACAGCATAGCCTCATGGTCCGATCTATACATTAAAAACCATCTGTTATGAGCTCTGTCAGAAGGCCCCATAGGGCAGTGGGTCCCAAACCTACACGAACACCAGGGTCATCAAACTCAAGAGACCAGATTCCCGGGACACGTTCCAGGAAATTCCACTGGGGCCAGTGGAGGAGGGTACCCAGCGGGGGAGGGGGGGTGCATCTGTGGAATTTGGAAGCACTGCCATTTTGGGGACCACTGCCTACAACAGCAGAGGAGGGGGAGATGATTCAGAGCTTGGGGGAGAGGTGCTGGGAATCAGGAAATAACTCCCAGAAGAAGAACTGTTCCAAGAAGTCCCAAGATCTCTGGATTATCACCCACAGGGCACGTGGCCACCGCTGATCTCTGCACCTTGTCCCGCAGGCTCCCAGTTGGCCCGCACCCCTCAACTTGTTTATCATCGCACTAGTGAGATATGAAGCCTCTAAAGGCTCAGTCACACCTCTTTCTGAAACTAGCAAGCACAGTTCCCAAAATAAAGGGGAAGCAAGTATTTCTTTGATTCAAAACAGCACCCCCCCTTTTTTTTATATGCTCAAGTTTCTGAAATGGAGGAGGGTTTTGAAGTGGATCTGTAAATGAGCGAGATGGGTTTTAGGGTAAACAGGCAAGTTCTTTTTTCACCAGTCTCAACCCCCACCCCCTCCAAAATGCTGTTTTCACTGATCGTCCGTTAAAACGAGGGAATGTGGTCCTGGAGAAGGCCTCTCAGCACCCACCGCCGAGCACACGGGCAACACCAAGGGGAGGCCCTGGAGGGTCCCCCCAACCCCCCCCGCCCAGCTCCCCCTCGCAGAGACCGCACCCCTCCCCAACCCTCCGGGCTGCAGGTGCTCCTGAGACCCGGCTGGCTGCCCCATTCCAGCAGGTGCTCTGTATCTTGGTGTCTGTTTCTCCCTCTGTGTGTGTCTCTCTCCCACCGTCTCCAGAGCTAACCCCAATGTTACCTGCCCAGCCTGGTCGTCACTAAGGACCCTATTGAAAAGATCCCCTATCACCCATTCCACTGCTCAGGCTTTACAATCTTCTCTTTTCTAATTGTGACCGACATCCCATTACATATTGATTAACTTGTGGTCAGCACCCGCCAGACTCGAGGCTGCTGGGGAAACTCCCAGCCTGTTTCTTCCCGGCAGTATTCCCAGCGGCTACGCAGTGCCTGTGCGGGGCAGGTGCTCAGGGAACACGCCCCTGAGAATGACCGGGTGGGGCGGCTCTGGCTGTGTACACGCTCATCATCCCGACCCTCTTGCAAAAGGTGAACAAGAGAAAGGAGAGGAAACCCACCTCCGTCGGTTTCAGAGGCAGATATCTCTAGAACGGACTTGTAGTTTGCAAGAAATACAGACGTTAGAGGAACGAAATGATCAGACAAGTCCACAGTCCAACTCCATGTCTGGACACACTGAAGAGTGCACAGGGTAGGGGGGTGGGGACGAGACGGTTACACATTAAAAGACTAGAGACACATAACGGGTGAACCTTGCGTGGATCCCGGATGGGGGTGGGGACAGAGGAGGACACAGGGTGGGATAACCGGGGAAATCTGAATGTGTCTGAACGTGATGTTAGGGAACTGCTAGGTTTCGTGGCTGATGAGATAATAGCTCTCTGATCGTGCGGCATGAGGCCGAGTCTTAGGAGACGTATACAGGTGTGCAGGGGAGGGTGGCTCATGGTGTCACAAGTTACAAGGCTTTGCCCAGTACAAAGACAAGGGGGGGCGGGGAGGCAAATACGGCAAAACGTTCAAAAATCAGAGAACCCAGGTGAGGACGTTTTCATTTTTTTTTTCCTGTGGCTTTGTTAGATTCAAAATTAAAAGTCAGAGGAGGGGGAGAAAATAAGAGGATGTTATGAACAACTTTATGAAAAAGAAGTCATACAAAATGTTAGAAACCCCGGCAGAGAGAGAGAGAGAGAGAGAGAGAGAGAGAGAGAGAGAGAGAGAGAGACTCAGCGGGAACAAGGAGAGAGAAGACAGCTGGTGTGGAGTGGGGGCGTCTGGGAGCCAGACCTCTCCGGGGTCTGGACAAAGAGGCGATGACGACTGTCCACGGGCAGTGGCCCCACGAAGGAAGAGGGAAGGATGGAAACAGAAAGCAGGTGGATGTGTAAACGGTGGCAACGGTTCACAGATGATCATCTCTTTATGTTCATTTCATAATTTCTCCTCCCCCCCGTCACCATGGATAACTGATAACACACAAGGGCTGTTGATGACAACAATTACGACATTGCTCCCCGTGGGGTTACTGTCCTCGGTGGCTCAGGCTGAGCTGGCCTCTGCCGACGGTCCACCCGACAGGGAGTTCTAGTTCATCACCGTCCAGCGAGAAAGCTCAGAGAGCTGCTTGTGGTGACATGGGGATGAACTCAGACCTGGTCCTGCCAATTCCTCGTGCTGTGGGAAGGTTCCCGAAAAGTAGAAAATCCAACGTACCCCCAACAAAAACTAAGGTGGTTACACGTTTGCAAGCGATAGGAGCTACACTCTACCATGATGCACACTTCAGCATTTATTTCATTTATTTTTATCTGAGAGAGGCAGAACGGGGGGGCGGGGGGGGGAGGAGAGAGAGAGAGAGAATGAGATTGAGAATCACAAGCAGTCTCTGCGCTCAGTGTGGAGCCCGACGCAGGGCTGGGTCCCACAACCCTGGGATCATGACCGGAGCTAAAAGCAAATGTCAGGTGCTCAACCGACTGAGCCACCCAGGCGCCCCCACACTCTAGAATTTTTTTTTAAATATTTATAATTTTTTGAGCATCCCATGGACTCCCTGAAGAAACCCTATGACGCAGGTATTACTGACCCCACTTTACAGAAGAGCACACTGAGGCCCAGAGAGGCGGTTATGACCAGTCCAAAGCCACGGCACTGCTGAACCCTAGCGCTGGGCCTTGCACACAGGCTTAGCTGAAAGTCCAGACGATGGTGGTTTTGAAACTTGTGTCCTACCTACTTCGGTAATGATGCCGAAGGAAGAGAGACCATTTTTACAGCCTGCTTCTCTTGCAGAAGGACTTGAAATGCTTTTCCCAAAACAGACAACGAGGAGTTTAATAAAACGAAAGCAGAAGAGCTGAGCCGAGGAAAAGAGGAAAATGGGGATGTGGTGACATGGCGGGCACCAGATTTGCTATCGCAGGTTTCCTGGCAGGAAGAACAGGGGTGCAGGGCGAGTGACGGCATTTCACGAAGGCAAGAGGAAGTAGGGCGGGCCCGTCACAGGAGGGCAAGCGTCATTCTGGAGTTACCAGACATGTGTATGTGGGAAGGGAGGAGCAGCGAAGAATATGCAATTACCTACTTTGTGCCCAGCATTGCCCCGATGAGGAAAGCAAAGCCCAGAGGTGAACCTGTGCGAGGTTATCAAAGGTCTTAGGTACAAACGGAATTTGGTCCATCGGCTTCGAAGCCACACTTCTTGACCCACCCAAGGCTTTGCTGCCTCCCCATACTGTGAGTTTCATCTCTGAATTAGTGAGCTTAGAAACACAAGAAAAAGGAAGCCCCAACGACATAGGGAGAATAATCCCCGCCCCCCCCCCCAAAGTGACCTTCAACATTTAATAAAAAAGAAGGGGGAGAGCCTGGGTGGCTCAGTCCGTTAAGCACGGCTCAGGTCATGACCTCACAGTTCACGAGTGGAAGCCCCCCATTGGGCTCTGCGGTGACAGCACAGAGCCTGCTTTGGGATTCTCTCTCTCTCTCTCTCTCTCTCTCTCTCTCTCTCTCTCTCTCTCTCCTGCTCGTGCTCTCTAGCTCTCAAAAATAGACAAACGTTAAAAAAAAAAACAAAAAAAACCCCAAACAGTGATCTTGAGCTTCCAAAGTAGGCTGGGTTTGGTTCAAGGGTCATTCCCAGGAATTTATCCCTAAATAACGTCTTCCATGCCTCGTGCTTACATTCCAGAACCAGCTATTTAACTCAAGCCTTGCTTTGTCTGCCCAAATAGAAGCCTTCTTGACACCCTTTGATTGTTTTCCTTCTTAGTGTGCTTTCAAGAATGAGACTCCGGAGATGTTTTTAGAGAGGCAAGGTCGATGGAGGGGCTCCAACAACCTATCAGAGAGAAAGTGTCTCAGTGGTAGCCTCAGGACAATGGAGGAGGAGAAAGCTCCAGAACTAAACTCCATAATCAACTCCATGAGTTCCTACTTAAGTAGTTTTCTTTTGCCAACGTTCCTAAATTCCTTTCGAGAAAGATAGAATTGAAAAAGATGTAGCCAGACTCTCTTAGACAACTAAGATTTCTCTCCTCTGTAGGCCATGGTAATCATTTTCAAATGTTCTCGGTACTTTCCCCTCGATGAAATCGCCCAGAAAACCATACTGACACAGTTAGTAAGCTGGTAACCAGGGCCACCCGGGTCCAGACCCTGGTTTCGACCAGCCTCGAATACGAGGTCCTGAAGGTTGAGGGGCAATTAAGTCAATGTCGTTTTGGTATTGGGTAGTCCTGGCTCCTAGGTTTCCTCTGGGTTCCGTAAATCTAAGCAAATCCTTGACAACGCGGGTCACAGGACTGCTCTATGGTGTGGGTGTCACCTCTGGTCTGTGACTAAAGGTGGGATCCGCGTAGAAGGGAGCGGGGTGCTTTACAAGAAGTACCTCTTGAGTTATAAAATGTGACTGAGAGCCTGAAGGAGCATTAGAAAGAGTAAGAATGGGGTAGAACCCCCATTCTAAATAAAAGGGGGCCACGCCCACCCACTTTTATTATTAAGGGCCAATTGGGAAAGGGGGGTGGGGCGGGAAGTTGCTTTAAGTACATTTAGTAGTTGTAGGTCTACACCCCCAGATCCAACCTGGGGGAGACTGTACATCTGACAGAGGGTCTGTCTCTCTTTTTGCTTACAGGATGAGGCACAACGGAAGGCTATCTGGAGGCTCCCCTCACTCAGAAGCCTTTTGAAGGGACAGGGGCTCTGGGAGATCCTGCTGTGATCCGTTCGCTCTGGAGGGGCTGTTCGGGTTAACACTCCACACAGTCAGCAGTGCCCATCATATGGCAGCAGACACACAAAGGACGTGGAGAGAACCCGTGGCTTTTTTCCCTCCCCAAGTAGCACAACAGAAACCCTGTACCTACGTAGGTACCACCTAAGAAGGGAGGAGGAGAAACCCGAAGAGCGAAACTCCCATCTTAAAGAGGTGGCGACATGATGGAAAGAAGACTAAGCTGGGAAAACTTCAAACCCTGTTGGCAAACTTAAGGCTGTTTGCTGACCTGCTGTTATTCAGAGGGATGAGGAGCGAGGGTTGAAGACCGTGAAGCCTTCTTTCCTCTGTTTTTGCACGGCCGAGGTGCAGTGTGGACATTCCGCAAGCTTGCTACCCACAGGAGGCAGGGCATTCTGGAATGCATTCGTGATGATGGTTTTAGAACCTTGCAAAGCTACTAGAAACCACCGAACTGTGTGTTTTAAAAGGGTGAATTTATGGCATGTGAATTGTGTCGATAACGAATTAATTTCAAAATATGCTTCCTCGACCCCCCCAAGAGATGGATATAGGGCAGTATGGCTGGCTTCCCCTTCAGTGCGATTTTATGTTTTTGTGATCGAAATCTGAGACATTTTAATTTACCTTATGTTTGCCAATGTCTCCATCTGGTTTGAAAGCTTGTTTTTATTATATGCTGTAGGATGCAGAGCAGCAGGGAGATCCAGATATTATGCAGTTAGCTACAACGTAAATGTGTAGCATAAACAACAGGAAGCCCATCCTGAAATATTCTGAAATAACGATGCATAAAAAGAGCAAGTTGACTGCGTTTATCAGAACCTTAATAAACCAAAACAGTTTTAGTCGCCGCATTTATCAGAGTGAGTCCAGAAAAGATCATTAAAGAATTAGGTGAGGGTTCAAATACCTGAACATTTGGAATCTGGAGAAGTTCAAGGGTAATTTGACTCTGGCGGGAAGACCACAGAAGATAATGACAGGTACAGGAAACTAGGAACTGGGAAGCAGAGTTGCTGGGTCCAGCCCTGACAGTCCTGTAATTACGGACAAAACCACTTTTCTTCTCTGGGCTCTAATTTCTTCACCATAAAATGAAACCATGTGGCTTGGCATGAGAGTCAATGATACTATTTTTAACTTGACAATACATATTGAAGTCTTTTAAAATGTGTGCGCTTCTTGGGGTGCCTGGGTGGCTCAGTCAGTTAAGTGTCCTACTTCAGCCCGGGTCATGATCTCGCGGTTCCTGAGTTCAAGCCCGGTGTCAGGTTCTGTGCCGACAGCTCAGAGCCTGGAGCCTGCTTCACATTCTGTCTCCGTTTCTCGGCCCCTCCCCTGCTCGTGCACTCTCTAATATAAATAAACACACACACACAAATGTGTGCACTTCTTAACATTCCATTCAGCAATACATTGTTTCTAAGAAACTAACTGGCCACTTACACAAAGCTCTGTAGAAAAGGATATTTTCTTTATAAAGAAAGGGGACTGTGTGTAAATACCACACGATCAGAAATATACTCGAAATACAAAACTATAGGTCACTCTCAAAGTTTATTACACCTATAGCCAGTTCTCTGAAAAATTACAAAATGATCAATTTACCAACATTTGTATATTTCAACTAGGTTTATGTAATTTTATACTAGAGGGATGGTTTTAACAGCTTAAGTTTACAACTGTGTATTATTAGTTGAAGTGGTTTTAATAGCTTAAGGGTATAACAATTGTTATTGAATGTAATTGTTTTAAAAGCTTTTGAAAGTTCCTAGGATGCCTTTTAAGGAAAGTTCTATTTTTAAAAACAGGATTGTTTTTAAACAGTTCTATTTTTAAAAACAGGATCTTCTTAGGACTATATTAATATTAGTTGGTAATAAGTAGGTAATAAGTAGTTTAATTTTTTTTAAAGAGGGGGGGAGGGGCAGAGGAAGAGAGAAAATCCCAAGCAGGTTCCGTGCTCAGTGCAGAGCCCGATGCTGGACTCGATCCCACAACTCTGGGATCATGACCTGAGCCAAAATCAAGAGTTGGGCGCTTCACCAGATATATATATTCTATATATATTCAAATATATATATAATATGTAATATGTAATATGTAATAAAGTGGGCTTTATTACAGCATGCACAAAAATAAACTCAAAATGGATTAAAGACCTAAATGTAAGACTTGAAACCTACAAACTTCCAAAAGAAAACAAAGGCAATCAACTCTTGGACATCAGCCTTAGCAATAGTTTTCTGTCTTTCCAGGCAAGGGAAACAAAAGCAAAAATAAACAATTGAAACTACAAAAAACTAAAAAGTTTTTGCACAGTGAAAGAGATCATCAATGAAATGAAAAGGCAGGGCACCTGGGTCACTCAGTCGGTAGAGCACCCGACTTCGGCTCAGGTCCTGATCTCAGAGTTCGTGAGTTCGAGCCCCACACGTTGGGCTCCGTGCTGACAGCTCAGAACCTGGAGCCTGTTTTAGATTCTGTGTCTCCCTCTCTCTCTGCCCCTCCCCTGTTTGTGCACTCACTCTCTCTCTCAAAATTAATATTAAAAACAGTTTTTTTTAAAGAAAATGAAAAGGCAACTTATTGAATGGGAAAGGTATTTGCAAATGATATATCCAATGAGGGGTTAATATCCAATATGAAGAATATGAACATAAATATATTAATATAAAGAACTCCTACAACTCAAACAGTCTGATTAAAAAATGGGCTGGGGCTCTGAATAGACATTTTCCCAAAGACATCCAGATGGCCAACAGACACATGAAAAGATGCTCCACATCACTCATCATCAGGGAAATGCAAATCAAAACCCCAATGAGACACAACCTTACACCAGTCAGAATGGCTAAAATAAAAAAAGACAAGAAAAGCAAGTGCTGGCAAGGATGTGGAAAAATAGGAACCCTGTGCACTGTGGGTGGGAATGTAAGTTTGTGACAGCCACTATGAAGAACAGTATGGGGTTTCCTCAAAAAAATAAGAAACGGCGATAACCTATAATCCAGTAATTCCACTTCTGGATCTTTACCTGCAGAAAATGAAAACACTAACTCAAAACTTTATACGCACCCCTATGTTTATTGCATCATTATTTATAATAGCTAAGATATGGAAGCAACCTACGTGTCCATCAGTGGATGAATGGATAAAGAAGTGGTACACACACACACACACACACACACACACACACACACACACACACAGGACTATTACTTACCCATAAAAAAAAGAGTGAGATCTTGCCATTCACAATGGCATAGATGGACCTAACAGGTATTATGTTAAGTGAAATAAGTCAGAGAAAGACAAATATCTCACAATTTCACTTATACCTGGAATCTAAAAACCAAAGCAAATGAATGAACAGATACAGATTCATAAATACGGAAAAGTGTCGTTATCAGAGGAGGGGGGGCTGGGGGCATAGGCAAAACAGGTGAAGACGAAGAGATACAAAATTCCAAGTATCAAGTAAATAAGTCACAGGGATGAAACGTACAGCAAAGAAATATAACAAACAAGAGAAGCTGGACCCATGGCTTACGATCTTTGAAACGCTGATAATCTGTGGAAGTTAAGAACTTGGAGAGGTTGCAGCTAAAGCCGTGTCTTTGCTAAGAATTTAAACGGAAATAAATTGTCGATCATGGATATGCTGACTACACCTAAGGAAAACCGTTCAACATCCAGGAGATGCACCTAAGCGGGCATCTATGGCATGATACAAAATTCAGCTTCCTTCAGCTGTCTTGGGCTTAGAGAAACAGACACCTACCTGCCAGGTGTCTCAAGAGGTGACAAGGACTCAGACCCCTATGTGAACACAAGAGGCAATTGATACCCCCATGGCCCCTTCTCTTGGACTCCTAGCAAAGTTGGAAGGTCTCAGGTAAGGGAGTTGGCGGTGGAAGCAAGAGGCTGTGCAAAGGTCCTGTGACTGGAATGAGGTGAGGGGTAGGAGAGGAGCTGGTATGGCTGGAGTGAGGCGAGCAAGGATCTGAGTGGTAAGAGGCAAGGCCGAGGGCCTGACCCTCTTATGATAAGTGTGCAGCAGATGACAAATACACAAGCGATGGGTGGCATCCCCCTGGATCCGTGTGCATTAAGAAGCCTTGCTTACACAGCCGATCCCGATTTGCATAAGTCTTAGTTGAGCAATTTCACACAGAGGAAGACAAGAGGGGATTGTTGAAACAATGGGGTTTTTTTGGTTTTGTTTCTCTTAACAATAAAAGGGAACACAATGAAAACAAGATGAGTTCATGGAAACTTATGTATCAGAGAAGCTTATGTATCAAACGTGACATTTAAATGACCAGAAGAGGAAATGAAAGGCAGAGTATGAATTCTGTACGTACTGCCAACCAAGAAGTGTCATCAACTTCAACTTTGCGTCTAGCCTCAGATTTCTGTGATCAAGAATTCTGCCACATAGATTTGGAAATGCATAAAATCATGTATTTATATTTCATGTTAAGAACTAAAGCAGCTTTACATGCGTGCAGGCAACATAATACAAACTACTAGGAAATAAGAAAAAAAGAAGAAAAAAAGGTGAAACTGAGCCCAAGGCAGCTGAAGGAAGCTGAATGTTACAGCTTGCCGTGAGTTTCTGTGCAATTGTTAGACGTAGGCTGCAAATCTACAAAAAGTGTAGGTTTTCTTGAGGCTGAAGCCAAGAGGAGGAAAAGAGGCCTCAGATATAAATAAATCGGCTGCTCTACAACAGAATTTCTCAACCTCAGCACTACTGACATTTGGAACCAAAAGAATTTTTTGTTGTGGGGGGCTGTCCTGCATGTTGGGTAGTTAGCGGCACCCTTGGCCTCTACCCAAGAAGAGAGTGACACCCTTCTCCCCCCACCTCCTCGTGAGTCGTGATAACCAAAAATGCCTCCAGACGCTGCCGAATGTCCCTTGATGAAGGCTATGTGGCAGGAAATCAGATGTTTTAATTACTGGCAATGACCTTGCGTACTGAGATTTTCTGCTACACGTTGGGGTAAAACAATATGCTTTGTTAGTCAACGGTGAAAGTCAGGTTTAATGTCCCACTATAAAGTTTAAGGGACATAGCCAGAAATTCTGTCCGGTAGATGTCTGGACGTCTGCCTAAACACACAGGGACAGACACAGACCCACAAAGACACACACAGAGATCCGGTGTTTGTTGGAATGGTTCCAGAAACTTTTTGTGAGAAAATCATCACCCTGACTCTACACTTCTATATAGACTAGTCATGGGGCGCCTGGGTGGTTCAGTCAGTTAAGCATCCGACTTCGGCTCATGGTTTGTGAGTTCGAGCCCCACATTGGGTGGGCCCTGTGCTGTCAGAGTGAAGCCTGCTTGAGAACCTCTCTCTCTCTCTGTCTCTGCTCCTTCCCACCCGTTCCTCTCTCTCAAAAATAAACATTAAAAATAAACAAATCAATAAAACTAGTCTCACGAGATAAAACTAGAAGAAACAGTAAGAATCATCTGTTCTACCTACCCCCCTCTTATGAAAATGTATTTTATTTTCACTGAAGTTAACACAAAAACTCATTTAAAACTTCACTGTGAACAGAAAAGAGAGCCCAGAAACAGACCTACTGAAATATGGTGAACTGATCTTTGACAGAGGAGTCTGTGAAATTAATTCAATGGAGAAATGACAGTCTTTCCAACAAATGGTGCTGAACAGTTGGATATCCACACGAGAAAACACACTAATCTAGACCCAGACCTTACACCATTTACAAAAATTAGCTCAAAATGGATAAGCAGAACTAAATGTAAAATGCTTTAAAAATGTGCAAAAGATCTGAACAGGCACCACTGAAGAAGATACACATGGTAAAGACGCATATGGGAAGATGCGAAACACCATACATCACGAAGGAATTGCAGATTAGTGCAACAGTGATATATATCGCCACACGCCCAGAAGAATGGCCAAAATCCAAAACACCGACAACACCAAATGCTGGTGAAGATACGAGGGAACGGGAACGCTCGTTCGTGGCTGGGGGAATGTAAAAACGGTGCAGCCACTTCGGAACAGTTTGTGGCAGTGTCTTGCCAAACTAAATTTTCTCTTGACACATGATTCAGTAACCGGACTTCCTAGCATTTACCCGAATGAATTGAAAACTTAAGTTCGCACAAACCCTGCACGCGGATGTTTACAGCAGCTTTATTCGTAACTGCCCGAGCTTGGAAGCAGCCAAGACGCACCGCAGCAGGTGAATGCATCAACAAAGGAAGGTACATCCAGACAAAAAATACTCTTCATAAAGAAAAAGAGATGGGCCATCGAACCATAGAAAGACACGGAGAAAACTTCGATGCACATTGCTAAATGAAAGAAACCAATATGAAAAGGCTGCATACCACATGATTGCAGCTATATGACCTTCTGGAAAAGGCAAAACAGCACTGTTCCCCGGAAACAGTAGGAAGATCCGTGCTCACCAGGGGGAGTTCAGGGGGAGAAAGGAAGAGGCGGAACGCTGGGGATTTTTAGGGCAGTGAACTATTCTATTCGAAGATGCGATGGCGGATACATGACATTATACATTGGTCAAAACCCATAGGATGTACAAAACAAAGAGTGAACCCTAATAAAAACTGGACTTTCATTGATAATAGTGTACCAATCTTGGCTCATCAGTTGTAACAAATGTACAAGGTACTCCAAGATGTTAATAATTTGGGAAAACGGGGGGGTGCCATATGGGAAACTCTCTGAACTTTCCACTCAATAAACCACTCTGTAAACCTAAAACTGCCCTAAAAGGAATGTATTAATTTTTTAAACTATATTATGACAGAAGATACCAATCCATATACTTTTGAGTCCATATGTCAGAAAACAGATCTTCGATTTTGAAAAGATGATTGCCTTAAAATAGTTCTGCTGGGAAAATCTGCACACACCCGCCTACTCCGTATGCTCCCCAAATTTTCCAATTATCAAGGGCAGGCTCTTACCTGCTCTACCTTATTATGGCGTAAAATACAGTAGAATTTCATTAAACCTTCTCAGCTGAATTCCTAAGCTTCTACAGTGTTAGCGTGGGAAAATAACTGGTAAGAGACAGGAGATCCATTAATGCTTAATAATAAAGCCGTGAATCCTAGCAATATGCTTATAGCCCTTTATGATAAATGAGAAGTAAAACTGTATTAGGCTTGTAAAAATGGCAAGACAAAACACATCTGATAACATAGCCCTGAGTTTATACACATGTATCTGCAGGGTGAACAGGATTTTATCAGCAATAGTAATCCCACAGAACCACTGTCAACCAATAGTTAAGTCAAATAAGTAAAAATAGGAGGAGTGGCAGGTACATAAGAGATGTGGTCCATTTAAGGGACGGTTATAGAGAAAATGGTTGGATCTGGCGAGTGAAACCGGACGGGAGATGTTAGGAAGGGGGTGGGGGGTAGGAGTCTGCTCTTTTATGTTAAAGCTTTTAGCTGTTTTGGTTTTTAAATTGTGTACAAGCCTCCCCCTTGATGGCGATGAAGAATTTTTTTTAAGGATGGCTAAAAGAATTGTGTACCTAAATTAAAAAAAAAAAAACCACAAAACTGTTTATGGGGTGCCTGGGTGGCTCAGTTAGTTAAGCATCTGACTCTTGATTTTGGCTCAGGTCATGATCTCACGGTTCATGGGATGGAGTCTCGCGTCAAGCTCTGTGCTGACAGTGCGGAGCCTGCTTGAGATTCTCTCCTTCTCCCGCTCTCTCAAAATAAGTAAATAAACTAAAAAAAAAAAAACAAAACAACTTTATAATGTAACATTAAAAAAAAAAAAAGCAAGGTAAGTTTCACATACATTATTATTACATATGTAGAAAAAGTTTGGAAAGAAATATTAAAATCAAATGAAATCAAAATTGAAACGAAAACACCTCGTGCTTCTATGGCGGGTCAGAGCTTTTCCTGGTCTTTCTCCCTTGCTGACATGTGTACAGAAAGCAACCGTGTTTGACTCTGATAAAAATACGCCTGTAAAATTAGACATCAAACATGGCGAGCTATGTATTTATGCTGGTCCCCTCTACCCACAGCGGCCTTTTGGATTTCCCATTATCTGGGAGACAAGGGGCACCCATATGATGTTCAGTCCTGCTACAATGCCTTGAGGTCAGCCAGCCTCGGTGTCCTCAGATAGGGAACGGGGTGATACAGGCACTCATCCCGGTGTGGTTGTGGGGGACTTTAAATGTATTCAAGAGAGCTGCAGGCACGGAAAGCCCGTCTTCCCCATGGGCTGGCACCCATGTGAGCTTGTGGTCAATAAAGTATGATGGTCAAAAGCCAGGCAATGAGTCTACCCCAGACGACCAAAGGTCACAGGACCAAAGGTTCTTCAGGAGGAAGAAGAAGAACTGGAAACCATTCTTTGGACTAAGCTTGAAGACAAAACAGCAACTTATCAAGTGTGGTGGAAGATACTAGAAGCAGACGGGAGAGAGTAAACTTTAAACTCACTCCAGGAGTCTAAAAGTGAAAAAGAGGAAATGAGGCCACGGCTGGGTCCCAAGTTACTTTCTTAAAATGGGTATGGCCAAAAAGGGTCACGAGATGCAGGAAGAGAAAAAGGGACGGGAGGCAGAGAGCAGACCTGCGGTCACGGTTCCCAAACTGTGTGCCAAGGCACCCAGGGTGCCACTGCAAACTCGAGGCGTGCCCGGGGATATTTCAAATTTTCGAGGGAAACACCAGGACATCTATTGGACGCTGTGAGAACGAGTAGCTCAAGGCAGCTCAGGTGCAACATGAGCTTGCACTGTATTCCTTCCAGCAATTTCGAATCTGTGTGAAACAGGGTTTTCTGTGGTTGCTGTGATAAAAAGGAAGGATCGCAGGGAACAGAAACGCAAAGATAAACATGGAACAGAAAGTGAGGCTGCTGGTGTCCAATCCAACTCCAAAAGTCGAGAGGCTGCATGACACAGGTACACACATCCCACTAGGGTACATTCGTGTTCATTTAATAACATCAGGGCGCCTGGGTGGCTCAGTCGGGAAGCATCCGACTTCAGCTCAGGTCATGAACTCGCAGTTTGCGAGTTCTCTGCTGTCAGCACGGAGCCTGCTTTGGAACCTCTGTTTCCCTCTCTCTGCCCCTCCCCGGCTCGCGTGCACACACACGCTCTGTCTCCCCAAAATAAACACACGTTAAGAAAACACTTTAAAGAAGAATAATGTAAAAACAGTATGCTTTACTTTCAACGTTTGTGTGCTATTTTTTCAAATGGTGCTAAGGTGTTATAATGAATACGTATTAAGTTGTTTGGACCTAGCAACCTAAACACAGATGGAACTCTTTTGTGTGTCTTCTGCTCTAGGATTGACCACGTAAAAATTACTGACACACTCAGGGTCAGTAATCTTTAACATGTGAGCAGGTTAGGACAGACCAGGTGGGTGCTGGGAGCCTGAGCAGTGAGGCAGAGAGAGAGCCGAGGGTGGGGCCACCAGCCAGGTGCACCTGGGGCGGGGACGGGGTGGGGGGCGCAAGGTCTCCTGGCACCGAGAACCCCCCACCTTCAACTTCACATTGCCTACCCTGCTGTAAGGAGAACCCACCCATTCTCAGTAGGAATACGCTAGAGGACGTCCCGATTCGTTTTAGAAAACTCTCAAGTCATGGAGACAGCATGACAGGCATATTCTGTTGAATTTCCATTTTTCTTCATGGAAATGCCTTTTTCTCACCGTCCTACTCACCCGGGCTCAGAAGCCCCATCATCTTTGCGACCTGCGTGTCACGCTTGACTCAGTAGAAACAACGCTCCGTCGAGCCCCGTCCCTTCCGCAAGATGTGGCTGGCTTCGAAGCTTAGAAAAAGGCATGGACTGGACAAATAGTGGATCGCGGTGGTTTTTCCCACATTAGTCTCCTGTGTTACGAAACCCTACATGATGTTAATCACTAATATCGCAGCATTTTAGGGATAACTAGTCTGGATTGTGGCAGGTGCCTCCTCGCTAGTCCTTCGGCAGCAGCCCTTCCCCTGCTCTTTGCTCATCTCTGCGAATCATCTGATCACTGTGTCCGTTGAGATTCCAAGTTCTTCAGGCCACCTTCCGTTACTTCACTGGTCCAGTGAGTTAATACCTATTCGCAGAGCCCAGTTTCACAGTGACGATCTGCGGCCATTCATCCCTGCCCTGCTCACTTCCCTGCTTACATTTCTCCATAGGAATATCGGAAGCATTCAGATTACAAGACCCATTTTACCATCAGTCAGGCTCTCCTCCCGGGAGAGCAGGGATTTTTGTTAGTTCTGTACACAGCTGTAGGGCCAGAGCCGAGAACAAACCTAACTCACACCCAATCTTGCCTGCTCCCCTCGGGTCACATCCTTCTCCACCTCCGATTTCTTCCCTCTGTAATCAATTTGGAATGTAGGCACAAGCCCCGAGACGTCTCCATCTCATGCCGGTAACAAAACTCTTAAATTGCCTACCTGTGAACGTGTACATAGCCTCCGCGACTAGACTATAAACTCCCTGAAGGCAGACACGGTCTCTTCTACCTTTTCGTAGACCACCTTGCATCCGCCACCCAAACACACACAGAACCCTCCCCAGCTGCCAAGTCAGCAATAAAGCACCATTTACTGAGTTAAAGTTGAATTTGGAAATTCCAAGGACTGTGTTTTGCAGTCAGATGTAATTCTACAAGTAGAATTCATTACTTTTGTGTTTTTTTAATTTTTTTATGTTTTATTTTTAAGAGAGAGAGACAGAGAGGCTACAAAGCGTGAGGAGGAGAGGGACAGAGAGAGAGAGGGAGACACAGAATCCGAAGCAGGCTCCAGGCTCTGAGCTGTCAGCACAGAGCCCGATGCTGGGCTCGAACCCACGAACCGTGAGATCATGACCTGAGCCAATGTCAGATGCTTAACCAACTGAGCCACCCAGGCACCCCATTTGTTTTTTTAATAGATGATCAGTAAATGTTAGACCCCCAAATTCTTTTAGTTTCAGACCATGAAAACATGAATCTAGATCATGAAAACAATCAAAATGCCCCCATTAACTAAAAATCAATGAATTGGGGCTGAAAATCTCTACATTAAAAAAATAACTTTTCTGGGGGTGCCTGGGTGGCTCAAGTCTGTTAAGCGTCGACTCTTGATCTTGGCTCAGGTCATGATCTCCTAGTTTGTGAGTTCAAACCCTGCATCGGGCTCTGCACTAACAGCACAAAGCCTGCTTGGGATTCTCTCTCTCCTTCTCTCTCTGCCCCTCCCCCGCATTCATTCATTCATTCTCTCTCTCTCAAAACAGAGAAACTTAAAAAAAATAACTTTTCGGAAGTGAAGTAGCAAAGGGCTTTGGAATGAGGAAGCATGGGCCCAGTTTGGTTCCTCCATTTATTAATAGCCATATAAATATCAGCAAGTTACTTGTTAATTATACTTCATTTTACTCGTTTATGAAACGTAAGGAATATTCCTCCTTCAAAGGTGGCTGTAAGGATGAGCTGAAATAGCATCTGTTACGTGCTTCACCCAAAACAAGTGAGTGATGTGTTACTTCCCGTTTTCCCTCCCTGTCCCCGAAAACAAGGGGAGCCAGATTACAGTGACATTATCATACTGAAGTGAGAAAAAGGCTCGGGTTACCTCTGGCATGAACACAGTTGTTACATAAAAATTGCTAGGAAACCCTCATGAGTGTGGATTCCACCCCCAGCTATTTTCATGGCACGCCAGACAGCTTCTAACGATAGCTTCTCCCTCTTCTCCACCTGAATTCTTTTAAAATTTTTTAAAAATGTTTATTTGTGAGAGTGAGAGAAAGTGAGAGAGAGAGAGAGAGAGAGAGAGAGAGCGCGCGGGTGAGGATCAGAGAGAGAGGGAGACACAGAATCCAAAGCAGGCTCCAGGCTCCGGGCTGTCAGCACAGAGCCCGATGTGGGGCTCGAACCCATGGACCGCGAGATCAAGACCCGAGCCGAAGTCGGTCGCTCAACCGACTGGGCCACCCAGGCGCCCCTCTACCTCAATTCTTACCCCCCTCCCCCCCCCATTTGCTTTATTAAAAGCTAAGTGGCCCAGACTGCAGACCCTTCCCTGCCTCACGCTGGGCTCCCTCATCGAATCTGCGAACTCGTTTTCCCGTATCGGTGGTACATGCTCACATATCTGGCAGGAAAAGGAGTTCTGTGCTTGCAGACATTTTTTTCACCTGGCTTTGGCATTTCTCTGATTTTGTCCCCAAGCGAGTAAAAAAAAAAAAAAAAAAAAAAAAAAAAGAAGAATTCTGCTTCTCGGCTTCAAGATGTGTTAGATTGAAGGAAAAGGAGAGAAAGGCCCAGAGAGGGTAGGCACGAAACACAGCCACTCAGGTCCTCTGTGTCCCGGGAGCTCACAGAATCACAAGGCTGCCTCTAGCCAGTTTCTCTGCCTCGAGAGCCTTGCTTTCCAAACCTACCTCTCAGCCGAAGTGTGTTTAGTTCCTTATCCCAGCTGGCACGCTCTGTCTCCACCACCCCTTGGCCTCTTGGATGCCTCCCCAGCCAGCCTCATGCTGGGCAGGAGAGGGACTCATGGCAGACAGATTAGGGTTTTCAAGCACCCCCAGGAGGAGGAAGTTACTTGTTCCCACGGGCCTGGGTTTTTCTTTCTGTGGGTGTGTTTTCTCTTTCTGAAACCAGGAAACTAAATTTGCCTAATGGTTAAACCCAAAAGGATTACAGATTCTTTCTTCAAGAACCCTTGGGAGGCCTGTTGTCCAATCCTCTGTGTTAAAAGCACGGCCGTTTCCAAGTCACCCAGGCAGAGGGGATGCTTTCTAGACTCTTCAGTGAAGCCTATTCTACTCGGTTATTTTTAGAAGAAGTACCGTATCAACAGACCGTTCAGATTTAGGCTTCCCATTCTTCTCCCCAAACACTACACAATATCTCAACTTCCTAAAAAAGACAAATTTCAACATTTCATCCCCCCCACCCCCACCCCCGCCATTTCTTTCTCCTCTTTGAACAAAACCACTCTTAGGTTCAGGCTCTCACACACTTGCATTCTTCACATTTCCGTTAATTAGCCTTGAACGCCCAGCAAGTTCTGCTTTTCTTGCAATAATTGAGATCCTCTTTCTCGCCCAGCATTTTTACTACAAAACGTGTTCTCCCTTGGCAACGGATCCCAACGTTCAACGGCCTTCCCGTCAGGCATGTCACTGTTGGCTGCTCCAACCTCCAGACAGGTGGGGTCCCCTCCCCGCAGCCCCTGCGTGTCCCACACGGGAACACGGGTCTCAGAGAGGCCACTTAGAGTCTTTGCCTTCTCGGCCTGATGGCTGTGTTTGTCAAAGAACTGTGGGCGCGGGCTGAGCTTGAATCCCAAGCTACTGGGCCTTGGGAGGGTATCTAACCCCTCAGTCTCAGTCAATTGGTTGGGAAAACGAGGCTATTGCCCCCTATCTGGAGGTGAGGCCGCTGTAAGGGTGAAGGGAGGTAACACACTCAGAGAAGGGAGCTGAGCCAGCACGGTCCGGGAGGGCTCTTGGTAATTTTACTTCCCTGTGGTTACCTACAAGTGCCTTACTATTACTTAATGTATCCTTTCTAGATTTCTCCTTTTTTTTTTTTAATGCTTATTTATATATTTTTGAGAGAGAGAGAGAGAGAACAGGGGAGGGGCAGAAAGAGAGGGAAGAGAACGAATCCCAAGCAGGCTCCAGACGGTCAGCACAGAGCCCGACATGGGGCTCGAACTCACGAACCGGGAGATCACGACCTGACCCAGATCAAGAAGCAGACACTTAACCGACTGAGCCACCCAGGCGCCCCTCGATTTCTCATTCTTAATTCTTTTAAACATATTTTCAGCTGCTGTGCTCCAAACAGTATGCTCTGTATCTGTTCTATCAACGTGTAAGACCACGATCCTTAACCTTGTCTATGCCTCGGGACAACGTGGGGGCTTTTAAAAATAATGCACGTGTCCGGGCTCTACCCCCGACCCGCTGTGTCAGAATCTCCGGGGGTTAGGCCTTGGGCATCATCTTAAAAATCTCCAGAGGCCAACAAGTCAATGTGAAGCTCAGGACGGGACGACTGGTGAGCAAGGCCCGGGCGGGCAGACGCCGCTCTAGGGGAGGCCAGCCTCGCGGAGGCAGAGTGGCGAGGACACAGGGCTGAGGCGACAGCAGCAGATCGGAGGCCACCCAGGTCCCTTCCCACCACGGCTTTGCTTGCTCAGCTCTTCTTCCAGTTCTGGGCAATGCTTCAGCCTCCCTCCAATAATTCCCCATTTCTGCTGAAGCCAGCCGGAGGAGGCTTCCCTGGCAACCCAACCAACTTCTACGAAGGCAACAAGCTCTTTAGTCTAACTCGGTCTTATTTATGCAATCGTCTTTTGACCAATAGGGAACTTCAAAGCAAGACAGTTGGGGGAACCCGGGACAGTCTCTACCACCGAGACTCCCAAATACGCTCCCTGATGTTCCCTGGCCCCACACCCTCTCCTCACTTGTAAGACAAACCTCTCCCGCAGCTCAAGTTCTGGGCACCCGTGAATCCAGGGTCCTTTTCATTTGGTGGACACATTATAGGAGCGACGCTGGAGGCATAAATATTCTAAGACACGGCCATCTCCGAGGAGCTGAGTATATGATGCCTTTGTGTCAACGGAGGACGGTTACCCTCTGGGGGCATATTTCGAGAACTCTTTTCCTTTCCTCCTTTCTTTAGTTCATGTCACCAGCTCATTCGCACCAGCTTCTCCTTTCTCACTCCCTCAACTTCACAAGTTTGACAAAATATTATTGGTGTCGCCAGCAGGTCAAAACTTTTAAATTTTTTTTGATGTTTATTATTTTTGAGAGAAAGAGACAGAAAGTGAGCAGGGGAGGGGCAGAGAGGGAGGGAGACACAGAATCCGAAGCAGGCTCCAGGCTCCGAGCTGTCCGCATAGAGCCCGAGGCGGGGCTCGAACCCACGAACTGTGAGATCATGACCTGAGACGAAGTCTATGGCTTAACCGACTGAGCCACCCAGGTATCCCATACACTTTTAAAGAGCACTTTCAAAACAGTAACTCTCCCTGACCCCAACCATCACCCCAAATTAAATTTTTAACTTTTATCTCTGATAATTTTTCACACACACACACACACACACACACACACACACACACACACACTGCCTGAGGCAGCATTTAATTTTCCTGCACAGTCTCAACAGCAGTGTCACTATTCCGACATTTCTAGGATAGAGACAGACAGAGGTCAGTCCGTACTCTTCTCTCAGGGGTGGACCATTGTGAAATTCAGTACACGATGAGGGATTTATATCTTCCTTAACATCTGGTGCCCAGGAATCAAAGACAGGATACCCATCTAGAACAACTAGTCCGGGGTTAACACTCCACACCAGTGCCCCGTGATATAAATGTATGTCTCCACTGCTCTGTGATCTACATTATGCCCACACCCTTCCAGAGTGGAATTAGGTTTGGAAAGCACCCGACGTCACCTGACAACGTCCAGAAGTAGAAAGCCTAGAGCAAGAAGCACTATTTTTAAATGAGGAAATAGGACCATTTAACAGTGTACAATGGGAAACACAACCTCATCGGTTCTAGTTTACTGATGTTAAAAGCACAGTGATGTTTAACACACCCAACCTTTCTCTGCAATATTTTCCCTTTCTGCCCTCAAAAAACAAGGTAAGCATTTATTTTTAAAATTTTTGTTAATGTTTAGTTTTGAGAGAGAGACACAGAGAGCAAGCAGGGGAGGGGCAGAGAGAGAGACACAGAATTGGAAGCAGGCTCCAGGCTCCCAGCACAGAGCCCGACGTGGGGCTCGAACTCACGAACCGTGAGATCATGACCTGAGCCGAAGTCGGACGCTTAACTGAGTCACCCAGGCACCCCCAGAAGTGTTTCTTTAAAACCACGACTCCTTTAGCCAACGATCAACTTGATAAATTTTTTTCTCTCAAGACCTAGGTAACAAATGGGACGATCACAGAAATAATTCACCAAGAAATGGAATTACCAAATTAATTTACTGAAAGCTTTGTTTCATGAACCTAAAATACCATCGATTTTTATATCATTACTTTACGCTGTTAAAAAAGAAAAACAGAATGGCTACCCTGCAAATTATTGAGATGTCATTAACTGTGATTTCAGAGGTATTAAAATGTAAAAATGTGGTTGCCTTAGAGCTTGTGAAATACAGTAAATACATGCTTATTGGACATCCATTTGTTTTAGAAGTCATCATCTAGGTTCTGTTTTATTCTTAAATGTCTTTTTTTGTTTGACAGTGCTGCTTCCTATTCCTTTTAGGTAGAGAGAATTTAGTCATTAAAGTGAATTTCAATAGACTTAAATGGCAGGTCTGTTTTTTCCCCCCTATTTAATGGTGAAAGTGAGTAGTATTTCAAAAGCCTGGCCCACGGTTTAAGCAGGGTAGTTGTATTATTGTCATCTCTAATCCCCGCTGACCTTGTTTACCCATCTAAACATTGCCCTGATCCTGGGTGGCTCAGTCGGTTAAGCGGCCGACTTCAGCTCAGGTCATGATCTCGCGGTCTGTGGGTTCGAGCCCCGCGTCGGGCTCTGCGCGGACAGCTCGGAGCCTGGAGCCTGCTTCCAATCCTGTGTCTCCCTCTGTTTCTGCCCCTGACCTGCTCACGCTCTGTCTCTCGCTCTTTCTCAAGAATAAATTTAAAAATATTTTTTAAAAAAATGAAACACTGCCCTGATGCTATCTGATAAAACCGTCATCTCTCTAACACTCACTATGTACCTGGTACTGAGCCAAGCACTCTACATGGATTGTTTCATTCAGTCCTTAGAACAAGCCTTCAGATGCCCATTTAACAGACGAGAAAGTTGAGGCTTAGAGAGGGAACGTGACTTTTCCGAGGTGCCAGAAGCAGTAAGCGCTGGAGTCAGAGCTGAGACACGTGCTGGTAGGTAAGCAGCATTTGCTCCCCAGGACGTACTGCAAGAAACCTCCCAAGAGTCCACACTTCAGATTACACGCTGAAAGAGGGAAGGGAGGACCACCGGGCACCGTCCCTCGGCCCGGGATGGCTGCAGACTGGGAATGTGATGTGGCCTCTGGAGGCCGACCGCTAACGGCTTTTTCCGTGGCCGGAGGGAGCTGTTGGAGAAACAGGACCCCAGGGCGGTGACTGGAATTCTGCAGAAGCACAAGGGAAGGGTGACAAAAAACGCCTGTGACGTGAACGCGCAGCAACGGTCTCAAACATCCCTTTGAGAAGGGTCTTGATGCTTCACAGAGGAGCACAGAATCAAAGTGTTCGAGCTGGAGAGGACTTAAAAGGTTATCTAGACCAGCAAGCTCAGCATCTCCTGAGATCGATAAGAAATGCAGATGCTCAGGCCCCAGCCCAGACCTTCGGAATCATACTTTGTGCCCTCGGGGGGTGAAGGCACAACCCGGGTTTGAGCAAACCCTCCAGGAGATTCTCATGCCTGCTAAAGTTCCGGAACCACTGACCAGCCCTGACCAGTCCAACGTCCTTATCTGACAAGGACTGTGATGCCCTCGGTCCGGCCACATGGACACAGCAAAGCGAACGAACAGAACCGCAGCCCTCAGGGTCTTAGTCTAGAACCTCAACCGTTTCAGGGGTTGGTTCTCCGCTCACAGTGGTATCGATTTTCGAAGAACTTGGATGTGCTAAAATATCGTGAAACGAACTATAGTTCCTCTCATGGAACCTGGATATCGGAGGCAGAGGATGTCTGGCGTCACAGGGCGTAAGTTCACAACAGGTCGGGCGAAGACCAAGGAGTTATAGCACCCAGCTCTCGAATGCCGGAGACTAGTCAGCCCCGCACACCCTGATAGAAATTAACGGAGACACATTTTCAAAAAGAAGAACAGATCACAGATAAGGCTTTAAGCCAGAGGACGGCCTCAGTCATCAAGCTGTGGTTCACAGAAGTCTCATAAAATGTAATGTTTTCATCTAATTAACAAACCCATTTGTACTCTCCCAGTCCAATCGGACGTTATTAGATCATCCCGATTCAAAGCAGGTGAAACCCCAGGCGCACACACAGATGGCGAAGGGCCCATTTCGAGTTTAGCTGGTCCTGGATCCCCCTGGAAATAACTCCATGAGCATCGTTCACCTTTTTTGAGTTTGTCTGAAGCTGGGCTCCACAGTTACCAACAAGATGAAAAGGGCGGGGGTGGGGGGGGGGCAGTGAACAGAATAGCAAGTTCCTGGCTCCTCCTTACTTTACCCAGTAGGTCAGTCTCCTGGATTTTGTTCTGGAACAGTGTATCCTCATGTCTGGAAGGGGAGACCGAGGCAGGTGGGAAGGAGGTACAGGGAACACGACCGCCACGGTGACCCTGTTGTCCGCATGACCACCGAACTTCCCGGCCACTGAGGCCTCGGAGAAAGGTCCCTGGGTTTGGGCTGCTCCCCAGAGCGCATGCACATGGCCGGAAGGGCAGTGGTTCCCCCCCCCCCCCCCAGGGCCTGGCCGGGGCCGCCGACGGGGGCCTGGTCCACCCGTGTGGTCAGACCCTCCCTGAGCTCCAAAGGAACTGCCCACCTCTCACCTCGGAATCGGAACATCCTCTCCTTGGCCTTTTCACCCTCCCCCGAAAGTACGGGGTCATCTCAGCATAATTCACGTGAGATACAGAAAATGCTCATGGAGGCAGCGGGGGGGCCCATTCCCCCCAGAATGCGTGTCTGAACCCCTCTGACCTACTTCAGGACCCCACTATACCTCGGAGCCGTACTGAAAACGCTCTCTCTCCCCTTTCTCTCGCTGTCCAGTCCCAGTCTCCCCAACACCCCCCCCTTCTCCCCCCCCCCCCCCCCCCCCCCCGTTCACCACCGCCCTCTGCTCCCCGTGCCACACGCGGCTGGCCTGGGTATCTTTCCAAAAAGAAAGATTCTTTCTCCCCCCTGCTTCCTCCATCTTCGGAGCCTGGCAGGTAGCCTCCTGGTTTTGTAGGCCGCGCACCTTGTTCCCACCCGTCCTGCAGGCCAGCCACGCGGGAACCCAGTACCCCGCAGCCTTCCATCCCTCCCCGAACACCCCGCTCAGCAAGCGGGGCTCCTTCTCGTTTCGAATAACCCCTCTCAAACACCGTGTCCTGCGGATAGAGCCGGCCTGAACCTGCGGCCAGGAGTGCACATCCCTCCTCCCGGGCCCCCACCCGTTTCAGCACACGGCACCGCCTTCGGTTTATTCCGCGGGGTACCAGCAGCGCCCGAGATGCAGCCACGGCCACGAGAAGACACCCCACGAACTCCGCTGAGCCACACAAGTAACGAGACCATTTGCGCGCAATCATCTCTCCTCCAGCCTCTCAAAAGGCTCCTTCACTCAGGGCGCCCGGGTGGCTCAGTCGGTCTAAGCGTCTGACTCCGGCTCAGGTCATGATCTCACGGTCTGTGGGTTCGAGCCCCGCGTCGGGCTCTGGGCTGACAGCTCGGAGCCTGGAGCCCGATTCTGTGTCTCCTTCTCTCTGCCCCTCCCCCCTCCCCCCACTCTCTCAAAAAATAAACATTAAAAGAATTTTTTTTTTTTTAAATGGATTCTTGGGTCCTGCACTTGACAGACCCTTGAACTGGAATCCATATGGGGGTTGAGGGCATTTGTAGCAAACAATACAGGTAATTCTTCTGCTGATTTGACTCAGGTGATACTTTGTCCCCCTACTAAAATGTCAGTTCCTTTGGAAAGAGAATGGCCTAGTAAACTTTATTAACTGCTTCTACTATAATGTTAATTTTAGCTAAAATTCCTTCCTGAAAGATTTAAGTAGAAAGGGGGCAGGGCACCTGGGTGGCTCAGTCAGTTAAGTGTCTGATTTCTCAGGTCATGATCCCAGCGTTCCAGGGTTCGAGCCCCATGTCAGGCTCTGTGCTGACAGCTCAGAGCCTGGAGTCTGCTTCGGATTCTGTGTCTCACTGTCCTTCTCTGACCCTTCCCCACTTGCTCTCTCTCTCTCTCTCTCTCTCTCTCTCTCTCAAAAGTAAACAAACATTAAAAACATTTTTTTTTTTAATTTTGAAGAAAGGGTGGGGGAAGAACAGTCATGGAATACATCCAATTTTGATTTGAAATATTCTCTGGATAGGAGGACATTTTACATCCAATCCCCCTCTAATCAAAATGCTTATCTGCCAAAGTGGCTTATACTGCATAAGAATAAAGTCAAGGCGAAGGAACTTTTAACAATGGCCACTTTAAAAAGAAATTATAGGGGCGCCTGGGTGGCTCAGTTGGTTAAGCGTCCAACTCTTGGTTTCGGCTCAGGTCACGATCTCATGGTTCATGGGCTCAAGCCCCACGTCGGGCTCTGGGCTGACGGCACGGAGTCTGCTTGGGATTCTGTCTCCCTCTCTCTCTGCCCCTCCCCTGCGCTCGCTCTCTCTCTCTCTCTCTCTCTCTCTCAAAATTAAACAAACATAAAAAAAAAAAAAGAAATTATAATACCTGTAGTTCTTTTTTTGAAAAAGGATATTTTTATTGGAAAACTCAGTATTGCAAGGTGCTTATAAACTCTTGCCTTTTTACTCAAAAGGAAAGAATTTATTTGGGCTAAAATTTC
The DNA here is from genome assembly GCF_046562875.1 of Panthera onca. Classification (NCBI taxonomy): domain Eukaryota; kingdom Metazoa; phylum Chordata; class Mammalia; order Carnivora; family Felidae; genus Panthera; species Panthera onca. The sequence goes on along the minus strand of NC_138356.1, from coordinate 8,614,474 downwards.
AGAAAACACTTAAGTGGAGCCACAGTAGGTAGGGTCTGGTCGTAATGCTGGCTTTTAGAAGTGCTGTAACTCAGACATCTTGAGCCTGGTTTATTTGGCCCTTCCCTATGCACAGCACAGCTCCATGGCAAAAATCGTTTTGTTTCAATATGCCTATCAGTGTATCCTTAAAGAAGCACACAGAACTCTGTTACACAATGAAACAAATATTCTTTAGGTTCCTAGGAAGTGCGTTTATTTTTCCCATTTTAAGGGTTCGCCACATCATACTCTTACACACACACGTGCCCACTCCGGCCATCTCCATCTCAGAAAAGAGCCCTGTCGGCTGTTGAAGTTGCAAATTGAGAAGTCCGCCTGACTCCTCTTTTTCCCATTCCCCAAACCCAACTCAGCAGCGAGGTCCTTCAGTCAACATGCACAAGCCATCCTCAGTCTGACCCTCCTCGTCTCTACCACCGGGGCCGTGTACGCGCGTGCCCCAACCGCCAGATAAAATACAAGACACCCAGTTACGTTGGAATTTCACGGGCACAGTGAGTCAGTTTTGGTATAAGTAGATCCCAAATATGGCATGGGACATACTTATGCTAAAAAAGGATTCATTGCTAACCTTTCGGTTTAATCTGGCATCCTGTACTTTTATTTGTTAAATCTGCCAACCTGTCTGCTTTCCCTACACAGTCCAATCTTTTATTTATTTTTTTAATCTTTATTCTTGAGAGAGGTCAGACAGGGTGTGAGCAGGGGAGGAGCAGAGAGAGAGGAAGTCACAGAATCCGAAGCAGGGTCCAGGCTCCGAGCTGTCAGCACAGAGCCCGACGCGGGGCTCAAACTCACGAACTGTGAGATCACGACCTGAGCTGAAGTCGGACACTCACCCGACTGAGCCACCCAGGCGCCCCTCAATCTTTTATCTATTGACTAAAATCCTCCCACAGCTTTCTTCAGAATTTAGAATTAAAGCTAAATTCTTTACCAAAGCCTTGAGGGTCCTTGATCAGAGAAAGTGGGATAGGTTGGAGAGGCAAGCAGAGAGCTCTCTGCTCTCTGCAGGGCTCTCTGCTTGCCTCTCCAACCCTTTGGCTTCAGCCAGAGGAGATGTCCTTCTTCCCTGCAGACACTCAAGCTCATCCCCACCTCAGGGCCTTTGCACTTGCCCTCCCTTCTCACCTCCTCTCCCTCTCCTTGTCTTCCACATCATTCAGATCACAGCTCAAAGACAGACCCCCTCCCCAGCCAATCTGGCTAAAGTAGGCACCCCACCCAACATGCCCTGTCACGTTACTCAGTCTTACCTTCCTCAGGGCCCTTCATCCTGCCTGAAAGCACTCAGTATATTGCCTTTTTTGTCCCGACTAGCAATGCACACGCCATTAGAGCAGAGCCCTGTGTCTTCTGCTCACGGTCTCCAGAGCACCTAGACCTGAACCTGGCATTCAACGGCCTCCCTTTATGTACCTGCTGATGACAAGGTCAATGAGTTTCCCATCTGTAAAATGAAATCCCCCTTCACGTCCGCAGGTTCAGCTTCTGCAGGAGTATGAGAACATCCCTATGCAACCTTTCCTGCACCAAACGCAGACTTTTTCCCCCGTCAGGCAGCGACTACACATTTTCACCTTTTGCATGACAGTGCTGCCCGCTTCTCCAAGGTCAGAGGCATCAGGAGTGGTGTCTCAGCACGAGGCGACAGTGGGTGCGGTGACTGGAGTGTTTCGCTGCGTTTTAGAACCTGTAATTTAAAAATTTAGTAAAAAGCCAAAAGGCCAAAGTGTTGATATGAACGCTATAAAGAGCAGAAATGTCAGAAGCCTAATCCAACTGCAAGAAGATGAAAATCACAAGATAGGCTGACAGCCAGGACCCTGAAGCCTTAAGAAACACTTCTTTTTGATGTCAGCTGGTAGCCTTGTTGTGAATAAAGTGCATAAAATTAGAGACCGAGGATAAAATGCTGAATATATATTGAAAATTAGGTCTAATCTGGAAAGTACAATTAGAAACGGTACAAGTTGTTTAGCTGTCTGCGAATGGAAACCCTTATCACATATGAGCCTATTTTTGGCTTTCGGGCTCAGAAGAGGAAGAAGGGGCTGGCCGCCTGTGGACCATCGGTGGCACAGCCCTAAAGCAACATGTCCAGGTCCTTCCACAGCAGATGGCAATCCCTCTCGTTCTTTTATACCCCTCCTTAGTCCTGGGAAATCGTGAAGTTTCTGAAGAAGACAAGCCCCAAGTGTTAGTTTCAACTCTTGCAAGCTGCTAGGAGAGTAAAATATTTTCAGTGGTCGCCCAGGCTCTTTTGTGCTGTTCAGATAGAGGATTGGGAGGCAGGACAGGAAACCACAGGGCACAGGAGAAAGGGAAGTGCCGAAGTCATGGTATTGGGTGTGGGAGTCCATAAGCGGACTCCAGCAAGAAGCAAGAGGGGAGATAAAGCACACATGTTAAGTAGAAGCAAATCGTTGAGGAAGTCACACGAATGTTCCCCATTTCAAGATTCTAAATTCTCAGTTTCTTTAACCATCCTACAGAGGCAGTTGTGAAAAATACAGGCTCATAATTTAAGAAAAGCACGGAGGGGCGCCCGGGTGGCTCAGTCGGTTAAGCGCCCAACGCTTCGTTTCTGCTGAAGGTCATGATCTCACGGTTCCTGAGTTTGCGCCCCGCGTCCAGCTCTGAGCTGACAGTGTGGAGCCCACTTGGGATTCTCTCTCCCTCTCTTTGCCTCTCCCCTGCTCGCACTGTCATGGTCTTTCTCAAATAAAATAGAGAAGAGAGGAGAAGAGAGGAGAAGAGGAGGAGAAGAGGAGGAGAAGAGGAGGAGAAGAGGAGGAGAAGAGGAGGAGAAGAGGAGGAGAAGAGGAGGAGAAGAGGAGGAGAAGAGGAGGAGAAGAGGAGGAGAAGAGGAGGAGAAGAGGAGGAGAAGAGGAGGAGAAGAGAAGAAGAAAAGAGCAGAAGAAGAAAAGAAGAAGAAAAGCAAAGCATGGAAATGTACCAAGCCAAGTTCTGACATTGGGACCGTGTGGCACACTTCCATGAAAGCCTCACTTACGTGGATGTCAGGGGAAAGAGGATAAGCAAGATACTCTCTGCCCTCAGGAATTCAGAGAACAGCAGGAGAAACAGGTAAATCAGTGTTAATACTGGTAAGACACGACAGGTACAACATAGGTATGTTCAACACGCTTCGGGGCCACAGAGCCAAGAAGTGTCAGGGTTGGCTTCACCTATGCACAAGGTATTAACCTCAGTTATTGCTTAATTGGACTTTACCATATGATATTGTCTTTAGTTTTTTCTTTTTTTCTTTTTTTTTTTTAATTTTAGAGACAGAGAGCATGGGGGTGGTGGGGCAAAGGGAGACAGAATCCCAAGCAGGTGCCACACTCAGCATGGAGCCCAACATGGGGCTCAATCCCATGACCCTGGGATCATGACCTGAGCTGAAATTAAGAGTCAGATGCTCCTACTAGGTATTTATCCAAAGGATACAGGTGTTCTGTTCCAAAGGGGCACATGCACCCCAATGTGTACAGCAGCACTATCAATAGCCATGAGAATGGAAAGAGCCCAAATTTCCATCGACGGATAAGTGGATAAAGAAGATATTGTGTATACCCACGCACACTGGAATATTACTCAGCAATCAAAGAGAATGAAGTCTTGCCATTTGCAACAAGGTGGATGGAAACTAGTCAGTCAGAGAAAGACAAGTATACTAGAACGTCACTCATAAGAGAAATTTAAGATACAAAACAGACGAACAGAAGGGAAGGGAAGCAAAAGTAAGACAAAAGCAGGGAGGGGGACAAAACATCAGAGACTCTTAAATACAGGGACCAAACTGAGGGTTGCTGGAAGGGTTGTGGGTGGGGGGATGGGCTAAATGGGCAAGGGGCATTAGGGAGGACATTTGCTGGGATGAGCACTGGGTGTTATACACCGGGGATGAATCCCTGGATTCTACTCCTGAAATCATCATTGCACTAGGTGCTAATCTGGATGTAAATTTAAAAATAAATATAATATTAAAAAAGTCAGATGCTCAACTGACTGAGCCACCCAGGCGCCCCTTGTTTGCTTTTCTCATTGAAGCAAAAAGTGGTGTGGAGACAGATGGTGAAAAAAAAAAAAAAATGGGGCGCCCAGGTGGCTCAGTCGGTTAAACGTCTGACTTCGGCTCAGGTCACGATCTCGCGTTCCGTGAGTTCGAGCCCCGCGTCGGGCTCTGTGCTGACAGCTCAGAGCCTGGAGCCCGTTTCAGATTCTGTGTCTCCCTCTCTCTCTGCCCCTCCCCTGTTCATGCTCTGTCTCTCTCTGTCTCAAAAATAAATAAACGTTAAAAAAAAAATTAAAAAAAAAAAAAACACCACGAGAAATTTTCCTTATCCACCAAAACCAGTACGTATATACAATGAAACACACAAATCTTAAAGGCTGTAGGAGATCGATTTTGATATATGTCCACAGCCACATACCCACCTTCCAAAAACAAGATACAAAACGTCCTTATCACCTCAGACCGTCCCCTTGTGTCCCTTTCTAAGTCACACCTTCCCTCTGATCACCGTTCTTGAACTTTATGCAAATGAAGTCACTCAATCTGGATTTCTTTCTGATGTATTTCCCTTAATACGTTGTGAGATTCAACCAGGTCTTGCCTATATCGGTATACCCGCCACCCTTTTTTTTTGGTCTGAGTAGTGTCCCATTTTATGAATCTACCACCCAGATTTATTGAACCACTCTTCTGATAACAGGTATTCGAGGCATTTCCAGGGTTTGGGGTTTTTTTTATATATATTATGAAACAAGTGCTACCTACATACTTGCACAGGTCATTTTGTGGACACATGTTCTCACTCCTCATCAGTGAACACCTAGGAGTAGAAGTACTGGGTTGTGAGGCACACGTGTGTTGAATTTTACAAGAAAAAAGTCAAAGGGTGTCCTGGGGTAGCTGTCCCGTTTTGTACTGCGGTCTCCCCGCATCCTAGCCAGCATTTTGGTATTGTCAGTCTTTTTTTTTTTTTTTTTTTAACTTAAATAAAATTAAAAAAAAATTGTTTTATTTTTGAAAGAGAGAGACAGCATGAGCGGGGGAGGGGCAGAGAGAGAGGGAGACCCAGAGTCCGAAGCGGGCTCCAGGCTCCGAGCTGTCAGCACAGAGCCCGACGCGGGGCTCGAACTCACGAACCGCGAGCCGCAGTCGGACGCTCAACCGACTGAGCCACCCAGGCGCCCCTACCGGTCTTTTTTTTTTTTTTTTTAACCGTGGCTCACCACACTATGGATGCTGCATGGGGTTATTGCTTTCGCCACGGCTCTGCTCTGCTCCTTCTCTCTCGGGCAGGAGGTTCACACCCCGGCTCAGCTGGAGATTGAATGGGGTTCCTTTCATTCTTTTCTTTTTCCACAAAGCACTTTCACGGACCCTTTCAAAACCAGTCCTGACAAGGAATTCTAACAGCTGAAGAGAAGAGCAGCTCCGAGATGGGGTAACGTGCCCGAGTTCACCGGGTGGAGAGCCCCACCCCCGGCCCTCTGACGAGACAGATTCCCATTTCTGAGCATCCCAGTCAACCTGCTGCCTGTCAAGGGAGAAAAAGAAACCCCAGCGAATGAGGGGTTCTGATGGAACCGTGCTACACCACGGTTTCCCAGACACAGTCCTTCGTCACTCATGGGCCACTGTGACAGCAGTCAAGAGCAGCGGGCAACCCGCAGGACGGCGGGGAGCGTGTCCCGGGGAAAGGGGAGCGAGCCCCTGGCTCGTGGGAGACCCCCCCCAACGCCTGAATCTGAAGTCCCCGAGTCACAGAAGCTCTGTGGAGCCCACACACCTAAAAACACAGCCAAGATAACGCTGTTGTGGTGAATGAGGCTGGCCCAGCAGGTGCTCTGTCCCCGTCCCACTCCAGAGGCTTCTAAGTGTGTCGGAGAGACGGCAGGACAAGCACTCTGACCCCGCAAACTGTCCACTGTCCTCACGGGTGCCCGCTCTAGTTGCTTTCCTTGAAGGGGGAGGAGAGGCAGCTCCCCCGGGCCTGTCTCCACCCGCCAGCACACTTGACATTCGGCTGGAACGTGACCGGAGGGTAATGGCAACACCTTAACTCGCTGATCTGATCGGAACATTTGCTTACAACGGCCCGAAGATTCCACGATGGCTACAGCTGGTGAAATGGGTCTCAACCTGACACACAAGCAGAATCTCAAGGAGACCCCTAAGAAGTACTGACCCTGGGTCCCCCGCTAGTCCCGCTTACTTGATCGGGGTGCAGCCTGGCATGGGAAGGCTTACGTGCTCTCCAGTGATTCCCATGAGAAGTCAGCGTTGAGTACGATTACAAAAACCCTACGCTGCAACCTTACCTGCTTTTTTTTTTTTAATTTTTTTTTTTTAAGTTTATTTATTTTTGAGACAGAGACAGACAGAGCATGAACGGGGGAGGGGCAGAGAGAGAGGGAGACACAGAATCGGAAGCAGGCTCCAGGCTCTGAGCCATCAGCCCAGAGCCCGACGCAGGGCTCGAACTCATGGACCGCGAGATCGTGACCTGAGCCGAAGTCGGACGCTTAACCGACTGAGCCACCCAGGCGCCCCAACCTTACCTGCTTTTGAAAAAGAAATGGCACCATCCAGTCTTGTTAGGAACCTCATCAAATACCGGGCTCCATGTCAGAAGTGAAATCATAGCGATGGAAATGCCATGGATGGTTCAACTCCAGGGGCCCCGCTGGTTGACTACAACCGTCACAGTTCCAAGGAGCATCGGGATTCCATGCCCTTATTCAGGAGTGGGGACTGGGATGTATCCACTGCCAACCTAACCCCACTCCTGAACTCAAACGAAAAACAATGCTCAGGAGAAAAATTCAAGCTCTAAGGGATAAACAGAGCCCCTAATGGCAACATACCCGCAGTGGAACTGGCTTTCATAGCATACTTTTGCTTCTGTGAACTTTATTTTCGTTCCATAAACCTGAGAGCCGAGGTGCCTGGGTGGCTTAGTCGGTTAAGCGTCCGACTTTTGGTTTAGACTCAGGTCATGATCTCACGGCTCACGGGATCAAGACCCACTCTGGGCTCCGTGCTAAGGGTGCTCTTCGCACGGAGCCTGCTTGGGCTTCTCTGTCCCTCGCTCACTCATGCTCTCTTTCTCAAAATAAATAACTAAACTTAAAACCAAACAAAAACAAACCTGATAGCCAAAAATAGAAAGTTATTAAAGTTCTGAATTTGGTTATACTATAGCCATAAAGAAAACGGTAGTATTTACAAAGTATTAGCTTTGGGGTGTATTTTATGAAAAACAGAACTCACTTCTACTTTTCTCAGATTTATCTATTGTAAAACTGTGGCTGTCATTTTCCTTTATTTCAAGACTCATGCCAGCTCATTGTTTATAATCAACTCTCAGAGAACAAGTATTTTTATGAGTGATAAAACAATGTCACTTCATGTTTAAAGCCTCAAGATGTATATAAAGTTATCATAAAACCTTCTAAATTCTACATAAACAAATAGGCTAATCATAAATAGACAGAAGTCACTTTCAAATGGGAGGGTCTCCTTAAACCACAGTGGACTCATATTCAACTATCACCACGGAAATTAAAAGAAGCTTCCCAAGAAATAATCTCCTGCTCTTAAAACTTACAACAGCAGAAGATTCCCAACCTGTCCATTTCCTGAAACACTGGCCGTCAAAACCGGAAGTAGTTCAGCTCATCATTGTCCCCTTAAGTTTACTTCATCATCGTCAAATTTGTCCCACAAGCCTTGTATACAGAAGCCTTGTGATTCTCAGTGTTCCCCACTAGCTCACTTGGTTCTTTTGAAGACTTGAAAGAAATACCTCAAGGTAGGGCTCTCCTCTCCTGTTTGCTCTAATGCGAAGGCCCTTCCCCTTCATATCAATACAAGACATTTTTTAATTTATTTTATTTTATTTTATTTTTTTAAATTTATTTATCTTTGAGACAGAGAGAGACAGAGCATGAGCAGGGAGGGGCAGAGAGAGAGGGAGACACAGAATCTGAAACGGGCTCCAGGCTCTGAGCTGTCAGCCCAGAGCCCGATGCGGGGCTCGAACTCACGGACTGTAAGATCATGACCTGAGCCGAAGTTGGTCGCTTAACCGACCGAGCCACCCAGGCGCCCCAAGACATTTTTTTAAATGCATCTGATATATGATCACTGACTCCCGTCTGGCTCCTGTCGGGTGTCTGTCTAGTAACGAATCCGTCACTGCCCTGGATAGGCCATTAACCCAAATCAAGGTGCCAATGCCTGTTTTGGCTTCAGCTCCTCTCATCTGTTTGGTTGAGCCCCAGGAACCAGATAAGGACTTATACAAGCTATTCAGTGGGTGCTCTCTCCTAGCTGCCTCCAGCTCAGGTTCGGGATGAAGCAGTGGTTTTGTGGCCCGAAGGTTCTCGCAGGCCCAGCAACGACTCCAAACTGTCCATTGACGGAGTTTATTTTGGAATTGGCATGAAAAGTATTGACCCAAGACTCCCGCGGCAACACTTGCATCCCTACGGAAAGCAAGCGTGACCCAGCACCTCTGCCCGACTCCAAGACTGCAGTGACCACGTTTGGGGACTATTCGTCCAGGGAGATCACCAGAGGTGGTTCTGGTCAGGCCACAAAGTATACCAAGGGATCCTGCAGGAGCCCAAGAATGGGCACAAGGGCTGGCGGTGAAAGGAGACGGCTCCTTTTCTGTTAAAGTCAACGTCACAACACTCCCACTTGCTCTGACTTCGTCTAGACGGATTTGGGGTTTTACTCAAAGAATCACCTGACAACGCCAGTAATGAAAGAGAGTACGGGGATTCTGATACACCATCCTTCGTAAACGAAAAGTTGAAGTCTTACCTATTGCTCTTTTAATGTCTTTTCAGAGAGCCATCATTCAGAAATGGAAAAGGCCATTTATAAACCATACGGGAGACATTCGGTCACGGACTGTCCGAGTGCTGAGCAAAGACACTGGCCGTAGAGCGGCCTCCCAGGGAACTCACTGGGGGACACTGCCTCCCAGGGAATAAAGTGGTTCCACCCAGGCACAACTTTTCGAACCTCAAGGCTCTGTAACAGCATTTTAAGGTCAAGCGTTAGCGAGTATTCCATACTGAAGAGTTCCTGCTTTATGGGAAGAAAAATGCAAGCTACATAAGTAATTAGCAAAAGAAAAATGGGAGATACATACTGAAGAAAAGGCTTAATCCAATCACGAGTCAGTCTTCACTATAAAACAAATTATTTGCTCTGCTTTAGCGGAAGAGGAAAATTATTCTTTCCCAGCAAAGGGTGACAACTGTAATAGATTAAACTCAGTTATCAGCTGAAGTTAATGCTGATAAATTCAACTGGCTTAATCCTGATCATGCTTTAAACTCCTGACGTGATGTTTAAAGTTTCAGTACAATTTCAGCGAATTTATTCACTCTTCACCTTTTCAAGCTCTGACCATGGTAAAAAAAAAAAAAAAAAAAAAAAAAAAAAAAAAAAAAAAATCACACCAAATTGGCAAAATTGGGGGCGTTCTCTTGCTCTGACCGGTTTTTAGCGTCTGGGATTCTGTCTTCTGCAAGACAGAGCGGTTAGACATCAGATTCACCGAACGGCGGAGCTGAGCTTGACCCAGGTTCAAGTTCCAGCGCCCACCCCCCCCGCCCCCCCACAGAGCTATGTGACACTGTGGTTAGTCTGCACAAATGGGATGGTAACTGTACCAATTTCAAAAGGCTCTTGTGAAGATGAAATGAATAAAAACTTAGTGAGTGTTAATGACGCACCGTGCGTGCTCAAAAAAACATTCGCTGCGTCATTTTAATTATCAGTCTCTCAGGAGCGACCACATCCCTGGGTTTCCATGTAAGTAAGCGTATAAAGTCAACCTCATAAACTAAAGTCAAGGACATCACCTTCCACATAGTATAGTCGTGACTTTTTTTTTTTTTTTAATAAAAATAAGCTTTCAAGGTTAAATACAGGCATACCTCATTTTATTGTACTTGGCTTTTTCCAACTGCATTTGCTGATTTCATGTCTCTGTCACATTTATTATCATTATATTGTTACAGTGACCTGTGATCAGGGGTTATGACTCACTGAGAACTCAGATGATGGTTAACATTTTTTAGCAGTAAGGTATTTTTTCATTAAGCTATGTACATTTTTTTAAAGACATAATCCTTTTGCACACTTAATAGACTACAGTATAATATAAACATAACTTTTATATGCACTGGAAAACCAACAAATTCATCCGACTTGCTTGACTGCAACATGAACTTTATTGCAGTGGTCTGGAACCGAACTTACCATGTCTCCAAGGTATGCCTGCAAAACACACACACCAGCCTGGGGGTCAGGCTGGCTCAGGTTCCATTTACTTAGTAGCTAAGGGAGCATTTATTATCTCTGAGCCTTGGCTTCCTTATCAATAACAGAAATATTAGCAACACACCTCGTAAAGAATTGGTGAGGGGCGCCTGGGTGGCTCAATCGGTTAAGCATCCGACTTTGGCTCAGGTCATGATCTCACGGTCTGTGAGTTCGAGCCCCGCGTCGGGCTCTGTGCTGACAGCTCAGAGCCCGGAGCCTGTTTCGGATTCTGTGTCTCCCTCTCTCTCTGACCCTCCCCCGTTCATGCTGTCTCTCCCTGTCTCAAAAATAAATAAATGTTAAAAAAAATTAAAAAAAAAAAGAATTGGTGACCTAACACAGGACACACATTCAATAAAATTGCTATTTCTATTGTATTTTCTGTGAAAGGTAAAGATTGCTGAAGACGGGAAGAAAAACGAGTGCTAACTGTGCTGGCATGATTATAAAACTCGGGCAGCTAAGAAAGAAGCTTGCTTCCCCTTCAGCACCACGGCTAATCACTCCCAGCTCCTTCTTCTCTTTGGTCCTGACACATTGGTCTTTTGTCTAAGAAGATTGAGAATCGGATTCCGTGTCTCATCATTAGCTAGCATTTAGTAAGACTGTCTGGGTTTGAGGACCAAGGGCCAGAAAGTCCTTTTAGCCCCCTGCAGAGGCGAAACAACGCATGGAAAACTTAAGTCATCCTGGTGTGGGTTTCTCCTTTGTCCATCGTTCATCCAAACATTCTTTCCCTCTTGGCAATACACTGTGCTTCTAAGCTTTCACAAACATTTCATAACGCAGTGCTGGCTCAAATCCAAGCATGCATCCAGACTCAGAGTACCATGGCCTTTGCAAAAATCTTTTCAGTAATTTCCATACAGTTGTACAGAATAAGCTCCCTGAAGACTGAGGGCCAAAAATGATTACTTTACCAAAAGAAAAGCAAATATTAAATATTTGTTAAGACTCTATTATGTTCTGAATAGATCCACATAAATTGGCACAGCTAAATTTCCAAAGACCTTCTATAATTAATCGCCACACAACAGATGGCCACGTGGAAATGACCAGAAGTCAAGTGCCTTGCCCATGATGATACCTCCAACAGTGAGAATTTATACCTGCAAATGTGGAGCCAGGTCACATGACCGGGACCTCCATCCACTGTCCCTACATGACATTACCCCTCACAAAGAGAATGACACAGAAGCACTGGCTCCAGTGATCACACGCTTGACTCTTGGGAGAGTCCGTGAGAAGCTAAGGTCACGTCCATTCTCTAGGTGGGGGAGCTGGGGCTCCCAGAGACCACCTCCCCACAAAGTAAACTTTGCAGTTAAGGGCACTTGCAGGATAGGACAGGACAAAATGCCCAGGTTACCCTCAGAATTTAAAGCTCAGCTTTCCAGAACTCCCCCCCACCAGCGTGAATAACACAGCCCTTTACAATCTTGGAGGATTCTCCTGGGGAGGACCTTTATTTAAGTAGCAGCCCTAAAGGAGAAAAACTATTTTGAGTATAGAAGACACAGCAAAGGTTCCCCCCCCATGCACCCTGCCGACAATATGAAGCTTTATGGAAATTGCATTATAAATTACACCTTGAAATCCTGCAAAGTTTAATTAATAAAACTGGAAACCGTTCAGTCTGGGAAACATCAAAAGCCACACACAACATATCATTGCAAACAGCTGCCTGGAATCTATAAAAAAGAGAAAACGGACTAGTGGGTGCCCAGGGCAAGCGGGGTTTGGGGGGGCTTGGGGGAAATGGAGAGGGACGGCTCATGGGTACAGGATCTCTTTTTGTTGTGAACAAAACGTTCTCAGGTTGACTGTAGTAATGGTTGCTCAATTCTGTGAACATACTAAAAACCACTGAATTGCAAACTTTAAATGGGTAAATGATATGGTATGTGAATTCTATCTCAGGAGGGCCACGCTGTAAAAAAAGGCCACATACAGGAGGATTCTATTTATATTACATCCTGGAAAAGGCCCAACTATAGCGACCGAGAACAGATCAGCACTTGCCAGACGCTGGGGGTGACAGAACCATTCTGCATCCTTATTATGGTGGTGGCCAAGGGAATCCATACATTTTTTTCAATCACAGAATTGTATAGAAAATTTTAAAAGTCGACTAAAAAAAAAAAAAAAAAAAAAAAAAAAAAGGACAAAAAAACTCCAGTCGTTTCTTAACATCAAACCTACTTTCATTTAAATCTTTGTTCATTTAACTTTGTTAAATTTTTTGAAACAAAAATGCTTACTAATCTTAAAAAATTATTCCGATGACTCAGAGTGCTGTATCCCCCTACTGAAGGGATTTTGAAATATTCTGGAGCACATCTGAAGGAGCAGGGTTTTTTTTTTTTTGTCAGAGGGGGGATATCCAAGGCAGAAAAGGCAATTTTAAGAGTAGGGTGGGGTTCGGGATTATTGCTACAACTCAGGGGTCCCATGCAGTCAAGCCCCTCGTAAATGCCACAAGTGAACTTGGAGGTCTGCTTAGCATCTGTAAAGCTCGTTCTTGACCTCAAGGTGTTTTTAAGGTAGTCAGACTTCGAGCATCCTGTAACCCATTATTAGGAGGAGAAAAAGTATCTTTTAAGATACAACAGAGAAGACTCGACGTTCATTAGCCTCAAATCTGGATTCGTTTATGTGGCATGATAAGAATCACATGAATCAAAGCCAGAGCAGTAACGTGTGCACCTCATCTCCCTGTTGGAGGGGGAAAGGCCAAGGTTGCTCTAAGGTCAGAGGGCTTGAGGGGGGCAGAGTCTAGATGGAACCCACTCTCTGGCCGGGCCACAGTAGTCTATCCAGGCACTCAGGTGAGGGAGCCTGAGGGTGGGCCTCGACCAAATTAGGCAAGATTTTTATTCCCTCCTTTTTATCTATAAAACTTTTTATTTTAACTGCTTTACCTCTCATGCTTAAGGACTGCCTAACAATAAAAGAAAATGTTTTCCCTTTGCCTCTTGCCTGAAGAGGAAGAAAAGGCTAGAGGGACCGAAATTTGACCCCAAAAGGCACCCCCAGGCGTGTGGCGAGTTAGATTTCTCTGAGGACTTTCAGGTATATTACCTCATTTAACCCTTGCAGCAATGGGATGGAATGTGAAGTACACCTGTCATTGCTGACTTTAGGTGTAAGGAAAAGGAGGCCTGACGAGTTTAAGGAACTTCATCTCATGCCCTACACCTACAATGGGACAGACGTGGATTAGAACCCAATTTTTTTATTTTTTTTTTTTTATTTTTTTAAATTTTTTTTTTTTTTATCTTCAACTCAGGAACACACTTCTTCACCAAAAACATGGTCCTGCTGTGGTCAGGCTCCTTGGCCTCGCCCCCCTCCCCATCCTCCACTTCCAGGATTCATTCCTTCTTATGTCACCAACAGACATAAGTGGTGGAAACTCTCAGACGCTTTGGTCAGGGGCCAGGGGGCTGCAGGTGGTTATGCCGTGGGCTCCCCCTGCCCTCCTGGCCCCTGGTTCTCCGGGGCCTTGACCCAGACCACAACCCGTGCCCTTTCTCGTAGGAAGGCCGCGCCTCCATACTCCCTGCCTGTGTGTGCTCTTGCTACTTCATAGGAAATAGAGATTCATACTCCTCATTCTACTTTTTAAAAATATTTTCACTTCCCGAGTCCATATGGAACAATTCTGCCATTTAGAGCAAGTGGATGTAACTGCGGGTCATATGCATACATATTCATGAGGACGGAGTATCCCAGGACTGTTTTCTGAATGATGAATAAATGAAGCATTACTTCACGGATTAATAAATTCCACAGGTCAACTAATGGTGCGGTCTCCTCTCCGACAAAAATAAAGTGTCAGAACAACGTGAGGCAGGACAGTGAGTAATAAGGGTGCCGTGTTCCTTCGCATCAGAAAAATGGGTCCTATTTTCCTGAGGCGCTTCCCAACTGAATTCCCAAAACCAGTTAGTACTTCCAGATGTCTACGCACAGACTGGCTTCGGGTCATGTGGCCGGATGTGCGATTACTTTTGGGCCACTGGAAACCACCTTTCCCAAGCCCACGTTTTTATATCCGCCTCGACACATTCACTTGGCTGTGCAGAGATAGGGAGAAAAGCGAGACGAACGAATGGAGGAAGAGAAAGGTATTTAAATAAGGCTCGGATCAAACTCCCAGGAGAGAATTTTAGCAACGGAACCGCCAGGGTATAACACAGGGCAAGGACCTGCTCGGGATCGAACCGCAGTCATTCGGCAGAGGCAAGGGAGCTGGCCAGGGCCTGCCAGACCCAGAGCTCGGCAAGCTGCTCATCTGCCAAACAAAAGGCTTTGTGCTGCTTTTCAGTTTCTTACACCTTCCTGCCGACAAGCCGACACTGGAAACTAACTTAAAACTGGGAGCGGGACGACAGATGCCTTTGAGGGAAGAGAGTCAGGGGGGCGCACGGGGAAGCAGAAGGTCCGGCTCTGTTTCTTGAGCTGGGGGTGGTCACAGGAGGCTTTGCTTTAAGCCACTTGCTGTGTGTATGTTCCACTTCAATCGAAAGAAAAAGCCCCCTGATGCGCTGGGAAAACTTTCTTAAAAGCTCCCCTTCGAGGGGCACCGGGGTGGCTCAGTCGGTTAAGTGTCCGACTTCAGCTCGGGTCATGATCTCACCGTTTGTGGGTTCGAGCCCCATATCGGGCTCTGTGCTGACCGCTCAGAGCCTGGAGCCTGCCTCCGACTCTGTGTCTCCCTCTCTCTCTGCCCCTCCCCGGCTTGTGCTCTGTCTCAAAAATAAATAAACATTAAAAAAATTAAAATAAATAAAAGCTCCCCTTCGAGCCTAGGAGGAAAACTCCATCGGAAGTGTGCTTTCCTATGATTTGGAATCAGTGAGTACACAGCTAGAAAGAACAGAGTTATCAAGAGCCGGGTAGTCCAGCCTGTTCGGTTTTTTTTCTTCAATGTTTATTTTTGAGAGACGGGGGACAGGAGGGGCAGAGAGAGAGGGGCACAGAGGATCCAAAGTGAGCTCTGTGCTGACAGCAGAGAGCCTGATGCGGGTGTCGAACTCACAAATCCTGAGGTCATGACCTGGGCCAAAGTCGAACCAGGCGCCCCTGGTCCAACCTGTTCTAAAGGGTCCCGTGAGAGAATCACTTAGCGTGTGTTTACAAACTTCTGGGAATGGAGAAGGCCCACTTTGCACCCCAGCCATATCCCTTTCAGGCCTCCAATCGTGCCTCCTCCTTACCCTCCAATCTGGCCTCTGCCTTTGTACAATTCTCCACTCATGCGAACGCACAAACACACACACACACACACGCACACGCACACACACACAGCCGTGTCCACATCTTGTCAGCCACATGGCTCTATGTTAAATGACACAGAGTTGAAGACCCTGCCCCCTCCCTTCCAAAAAAGTCAACACCAGCCAACGTGGTGGGCAAATCTCAGAATAAGGAGAATTTATTAAAAAAAAAAAAAAAAAAAAAAAAAAATCAATGAAATATCCTCTACACCACCCTCATCTAATTTGTATACATTTCTGTTTATCTAGCAACTTTTCTAAAATCATTTTATTTTATTCTGAGAGAGAGAGAATGCAAGAGGGGGAGGGGGAGAAAATCTTTAATTTTTTTTAATATTTATTTTCGAGAAAGAGACAGAGCGTGAGCAGGGGAGGGGCAGAGAGAGAGAGGGAGACACAGAATCTGAAGCAGGCTCCAGGCTCTGAGCTGTCAGCACAGAGCCTGACGTGGGGCTCGAACCCAGCAGCCATGAGATCCTGACCCGAGCCGAAGTCGGACTCCTCCGACTGAGCTACCCGGGCGCCCTTTGATGCTTTGACTTTATAATGGTGCTAAAGTGATATGCACTCGGTCCTTGGCATCGTGAATTTTTATCATTCCCCGGACTAGCCACAGACAGCACGACCCTCTCCTGTGAAGCCGGGCAGTGGCAGTGACTCCCAGGGAACTACGCGATCACAACGGTCAACAACCGCTACGCCACCACCGTTCTGTCCCCACACAACCATTCTGCTTTCCACTTGCAGTACGTATTCAGCACGTTACAGGAGATCTTCAAGACCTTATTAGTACACAAAACAGTCTTTGTGTTCGTTGATGTTGGCTAATGTGACTGGTCTGAGCACATTTAAGGTAAGCTAGGCTCAGCTAGGACGTTCAATAGGTTAGGTAGATAAAGCGCATGGGTTTATTCGCATGTAACCCTATCATGAGTCAAGGAAGATCTGTAGCTATCCTCTCGTGACTATTTCTCTTAACATACTGGTCTCTCAAAGTTCATCCGTGTTTGAGCACGTGTCAGAATTTTCTTCCTTTTTAAGGCTGAATAATATTCCATTGTATGTACACACATTTAGTTTGTCCGTGCATCTGCCGACAGACGCCTGGGTTCCTTATACTCCTCAGCTCTTGTGAATAATCCTGCTATGAACGTGGGCGCACAAATATTTCTTTTGAGACCCCGCTTTCGATTTTGGGGGGTACACACCCAGAAACAGAAGTACTGGATCGTATGGTCATTCTAGGTTTAACGTTTTGAGGAACAGCCACCCTGGACCAATTCACGTTCCGACCAGCAGCGCCCAAGAGTTCCAATTTTTCCACATCCTTGCCAACACTTGTTATTTTCTGGGGTTTTTGTTGTTTCTTTTTTTGTTTGCTAGAGAGAGAGAGAGAGAGAAAGAGCTAGCACATGCAGGCAATTGCATGAGTTGAGGGGGCACGAGGGAGAGGGGGCACGAGGGAGAGGGGGCACGAGGGAGAGGGGGCACGAGGGAGAGGGGGCACGAGGGAGAGGGGGCACGAGGGAGAGGGGGCACGAGGGAGAGGGGGCACGAGGGAGAGGGGGCACGAGGGAGAGGGGGCACGAGGGAGAGGGGGCACGAGGGAGAGGGGGCACGAGGGAGAGGGGGCACGAGGGAGAGGGGGCACGAGGGAGAGGGGGCACGAGGGAGAGGGGGCACGAGGGAGAGGGGGCACGAGGGAGAGGGGGCACGAGGGAGAGGGGGCACGAGGGAGAGGGGGCACGAGGGAGAGGGGGCACGAGGGAGAGGGGGCACGAGGGAGAGGGGGCACGAGGGAGAGGGGGCACGAGGGAGAGGGGGCACGAGGGAGAGGGGGCACGAGGGAGAGGGGGCACGAGGGAGAGGGGGCACGAGGGAGAGGGGGCACGAGGGAGAGGGGGCACGAGGGAGAGGGGGCACGAGGGAGAGGGGGCACGAGGGAGAGGGGGCACGAGGGAGAGGGGGCACGAGGGAGAGGGGGCACGAGGGAGAGGGGGCACGAGGGAGAGGGGGCACGAGGGAGAGGGGGCACGAGGGAGAAACCAAAAATATTGGTTTCTGGGCACTGATTAAGGTGCTCAGGGATCTCCTGAGCAAGAAGGTTACTGTTCCATCCATGACCTTGGCACATTAATTTGTCAGCCTTGTGGTCCGTGAACCACCCAGAGAGAACAGAGTACCATAAGCTCTTCCAGGGCAGGAACCTCATGCTACCAGTGTTTGCTTCCCCCAAAGCACCCACTACAATGCCCAACACACAACACTCAATACATATACATCTTAAAAATAAATTGTGGTTATGGAAGTCCAGTAATCACTACTAATCCCACACCAGTCTGTGTGACTACACATACACACACACACACAAACAACCACATACTGTACACATCACAAATTAGCAAATTAGTAATCAAGATAACATACTTTCCTTCTAATTTCTTGACTCTCACGAGTTCCCCCCCCCCCCTTATTCCTCGTTCATCTCTCACTTCTCTTCTCCCTCTCCACTCCTTTTCTATTCATGTTAGGACCACCTATGGGACATTACCTCCCTTTACTGACTACCGTCCAACCCCAGGTATGCCCATTTATGAACCAATCACTGGCAAGAGTAGGAGCCTCTGACCAGTCAGGGCCACCCTATCGATGGGGATGGGGAAAACTGCTGAACCTTCAGTGGAGAAGATGAATCCTGAAATAATCTGGGTTCTGTTTTGAAGAGAGGTGGGGTAATGGTGCTGGTGGGCAGGCAATCAATCATGTCCCTACACGTCCCCGATCGACAGCCACAGCCTCAAAATTTGTCAAAACAGTGCCAGAAGGCAGAGTTAGCAGCAGTAGGCAGAAGTTACCGAAATGAAACATTGTAGCATGATAGAAAAGTCTGTCTCCTCTCCAGAGCTGTCCAAAAATGAAATGGGTCATTTTGAGCACCCTCTCACGGTGTTCTCACAATGTGGCCTCCATCACCTGCAGTAGGATAACCTGGGAGGAAACTAACATTTGAGACCCAGTATTCATGGGAAGGTAACTACCTCCCTGCTAAGGGCCATGTGTAAGACACTACCAGAATCTCTTCCTTTTACAAGATTCTAGGATTCAAACGTTGAATACCAAGGTAGGTAGGTGACGTCAAGGGCCCGAGGGTTGACACTTGACATCCGAAGGGTTATGTTATTTGTTAAGTTGGATTGCACGGCCTCATCTCTCTTGAAGACTTCTAACTATGGCAGCAATGTAACGTTGGGGTCATTCACTAGAGTGCTCAGAATGGTTTCTTCTACTAGACTCTTGAAAGGTTATCCACTCGTAAAGGAATTGAAGGAAACGTACAATGAAATCCTCATTCAGTGGTCATATTAATTCAGTTAAAACCTTAACAATAACTGAGGGCCGGAAAGTAAAAGACACACAGGCAGTTATGAAATTTAACCGGTTAACGTTTCCTTTCTATATCCATTTTAATCCATTAAAATTGAAACCATTCAAAAAGGCAATGTGCTCCCGTGTCCAGAGAGACAACAACCAAGGTCTTGTCCAGAGAGACAAAAAAAAAAAAAAAAAAAAAAAAAAAAAAACAAACAACTTACGGTACTCATTTGATTATATGGATGACCCTACATTCCACATTAGAATTTCATTTGAAGCCAGAGAGACTGGGTGCCTACTACCATATTTGCCTGTCCCCCTCTAGACCACGAAGCCTCTCATGTAAGGATGCGGTCCATCCCAGTAGCCTAGGCCAGAGGACCCCTGGCCTCTCTGGAATCCCCAGGCTCATTTGCCTATCTCCGTAAAGCCCCTATCTAGAGAATTCCTTCTACTTCTTCTACACCCGGCTCCAGCGTCTCTTCCTATCACCGGGAGCCCTTTCCTTCCGCTTGCAGAGCGCCATGTGTATACATCTAGCACAGCACGGGTCACACTCTGAACACCACATCTGTGTCCTCACGCTCCCCTACAAAGGGCATCCTTGAATGCCGAGACCATCCCGCTAACCCTGGTAGCCCCTGGGCTTACCGTAGTTCTGGGTACCTCGTAGGCAGATCCAAAGTTCAGTCAAGACTCCAGCACATGGCAAACCGCTAGGCAGGATGGTTTGTGACTGACCCCCCCAGTAGACTCTGAACTCTCACTGGGTTGTGACAGTATTTAAATTTTTGCTCAGCATGTGTTTGTGGAAGGAAGGAAGGAAGGAAGGAAGGAAGGGTTCCTCCCCTCTAAGAAAGAATCACAGAGTCCATTATAAAAAGAGCTTCCTTTTATTTGGTGCCTGCTGTGTACCAGAAACAACATTAGGAGATAGGAGGTAGGCTCTGTTAATCACCACCACAAACCTGGCATTACTAAATGGTGAGGATAAGTAACTTACCTAAAGTCATAAGCAGGGGAACCGAGATAGGAACTCAGATCCGTTTAACTTGGAAACCCGTTGTCTTTTTACCATTTACGTTATCTCCCCTCAAATTTAAAGGTTCAAGAATCTCTCAAAGGCATTGAAAACAAGAGATATTCAATATGTGGTATCGGATTATGCAAGGCAGTTGCCAGCATCATTGGCAAAGTATGCCATTTTGGTCAAATATTGCCGTTCCTAGTTATGGAAGGGATTTTTTTTTTATAATATTTTTGAGAGAGAGAGAGAGAGAGAGAGCACGCGCGCCAGAGCACAGGTTGGGGAGGGGCAGAGAGAGAGGGAGACACAGAATCCGAAGCAGGCTCCAGGCTCCGAGCCATCAGCACAGAGCCCGATGCGGGGCTCAAACTCATAGACCGTGAGATCATGACCCGAGCCGAAGTCGGAGGCTCAACCGACTGAGCCACCCAGGCACTCCTGGTAATGCTTTTACTATCTTATAGATCATAAAAGGGATCCCAACACCAAGCTGCTGCTTTATAATACATTCTCCTTTTTTTTTTTTTTTTTGTAAGTAGGCTTCTCATCCAGTGCACAGCCCAACATGGGGCTTGAACTCATGACCCAGAGACCAAGACCTCAGCGGAGATAAAGAGTCAGACACCCAACTGACTGAGTCACCAGGCACCCCAACAGATTTGCCTTTTAAATCAAATGGAAAATACTCATAATGCCACAGAATCTTAGACCTCAACTCCAAATTAATTGCTCATTTCTTCAATAGTGTTGCTATCATTAAGAATATTTAGATAGGTGTTTGGACAGGATGACCACTCAGGCCAGCGATCAAGTACCGACCGGCTAGTGACTACGAGGTCAAGGCTTCTGATGTTACACAAGACAGCAATAAATGCTACTTTTCAGCCCCAAATTAATCTCTGTGGAGGTGCCTGTTAGCCCCTGGGTTAATGATCCACCTCTTCTGAGCAGCTAATGAGTATTCACTATCTCTTCATCATTTGGCAACTGCATTTTATAGCCAAGAGTCTAGGCAAGAAGTTGGTCGTGAAGGAAGAAAATGGCTTCCCGCTAAAAGGCTCTAGCAATTCTCCTTTGACACAGTAAAATCCAACATTTGGTATTCTGGGCAATGGCCCTCCAGGCTCATCCCCACTCCACTAGAACGAGTTCTTGGATCTTCGAATGATTCCTGCACAGCTTACTCAAGGAACATTTGTTACGCTCCATGCTAAATATGACTAAATAGAAGAAACAGACCCTCCTTTAAGAAAATATCGTATCTACTTACAAGACGCAGAGCCCGTGAGTTCCTCCAGGGGCAAGTCTGCTCACGATTAGATCACACGAGCTCCATCGTGGCCACTTTTGCCCCCACGTTTCCTGATGGCTCTTCCCTTTCCCCTGCACTCACACTGGCTTCATGTCACTGCTCATTACAATGGTGTTTTAAAGTCAAATAAATGATTCTTGGGGCGCCTGGGTCGCTTAGTTGGTTGAGCGTCCGACTTCGGCTCAGGTCACGATCTCACAGTCTGTGGGTTCGAGCCCCGTGTCGGGCTCTGTGCGGACAGCTCGGAGCCTGGAGCCTGCTTCGGATTCTGTGTCTCCCTCTCTCTCTGTCCCTCCCCTGCCCTCTCTCGCTCATGCTCTCTCAAAAGAAACAAACATTAAATTAAAAAAAAAAATTTTTATCAAATAAGTGATTCTTAAAAAAAAAAAAAAAAAAGTACCAAGGCAATAAAATTGGTATAACCCAGAAATAATCACTATCAAAACTTTA
Source organism: Panthera onca (assembly GCF_046562875.1). Classification (NCBI taxonomy): domain Eukaryota; kingdom Metazoa; phylum Chordata; class Mammalia; order Carnivora; family Felidae; genus Panthera; species Panthera onca. The sequence goes on along the minus strand of NC_138356.1, from coordinate 8,592,623 downwards.
GTACAAAAAGTATCGATGTGCATAGCTTACAGATTATGTGTCTCACCAATGCATATATTTCAGAAATACTATCATATATTACCCACACATTTGTGTTCAACTTATTTTTTCTTTTTCTTTTTTAAATTCCAGTATAGTTAACATACAACGTTATATTAGTTTCAGGTGGACAGTGTGGGATTGTGACCTGAGCTGAAATCAAGAGCCAGAAGCCCAACCAACTAGGCCACCCAGGCACCCCAAACCGAATACTATTTTTAGAAAGATCTACGGTGTTCCATTGTATGGATTTATCTTAATTTGTATTTGCTTAATAAGCCTATCAGACTGGAGCTTCTTGGAATCTCTGGGCTCCCCCAAATGTTTTAAACTCTAATAGATCTCACTACCCTGTTCTCTAAAGGATGGCCCTGGGTCACACTGCCCGGTGATCTAGATCTAGAAGGAAAAGCTCTTTCACCAAATTCATTTCTTTTTCTTTCTTCTTCTTCTTCTTCTTTTTTTTTTTTTTTTTTTTTTTGCATACACATAGACGTGCATTCAGGCACAAGGTGAAACATGTTTCTTGATGTGGGTTATGGTCAAAGAAATGTGAAAGTCACATGAAAGTCACCGCCCTATCCCAAAAAATTAACAAGAGGCTAGAATTTAAGTAATTTTAAAAACAGGACTGAACCACTATAGTTAGCTTAAGAAACTATTATATTGCCTGAACATTAAAAGATTTCAGAACACCTAGTTAGATTTTCAGAATGATTTCCATGATGGTGACCATCAAAATGTACATCTTTCTGTTGCTGAAGACTCAAACACGGCCACCATGGGCTTTGCCACAGAAGGCTCTCCAGTGATGACTACGCTTGTTCTCCCCCTTCCCCCCCCCCCCCCCCGCCCCCTCTCAGGGGTAAACTGAAAATGAACAGAGCAGAAGGTGGTAGAAAGAACCCTGAGGAAAAAAAAGCAGTGTTGAGTGGTAAGGAAGGTGGGGCTGCAGGCAAATGACTGGGTCTGGGGCCTTCCAAGCAGGAGGAAGTATCACTTCCTTGCCGGCCCCCTCCCTCGGGCCTCCCGTCAGGCCGCTGGCTACAGTTCTGCCCTCTGTGACACAGCTTCCCCGTGGAAAGCAGAAGTGGTCCTCCCTCTCCAGAGGGTCTCTCTGAGACGAGCTTCTCTGTTCCCCTCACCCCCGTGGGGGTTAACATTAACAGGAAGAGGCACCCAGAAGGCCCAAAGGCCAAGAAGACATCATTACTTGAGCTGAGGCACCCAGAAGGCCCAAAGGCCAAGAAGACATCATTACTTGAGCTGAGGCACCCAGAAGGCCCAAAGGCCAAGAAGACATCATTACTTGAGCTGAGGCACCCAGAAGGCCCAAAGGCCAAGAAGACATCATTACTTGAGCTGAGGCACCCAGAAGGCCCAAAGGCCAAGAAGACATCATTACTTGAGCTGAGGCACCCAGAAGGCCCAAAGGCCAAGAAGACATCATTACTTGAGCTGAGGCACCCAAAAGGCTCAAAGGCCAAGAAAACATCATTACTTGAGCTGAGGCACCCAGAAGGCCCAAAGGCCAAGAAGACATCACTACTTGAGTTGGAGGTAGAATAAATGCAAACCCATCTCTCCGGTCTCCCCAGCGCTGAAAAGTGGGCCCAAGGAAGTCCTGACAGCTCTCCCATGCCCCACAACTGATGCTGTACCCACAGACAGAGGAAGAAGGACTAGAGAGGCATGTTGGCAAAGAGCTTTCAGATGGCACGGCTTGGGATCAACAGAGTCAGTGTAGATGCTCAGAGAAAGAGGGGAGTGTGGGCAGACCCAGCATTATCAGACTTGCCTGAGGTGTGAACTGTAAAAAGCAGAGGAGAGAGACTTAAAGGCACTCTGAGCTACACGAATGGAGACTTCTGCCCAGGGTTCTCCAACTCACCGGGAGCAGAGCCCAGACCAGTAAGAAATACCTACATTGATGGATTCTATAAAGGCCTCACCATTCGTATAATTTTACGGGACATCATTTGTGTAAGTCAGCGTTATGAAAAATGAACAGTTACCATGACATGAGCCAATAAACTCTTGCCATAAATGCTCATCTCTTATCACGTCAACTCATGGTTCATGGACCTGGTAAGAGGGTGAACAGAGAGCTGAAGAGGGGGGCCAGAGAAGGGAGACTGGGAATATGTGAGGGTTAATAAAGACAGTCAAACAACCAAACTTTGGAAGAGTTCTATACAAATGAAAGCCATTTCCAGATGGTCAACAGAACTTTCAAGAACTACTTTTGCGGCAAATAAGGAATGCTGACAGCTTATTCAGTACTAAGGGAAAGTGAAGCACAGAACGAGATTGAGGAAAAAGTCCAAGAATGAAGAACAAAGGCTACATCAACGGCCCCTGTAACTTGTTAGCATGGATGTACCTTTTTAAAAATTTTTTTAATGTTTATTTTTGAGAGAGAGGGAACGCAGGGAGGGACAGAGAGAGACAGAGGGGGAGACAGAGAATCTGAAGCAGGTTCTGCATTGACAGCAAAAAGCCCGATGTGGGGTTTGAACTCAGGAAGCATGAGATCATGACCTGAGCCAAAGTCAATTGCTTAACCAACTGAGTCACCCAGGTGCCCATGGATGCACCTTTTAAACACAACATCCCAAATCGTTATTTGAACTTTCTCTTCTAAATTACAAGAGAGCCCGTCCAGCTAACTTAAGCCAAGGATATCCAAAAGAGGGTCCAAATCTTTAAATCGGGCTGTTTCAAAAATTCTAATTCCTCAACTGGCAGACTCCTATGCTATTTTCTATACTTGGGCTTCTCCCCTAAATGGGAACTTACTCAAAATAAATTTCAGAAATGATGATAGAGTGAACTCAACATTTCACAACTTAAGTATCAGGAAACCGGGCAACTGTAAGAAATCTTTCAATATTTCTGACTGGGGGAAAAAAAAAAAAGACTTCCTCTTACATATTTGTCCTCTTCTGTCACCAATCTTTAAAGATAACAGGCAATGTGTACCCTCTTGTAAGTGTTGGCTTTGAAGGGTACCTTGCTCATAGCAGGTGGTCAGTAAAGGGCAGCGTATGTTTTAACGAGCATCTTCTGGGCCCTATCTCCCTACTTTATATTTTCACTTCAAATGATGTTCCTAGTGTTATAACCACCACACAAGGAGGCCTGTAAGGTTCACGGGAGGCATTTCTAGCAGAGGCTGGAGGCAATCCTTGGGCAAAGTATTACCTGAGCACTTCTGTATTAACCAATAAGCCCTAATAGCCCCCAAGGCAGTCACTAGAGTTGCTCGGGCAACAGCCGATATAGGGGTCACCTTGGCAATGATCAGATCTCCCCCCTCCCTGAGCAGGAAGCAGTGCTAAAAGGCACAGAAACGCATCTCCCGGAATATGCCTTAAGTGCCCTGCTTGATGATGCAATCGCCAAGAGATAGAAGAAAATTACCTTGTGGTTCCCCTTTTTGAAAATGTTTATTAAGTGATTTCTTTCCCGTAGTTGAGTACCTACTACAGGGCAAAGGCAGAAAAGTGCGGAACGCTCTGAATATGGAGCCAGAAAACATACCTACTCTGCCCAACGGTGCTACTTTGCCACCTGTAATCTTGGGCAGGACACCAAACCTCTTGGTTTTGTACCTGTCCCTGCCCACCCTGGGGTCCATGAGAGGTTCAGATGAAATTATAACTCAGGAAGGCCTCTGATTCCGGGATGAGTGATTCCCAGGAATCGCTCCTCACAAGCGAAAGGGATGAGCACCGTCATCGCGATGGGTCATCGGTCGACGTCCCAACTAATGACTATCCATGCTTGAGGACATGGAGGTCATGGAGATCAGCAGTGTGAGCTATGACAACGTTTCACACCGCAGCCTCAGACACCTTGTGTTCTTATTTACGCAGATGCAAATTATACTACCCATAAGCAAACCCATGCTAATGTTGTTGAATCACAACTCTGTGTATTCATTTGAACCAAATGGCATCTCCGATGTTTTGAATACAAGTGAAATGGACCTAAGGGGCTTGGACAGTCCTCGATTCACAAAATGGCTGGACCACTTTTCTGCTAAAAAAGCCCCTGGGGGTTGGGAGGATATGGCAAGGTCTCCATACACGTGGGCAACATCGAGTGGGTCGTTTTGCCTGGGCAAAGGACCTTTAATCCAAATCAAGCCCTTGCTCCCAGTGATACAGCTGAGTAACGGGTCCTGCAGGGAGACTGACCCTGGGAGAACTGGACAGTCAAAAAAAGTCTCTCAAATCCCCATTTCAGAAACCAGGACGGAGGGCCAGCGGGCTTCAAGTGCCTTACGAACCAGCCCTGTTCCTTGACCTTGCGCGGAGCCAAACTCCAAGCCAAACTTCACCCTTTCTTCCAAGTAATCTCGACTCTGCGACAGGCACTGGGGCTAGCGTTTTGGACCAGACAGAGCTGTTTTCACAGAGCCTTCATTGCAGTGGTGAATACAGACACACACACATACACACACACGCACAAATCATGATATAACACCAGTTACTGCTATGAAGGAAATGTTGGCCGAACAAACGGACAAGTCATTAACCCAACTTATCCCAAATCACAGCTCTGGTAGATAATGGCAGAGGCCCAAACTTAGGTTTTCCAGTTCCTGTTTTCTCTTCCCTTACCGGGGCTGGCCTCTACCCTTCACTCAGGAAGAGGGTTGCCCCACTCTGCCTCCAAAGAGGCCCAGTCACCAAAAGCCTCCTGTGATCAAATTAAATGTCTTCAAGCCTTAAGACATTTAGCTCCTTACCTCCAAATGAAAACCGGGAACTAACTGAATCCCACCCTTTTTCCAGCAGACTTTACTTCATTTAGGAAGGGCTTCTCCGTACTTACTAAATTCCTATACTCCTGTTCCCCCCTGCACGGCTGTGGCTTTTACCTGTGCAGGGACAACAGGCCTGCCTTCCTAAACCCTACAGGCGCCTGTAGGGGCGGTCAACAAATCAAAAGTCAAACATCTTTACTGGCTAGCGCTTAGGGTGAGTGAGACTCCCGGGCGCTAGCTTTGCAGACACCTAATCTCCGGTGTATTTATTAAGCACGTTTACTAGGAGGGTCAGGTGGCTAAATCGGACCATGTAGTCTTAGGTTTAAAATCAAATTGCAAAGAACCAGGGAACCCAGTTTTGATAGAGTTACTGTATTTGCGACAAATAGTAACAGCGCCATTTACGGAATGCCTGTGTGTGTACTTGGGGCTTTGCATACAATACACAGCTCAGAAAGTAAATATGTTCTCCCAGAGATGATGAAAAAACCCACGCAGGTAATTTCAGTAATAGGCCCAAGCTGACACTCGGCGAGGAAACTGCAAGGCCCGATTCAACCCAGGTTTCTGGCAAAGAAGTTGGGTGGGTTTGGGATAACACACACACACACACACACACACACACACACACACACACACACACACGAATGGAGACACAACCGCACGACCACGTCAGCTATTAGAAAGGAACATCGCAAACGCACAGCTTGGAGAAGATGCCACAGTCGGCCAAGATAACGCAGGAAAGCGGGAACTGACGCTTACACCCTTCCCCCCAAGGCGAAGGAAAGGCAACCCCTGAATTCTTAAAATAACTCTCGCTTCCTCTCCGCCGGCGGAGGCACGGGACTGCTCCTCGGCAGGCGGGGAGGCGCCGGGCTCGGCGGGAGGGTGCCTACCGATTCTGCCGCAGCCCCCCCACCCCACCCCGACGTCACGCTCGCGAGGAGCCTGGCAGAGGGCCCGGGCCGAGCCCCATCCCTCACCTCGGGGGGCCCCGGCGCGGCCGGATTTTGCAGCCCGAGGAGTCCCCGCCGGGATCCCCGCCGCGCGCCGGCTCTGCGCGGCGAGGGGCTTCCCCGAGGCGCACCGAGAGCGGCCCGGGCGGGGACGGCAGCCAGCGCTCGGGTCGGCACCGGAGGGACCCGCCGCGCGCCTGCCCTCGCACCCGCACCTCCCACCGCGCCCCTGCGCGCCGCAGCCGAGAAGACACCTGCGGAGCCGCCCGCCCCCGCGTCCGCGCTCCCCCACGGCCCGGCCACCCACAGGCTGGAGGCATCCGCGCTGCCAGGAGGCGGCGCGCGCCCCCGGCCGCCGCGGCCCGCGCCGACCCCCCCCCAGCCCCCGGCCCCCGGCCCGCCCGGCGCCCGAGACTCCGGGCGGGGACACAGCCGCGGTCCCCCCAACCCCCACCCCGCGCCCACCCCCCGGCTAGCTCCGGGGACTCACCAGCTCCGGGTGAAAGTTGCTGGGCGGTGGCGGCGGCGCTCCACGGTGACTCGAGTTCCGAGCGGGGGGCGCGACGGGGCGGCCCCGCGGGGCCGGCGCAGGGCGGGCTGCGGGCTCGGGGCCCGGGGTGGCGCGGCCGCCCCGCCTGCCGCGGGCTGGAGGCTGCAGCGCGTCGGGCCCGGAGGCGCCACGGCAGGGGAGCGAGCGGCCGGCGGCCCGGAGCGGCGGGAGAGGAACTGGCTGTCGCTGGGCTCGGCCGAGAGGTCCCAGCTACTTCCTGGTGCTCGGATTTGCATACTGCGCCGGGAGGGCGGGGAAGTGACCGTTTGGCCTCTGCCCAAGGCTTGGGTCTTCGGCGTGGCCGTCGCGCGAGCTTTGAAGGCAGAGAAACTTGGGAGTCGCAGCGTGCCGCTCGGGGGAGTGGAGCCGCTGGGGCCCCACATGCTCCTGTCGACGCGGACAGAAGGCTCTTCCAGGGAGCCCGGCCACGGAGCCTCGGTCGGCCTCCTCGGCTTCTCTTCCAAGCCACTCCCGAAGGTGTCAGGAGGTGGGGTGCCCCTGGCCGCAGAGGGGGCGCGCCCTGAGCCCCAGCATCCGGAGTTCTCCAGAGAGAGGCTGAGATGTGCCGAGTTGACGTGCAGAGTCTCACGTGCAGAGTTCTTAGTGTCCCCAACAGAGTAAGCCCCTGAAGGGTGCCCACGGGGATGTTCAGGGGGCTGAGCGGGGGCGGAGGGTAGAAGCGGAGTTGAATGGCCTGGCGAATTACCCGGTTCCTCAAAACTTGGACTTCCTTCCCGGAAAACGGAGATAAAGGTGCCTGGGAGGATGAAATGCTCGTGCAAAGGGCTCCTACGGTGCCCTAGCGCGCCGTGATGGTCGCTGCTATTCTCTCATTCGGGCTCTCGCCGCCTCCCCGCATGCGGCACGGTGCTCGGCACACAGCAAGGGCATAATCGTGGTTTGTTGAAAGAACGAGCCCCCCTTCAAGCCCATGTCCCAACTCAGTAAATGCGACACGCAAGTCCCAGATACTCGTCCCAGCCGTGGCGGAGGCCCAGGTCGAAGCGAGATTCCCCGGGATCCCAGCATTACGCCACGCTGTGGAATTTACAAGGAAATAAATAGCGGCCTGCAGGAGATTTACTCTTGGTATTTATAATAGCGAACAAGTGGGGCCTCTCAGGTGCCAGGCATTGGGCTAAGCACTTCTGACCCATTACCTTTCTCTTTTCCCCCCTGTGATTCTTCTTTTAATCTTTTTTTTTTTTTAATCAAAGTACAGTTGACCCACAATGTTACATTAGTTTCAGGTGCACAACATAGTGATTCAACAAGTCTATATGGCAATGCTGTGCTCACCACAGGTGGAACTACCCTTGATCGGCACCATTCAAGGCTGTTACAGTACCCTTGACCCCATTGCCTACGCTGTGCCTTTCGCCCCCAGGACTTACTTATTCTCTCACTGGAAGTCTGTGAGCTCCCACTCGCGTCACCTCTTTTGCTCATCTCCCTACCCCCGTGTCCTCTGGCCACCGTCAGTTTGTCCTCTTTATTTATGGGTCTGTTCCTGCTTTGTTGGTTCATTTGCTTTGTTGTTTGGATTCCACATATAAGTGAAATCATACGGTGTTTGTCTTTCTCTGACTTCTTTCAGTTAGCATGATGCCCTCTAGATCCATCCATGTGGTCACAAAGACAAGATCTCATCTTATTTTAATGCCGAATAACATTCCACTGTGTGTGTGTGTGTGTGTGTGTGTGTGTGTGTGTGTGTGTGTGTCTATTTGTAATTTTTTGAGGAACTTCCATTCTGTTTTCCACAGTGGCTACACCAGTTTGCATTCCCACCAACAGTGCACGGGGGTTCCTTTTTCTCCACATCCTTGCCAACATTTGTTATCTCTTGTCTTTTTTAGTTTAACCATTCTGACAGGTGTGAGGTGATGTCTCATTTGGGGTTTTAATTTGTATTTCCCTGAAGATTGCTGATGTGGAGCACCTTTTCATGTGTCTGTTGGCCATCTGGATGTCGTCTTTGGAGAAATATCTGTTCAGGTCCCCTGCCCATTTTTTAAATCAGACCATTTTTGGTTTTTTGGTATTGAGTTGTATAAGCTCTTTATTTATTTTTGAATGTTAATCCCTTATCAGATATACCATTTGCAAATATCTTCTCCCATTCAGTAGGTTGCCTTTTCGTTTTGATGATGGTTTCCTTTGCTGTGCAAAAGCTTTTTACTTTGGTGTAGTCCCAAGAGTTTATTTTGGTTTTATTTCCCTTGCCTCAGGAGACATATCTAGAAAAATGGCCTTGGTTGATGTCCAAGAGTTTACTGCCTGTGTTTTCTACTAAGAGTTTTATGGTTTCAGGTCTTACACGTGGGTCTCTAATGCGTTTTGGGTTTATTTTTGTGTATGGTGCAAGGAAAGTGGACCGTTTCATTCTTTTGGGTATAGCTGTTCATTTTCCCCAGCACAATTTATTGAAGAAACTGTCTTTTCCCCATTGTATAGTCTTACCTTCTTTATTGCGGATTAATTGGCCACGTAAGTGTGGGTTATTAAGATTCTTAAGAGGCTGGCCCCACCTGAGGCGACAGCCATTGTCCAGCCATCAAGTAGCCACCTTAACATAATCCTATACAGCAGCCATCTATTACTGACAACAGACTAGACGTTTGCAATCTACTGCCTTACACAACAAAAAAAGGTAGGATGGCCTATACCTGTGATGTTCAATAGCGTGTAATCGGTTCATTTTCCTGCCGAAGAGGAGAGGGTAGGGCACCTGTTGGAAGGTGTTGAATGTGTGCGTGAGATCGGTCACGGATCCTATGGAGTAATTGATTACCTGAGACCCCATTGCCTACACCTTTCTTCAGGACGAACTGTCAAGTACACTAAATGAAAATTACTGTTTGATTCGTATTTTAATACTATTACTACTGTTACCCATGCGTCCTTGAGATCCTGGCAAAAGGCACGTGACTGGGACGCAAAATGTTTGGTGTTGATTAATCCATCTGGAATGTCCCGTCAGTGTTTTTCGGTAAAGTGTCTTGTGGAATAAGGAACAAAGGATCACCAGGCAGGGCTGGGCTTGCACTTAGGTCCTTACATACAAGCACCTTACATACAAGCACCCTGCTTAAGTTTGTCTCTTTGTTCTTTTTTTGGGGGGGGGGGGTGAGCACTGGATGCGAATCTATGTTCCTTCCCATTTCTCAGGTTGCATTCATATATCCTGAATACTTCCCCACCCACCCTCCACACTTGTTTTTCCTCAAAGCCCCATGCAAGTTTCATGTCTTTGGAAAAATTTTACTTAAAGCCCTCCTTGGTATCTTTCTTTTCCAGACGTCTAGAACACTCCGAGTGTGCCACATTCATTTTAAAATAGACTTAGGTCCTTTTTAACATTGTTTGCCTTTGTTTCACATGGTAACTTTCTGTCCTCCACTGCTGGGAGATAGCGAACCCCTCTTTGGAAGGCACGGCTTCTTGTATTTATCTCTTACCCACCGCACTTCTCAAAAGTTCTGTTAGGTGCTTGAGGCCTGACCTGGCTGGCACATGTGACACCTGATCTCAGGGTTGTGAGTTCGAGCCCCGTGTGGGGGGTAGAGATTACTTAAAAATAAAATCTTTTTTAAAAAGTCTATTAGGTGCTTTAAAATACTTCATTAGTATTGGTTGGTTCATAATTGACGGACTGAGTTGTCTCAAGGGTAGTCTCAACAGGGAACTGAGCACACACGGCAATGATCGGAGGCAGGCTGAAAATCAACAACAAAAAAAAAGAAAGAAAGAAAAAAGAAAATCAACAAAGATCCCTCTTGGCAAGGGAAGCAGGCTTTTGAAGAAGGCGGGGGACATGCCTGGGCAGGACAAGAGGAGGAATAGTGGAAATGGCACATCCTCAGTCTTTCTAATTCTGCACCTGCAAATTCACCCCCCCACTAAAACTTATTTGAAACGCCCAAATCCGTGCACCCAGTGCTTTCACAGCCACACGGGGACGTGAGCGTAGCAGTGAAAAGTCTGCGTCTCCCCAGGCACCCATTCCCAGCAGAGGTCAGACAAGGTCACGCCCCGCCTTCCCGTTGCAGCTCTTGTTACTATAAACCGGGCGTTCTTTGGGGCTTCGTTTTAGCGCCGTGTTTTTTTGCATTTCTGTGCTTTTTGCTGGTAATTTCACTGTTTAAAATGGCAAAGGGTAGTGCTGAAGTGCGGTCTAGTGTTCCGAGCACGAGAAGGCTGTGATGTGCCTTATGGAAGAGACATATGTGTTAGGTAGGCTTTATTCGGGCATGAGTTACGTATGGTACTGTTGTTGGCTATGAGTTCGATGTTGGTGAGTCAACAGATTACATTAAAGAAGGTGTCTTTAAACAGAAACACATAAAACAAGGTCACTTATCGGTCGGTCGACGAACGTGCAGTGGCCAGAGACTCTCGGCTGCTGAAGCCTGCCTTCCCGTCAGGAGCAGTGGTTGGGTATTGGCTGATTCATTCATCTTTATAGACCGTAACTGCTAGGAATAATGAGAATCGATGGTGCGGAAGAACATCCTGTTATCCGCTGGTCGGAAAATGAAATGCCTGACTTCAAGGAAATTTTCCCTCAACACCATCTAGATCACGCGCCCGATCGTGGCACTTGGAGCGGGGATCGGGCATCCTCGGCACGGGCTTCCGTGTCAGCTCACCTGCCCTCTGACCCCCAGCTCACCCCGCCGTCACCGTGTGGACTGTCCCAAGTCCCTTTCACTCTTCCGGGAGCCGCCCTCCGGAGGCTCAGACTCTTGCAGACAATCCAGAGACTCGTACAGACTGTCTGCACCAGCGCCCTGCTTGGCTTGGTGGGGAGGGGCAGAATGGAGGCCGAGACGGTCCACCTGACCCTTGCAGACACGGCCGCAGACCAAGGCCCATGTAGCAAACAGCACAGCGGTGCCCAGCCCTGGAAGCCCTGGGAATCGCCTTACCCAGGCCCGACTCCGGTCATTACATCAAAGGGGTGGAGTGAGAGAGACTTTGAAGCTCCCCAGGTGGGGCCGAGGAGAGGCCAAGATGGGTGGGAACCACTGGGAAAAAGCTCCAACCAAGACCCTGGGAGGACACGGGGCGTAGCTGCCAGACAAACGGGTGTCTACTTACCGCCAGCGTTCCGGATCAAATGCACCAGAAGGCCTCTCCCCTGACGCACTGGGGACTGATGAATCAAAAAAGCTGTTTAAAGTGGGGAAATAATAAAAGTGATGTACACGTGCCTTAAATATTTCACTTGAGGGGCGCCTGGGTGGCTCAATCGGTTAAGCGGCCGACTTCGGCTCAGGTCACGATCTCGCGGTCTGTGAGTTCGAGCCCCGCGTCAGGCTCTGTGCTGACGGCTCAGAGCCTGGGCCCTGTTTCGGATTCTGTGTCTCCCTCTCTCTCTCTGACCCTCCCCCATTCATGCTCTGTCTCTCTCTGTCTCAAAAATAAATAAACGTTAAGAAAAAAATTTTTTTTAAATATTTCACTTGAACTTAAGGTTGAATTCACGTTCGTTCCCTACCAATCTCTCATGTGATGCTACGGCACTTCCTCTGTGAATCCCCGCCTGGGCATTCTGTATCCTCTTTCTTCCCTAACCCACACCCATGGGCCCTCATCTCTGGTTTCCCGTTACAGGTTTGTGGAAGCAGAGGAAAGACTCCCGAAGCCATCTCTCCCCCCAGTCTCTTGCCTTCTACAGCCGCTTCACTCACACCTAAATCATTCCTAAATCAGCAGAATTATTTGCTTTTACCATTAAAAAATTTTTTTTAATGTTTATTCATTTTTGAGAAAGAGACAGGGCATCAGTGGGGGAGGGGGAGAGAGAGATGGAGACACAGAACCGAAGCAGGTTCCAGGCTCCCAGCTGTCAGCACAGAGCCCTAACGCGGGACTTGAACCCACGAACCAGGAGATCATGACCTGAGCCAAAGTCAGGACGCCTAACTGACTGAGCCACCCAGGTGCCCCTGCTTTTACCATTTTACCTGTGACCGTTTCCAAATATTCAGCTTAGTTTACATAGAAACAACTTTTCCACTCATTTTTTTCTAAGTTGCTACTTAATTAAATTGCTTATTTATAATGTCAGGCACCCATTGACATAAAAACAACTGGAGGGGCGCCTGGGTGTCTCAGTCGGTTAAGCATCCGACTCTTGGTTTCAGCCCAGGTCACGATCTCACGGTTCGTGAGTTCGAGCCCCACATCTGGCTCTGCGCTGACAGTGTGGAGCCTGCTTGGGATTCTCTCTCTCCCTGCCCCTCCCCCGCTGGCTCTTTCCCTGCCCCTCCCCCGCTGGCTCTCTCTGTCTCTGTCTCTGTCTCTGTCTCTCTCTCTCAAGATAAATAAACTTAAAACAGAAAAAAAACCTGGAAAAGTTGCAGCAAGGAGAGGACTCCCTTTGCTGGAGGGATCCAGAGGGTTTTTACAAAGGGTTTTTGTCACAACAACCCGGGAGGAACTGGGCAGGTTGTTTTATATTAAAGCCTCCTATCGGTCCTCACAACAAGCCGGCTTTATTTTCTATGTTTGGTAGGTAGGAAAATAGCCTCAAAGGAGGAAGGTGACTCACCCTAATTCACCTTGAGATGGCACACGCTGGATTCAAACCCCTTCTGTCCGTCTGACCTCGCAGCCCAAGTTTGTACCCTTGGATTCCAATACCTTCTGTAAAGTCTGGGCTTCTCAGTCGGCAAAGCGCAGAAACCCCGCCGGTGTGCCCGAAAGCACACGTGGCTGAATCTGGGCCGAGTCCTTCTCAATTCTTCTACATTACAAAGGGATAACCAAACTACCTGAATGAGAAGTTATTTAAAAACCGAGCTAGTGGGGCGCCTGGGTGGCTCAGTCGGTTAAGCGTCCGACTTCAGCTCAGGTCACCATCTCGCGGTCCGTGAGTTCGAGCCCCGCGTCGGGCTCTGTGCTGACGGCTCGGAGCCTGGAGCCTGTTTCAGATTCTGTGTCTCCCTCTCTCTCTGCCCCTCCTCCGTTCATGCTCTGTCTCTCTCTCTGTCTCAAAAATAAATAAACGTTAAAAAAAAAAAAATTAAAAAAAAATTTTTTTTTAAAAAAATTTTAATTTAATGACTTTTTTTTAAAAAGTCTCATGTAGTCATATGGAGGGCTTGGCGGCGGGGGTGGGGGGGTGGGGGGGGTCTACGGGGGACTGTCCCGAGGTAAGAGGGAGAATTGGTTATGACTTCATTTTAGTTTTCTCTCAGAAGGACGAGGCCCCCAGTCGGTGCCATATTCCCTCCTTCCATAGCTTCTGATCTTTAGCAAGGGTATCTAGGCCCTCAAACCAAGCTGATCTCCTCACTCTGGTATCAGCCCTGCCCCCAGTGCTAATTGTAGAGGTTTTTATAATATCTACGAACTCATGTACTTAGTTTTTCAAAATTTCTGACTTGAAGCAAAGTTCCAAAAATAGCCACAAAGAATCGCTATCTATCCTTCAGCCAGATTCTCCAACCATTAACATTTAACCATGTTTGTGCTCTATCAATCCGCAAATTTTTCTCAACCGTTGCTCCAGAGTAAGTTACAGACACGATGCCCTTTTACCCCTAAATTCCTCAGTGCGTATTTCCTAAAAACATTCTCTTATCAGGAAACGAACATTGATACACTGTTAATTAATCTGCAGACCATTCCGGGGCTCCTGGGTGGCTCAGTCGGTTAAGCGTCTGACTTGATTTCAGCTCAGGTCGTGATCTCACGGTTCATGAGTTTGAGCCCTGTATCGGGCTCTGCCTTGCATAGAGCCTGCTTGGGATTCTCTCCCTCCCCGACTCTGTCTCTGCCCCTCCCTCTGCCCCCGATCAAAAGAAATAAACCTAAAAAAAAGAAGAAGAAGAAATCTGTAGACCATTCAAATATTGACAGATGTCCCACAAATACACTTTATAGCAAAAGAAAATTCCAGATCATGCTGCATGTTGGGTTTATGTGATATTTCCTCATAATTAGATTCGGGCTGTGCATTTCGGGCAGAAGGCATCATTGAAGTGCAGTGCCCATGATCTCCTTAGTTAAGGGGGTGTCTGCCTAGTTTCTCCATTCCAGAGTCACGATTTTTCCTTTTATAATTAATCAATATCTTGTAGGGAGATAGCTTGCTCCCTACAAACTATGTAAGGAAGTTTCCTATACTTCATCAAACTTTTACCCACTAGCTTAGCGTCCCTTGATGATTCTTGCCTGAGTCAGTTATCTCTGTAATGTCTGCAGAAATGAGGTATCCTATCACTTTGGGACAGAAAGAACCTTCTGAAATTGGATTGCATCAGTCGAAGGAAGTAGAGAGCCTTGGAAAAACAAGTAGCAAGGATCAAAAAAAAAAAAAAGAAGAAGAAGCATAAAACCACTTAATTTTCAGAGCAGCTTCATGATGTAGTTTGTTTGTTTATAATCTCTACACCCAACGTGGGGCTTGAACTCACAACCCTGAGATCAAGAGTCGCATGCTCTTCTGACTCAGCCAGCCAGGCGCCCCATGATGTAGTTTAATCGGAGAGCTTGCCTGGGGTGTTATTGGCATTAAGGCTGGCGGTTTGGATGAAGGTGGTGGCGGTCGGGAATGATGGCCAGGGGTCACCTGGTGCCCAGGACGTCTTGCAGGAAAGAAGTGTTTGGAAGCAGCACCTGAGGGAGGTGCTGGGTAGGAAAGCCTGCAAAAAAGAATCTCCCTCCCACCCTGCCCTCGCCCCTCTCCCCCTTCCCCCTTACCTGGGACAAACCTGGCTTGCTTCTCTGGAAGTCCAGGGGTGCCTGGTACAGATACTGATCTCGAAAGCTTGGTTGTGTAACGTAATTTCCTCTGGGTGATGCAGCCCCACTAGTCACTTTTAGTGTTCCCAGCAAGAAAGAAGCCATTTCACAAAGCGGGCAGGGGAGGGGGGCCAGTCTCGATGGGCCAGCCAAGGCCAGCGACCTCACTCCCAGAACTGGGCAGCACCCCGCTCAAGCGGGTTGGGGTGCGGACGGATGAGGAGTGCCCTCGATGCCCAGTGGCCGTGCATCGGGCCGCCCGCTGCTTCCTCTAGCTTCCTTTAAGCTCTCCTCCTCTTCTGCCTCCAGAAAGCAAAGGCCACCTGCGTGGGTTTGGTGCCACCATGCTGTGAGTGTGTCCAGAAGAGGGCTCGCCCACCCCCCCCCACCCGGAAACCGGCTGTCCTAACAGTCACAACCTCCCCCAGGTCCTCCCCCCACTCCCAGGACTGCCATCTAGAAGAGAATCACTTGTACACCTGCGTGTGAGTATAACGGTAAGCATCAAAAAAAAAAAAAAAATCAACACACACACACACACACACACACACACACACACATAAATTGGGGGCAGGGGGTGGACTTTAGCACAAATGCTTATGGACACCAGGGAATTAATAAAGAAAAACGAAAACTCATATGAACTCTTTCAGGCTACAAAAATTTTCCATAAAACGTTATTTGTGCGTAAATTACCGCAAAGCAGGATTTCTCAAACTGTTAGATATGAATAGGTGTCGCATGAAAAAGTTTTCATGGTTAAATTGCTTCGGGGATCTTGAGATGAACCTGGTCCCAGAGGCTCCAGGTAGCGATGTCGTTGTGGGTCTTTTAGGAAGGGGCCCGAGTGCGTGTGTGTGTGTGTGTGTGTGTGTGTGTGTGTCCCAACTCACGGGCCCAGGAGACGCGCGTGCTGAGAAACGCACTCGGGGCCAGCTGTCACAACACAGCTGCTCGTGTTCATGGGGAGCCTTCACTGCCGCCTGGTGCTAACAGGGCGTCGTGTCTGAGGCCCCTGGGACCGTGCCGCTACCTTGTCTGCTGGCACAGACATGACAGCAAAATAGTTTACATCGTGAACACGAATGAGGTGCCCACGGGTGTTTGCACCCCTTTCCCAGAAAGGAAACAAACCCGAACTGCTTCTCAGAGCTCTGCGACACTCCGTGTTGACAGAATTGTCCCTCAGAGCCTTTCATGGTGAACTGGCCCTCTGGGGTCTGGCGAATGCCATCACCTCTCACGGACCAGCGGCAAGACGGCATGGCATGGCTGGATACGGTTCCCCCAGAAAACCAGCTGTCGTGCGGAGACCTAGCCCGAGGAGGGTGTTCGTGCAACGCTGATAACGATTTTACATTCCGGTTATATCCTTTATCTGCAGTGACCAACGTTGTGTCGTTTTCATGTACGTAAGTATGTATGTATGTAGTTTGGTGACCATCTTGGAAATTGTTCCTCGGTCTATGCTGCCTGCGGATGAATTTAGCTTCAAAGGCTGCTTCTGCTTTGCACCCTGGTGGGAGGCATCAGCTAACCACCCCCCGCCCTTCCCCCTCCCACCCCCCCCCCCCACCCAGTTCTCTGTACAGCCAGCCTGGTAGCCTGGTCTGGGTATTACCACTTCTTGGGCGCGAATGGCCACCACCGCTCGGCCAAGTATTCCACGGGGAGCAACAGATTCTAATTATGTACAAAGAGGTGTTGGTACGATTCCTTGACTTGTCTCCAGGCTAGTGATATCTCTCTAGTGCTCAGCTGAAGTGTTAGGGGGGACCTCCACGGCCTTGTTGTGGTCATTTTCCACTGCTTGCCCCCACCTCCAGAAATGTCCAGAAAATGCAGAATATTCCTTACAGGCCACTCTGTAAAATCTCAACCGCCCTCTTAAAGGTAGAGTTCATTCCAGGGTAGGTTTATGATTTTTTTTTCTTCTGACTTTGGGTGTGTCTTTTGGTTGATCTGAATAGTTTGTGTGTGCGTGTGTGTGTGTGCGTGTGTGTGTTCCTCCAAAGTCCTGTTTATTTTGATTCGCTGTTGTTAAGCTCTGAGAATACCACTATCCTAAAAATACACTGTCCTATGAAGTTCTTACTTAGGGAGTCTTCAGATCTGACTGTAGAACAGAGTCAAAGTTATAAGAGAAAAAATTCACATGAATTAAGTTGGAATTTTAGAGTATACGTATTTGTCTTACCACCCAGTGGGAGAGCTTTGGTTCAAGGCTGTGATGTTGAACTTGAACTGCTCATTGACGTGACCCCAGGGTATCAGAAGAGGTCCTTTGTGATGATCGGGTACGCGATACTTAACGTGATCCTGTTTGCTTATCTACAAAGTGAGTCACATCTAGCTCATATGAGGTCCTGTGAAGGCAGTCAAGTGACTCAGTTTTCCTCGTCTAGGGTTAAAGTGATGGGATGAGGTCGGGGAAGAGGTGGAAGGAAGGACAAGAAGGCCAACTCATACTTTAAACACACAAGATGTTCAGAATATTTTTATGCGGCTTAGTTCATGCTGACATATAACTTCACATTTTTTTTGGGTTGTTTTTGTTTTTGTTTTTCACACATTCCCCTCCCTGCCGTCTTCACCTGGCCAATTTTTACCCATCTTTCAAGGGCCAGTTCAAATGCTGCCTCATCCAAGAGTCGCGAACACTTCTATAGATTCGTTGCATCTGTTCAGCCCTTAAAATCCTACGAAACTTCACCTCTAGCTCTTCTTGACTTGTCGCTTTATACCTTTCTTCTTTTTCTTTGTTTTATTAAATTCTTAAAAACTTATTTTTATTTTTGAGAGAGAGACAGAGCACACCTGGGGGAAGGGCAGAGAGAGAGAGAGAGAGAGAAAGAGAGAGAGAGACCCAGAATCCGAAGCAGGCTCCAGGCTCCGAGCCGTCAGCACAGAGCCCGACGCGGGGCTCGAACTCACGAAGCGTGAGATCAGGAGCTGAGCTGAAGTCGGATGCTCGACTGACTGAGCCACCCAGGGCCCCCCGTACCTTTCTTCTAATATAGGTATTTATCTACATGGAGCTCCTACACCAGAAGGTGAATGCCTGATGAAGGATCCAGATCCATTTCTTCTGTTTTGACTTGCTTGTTGCTACTCTTAGCCCTGAGCATGGTGAGTTTCAGCAGCAGCGGCTGGGAGTGAGTCTGCCAGCTCAAGAGCCAGTATGGCACGAGAGGCTCCCACCACTCTGCCGGAACCCAGAGAGGCAGCATTTTGCCTGGGTTCATGGGGAAAACCAGCCAGTGGGTCCTGTTCTGGGTTGAACTGTGTCTTCCAAAAGACGCTGAAGTCCTTATCTCCAGTGCCCGTGGGTGTGGCAGTGTTTGGAAACAGGATCTTTGCAGATAACCAAGTTAAGAGAGGTCATTGGGGGAGGGGGGGGGGCAATTCAATAGGACTCTGTCCTTATAAAGAAAAGGAGAACGTGAACCCGGATGACCATGCCGGCACGCCAGGAGAATGCCGCGTAAGACGAAGCGGTGCAGGCACGAGTCAAGGAATGAGAAATGTCGCGAGGAAACCCGCAGACGTTAGGAGAGGGGTACACCACAGATCCTTCCCCGGAGCCTCGGCAGGAATCAACTCTGCCAACACCTTGATCTTGGACTTCTGGCCTCCAGAACTGCGAGACGGCAGATTTCTGTGGTTCGAACCACCCATTCGTGGTCCTTTGTGGCAACAGCCCTCTCAAAGTAGCGGATGGTTCTTGAGCGGGGCAAGTCCCTTAGACACATCACGTACACAGTTTTCTCAGTAATATTTGAGACCCCTGCTGTTTCCTCCGGCTTACGCTTGATGGGAACGCTGTCACAGGCCAGTAAAAGCAGTTTTCCAAGGTCACACGGATCACTCACCCCTGCTGAAACATGGAGGTAAGATCTGACTTCGGGTTTAGCTGACCAAGCCTATGGCCTTCCCACTGCGCCCTACTGCCTGTTCCCATCCCTCCCCCACCACCCCCTTTCTAGAGTCCTCGGTAGCTTTAATGCCAAGATTTGACCCTCTGATAGCAATGAGCATCTATGTAGGGCTCGCTACACATGGCTAAAGCACACACTTTCGGACCTCTTGAATTGCACAAAGTGGGACTGCAGACGTATTCGGGCTCAGCCCTAATGTTTGTGGGACTGCTCCTGAGCGGCCCAAATACTATGTGTCTAATATATCTAGTCTATATACATCAAGTGATACATAAAACATGATCTAGCCTCTTACCTTATAAAATAAACCTTTGTATTAATTCCGATTCTTCAGAGAAACAGAATCAATATGAGAGAGAGAGAGAGAGAGAGAGAGGTTTACTTTAGCAAATCGGCTCATGTAATTATGGAGGTCAGCAAGTCCAAAATCTGCAGGGCTGGCCAGCAGACTGGACGCCAGGAAAGAGTAGAGTTGACGTTGCAGCTCAAGTTCAAATGCAGTCTGGGGGCAGAAGTCCTCCTTTCTCAGGGGACCACAGTCTTTTTTTTTTTTTTTTTTTAATGTTTATTTATTTGTGAGAGAGAGATACAGACAGACAGAGTGTGAGCAGGGAGAGGGGCAGAGAGAGAGGGAGACACAGAATCCGAAGCGGGCTCCGGGCTCTGAGGTGTCAGCATGGAGCCCGATGCGGGGCTCGAACTCACAGACCGTGAGATCACGACCGGAGCCGAAGTCGGCTGCTTAACCGACTGAGCCACCCAGGTGCCCCTCAGGGGAGCACAGTCTGTGCTGTTAAGGCCTTTAAGTGCTTGAGCGAGGCCCATCCACGTGTTCATCTGCTTTACTCAAAGTCCATCGATTTAGATTTTAGTCTCGTCTTAAAGATGCCTTCACAGCAAACTCCACAGTGAAGTCTGACCAGATGTCCGGGTACCTGGCCCAGCCGAGCTGGCGCACAAAACTAACCACCACCGTCTTGGAAGGACTTGGGAAGGTGGAATTCTCAGACCCCGGGGAAGTGTGCATCAGAGCGAGGCGATACCAGGACCGCTGATGGCTGGCTGAAGGCCCTTCCTTGTGCTGCCACTCACCCCTTCTCTTCTCACCTCTGCCCCTCACTCTGAGCAGCCTTGCACGCAGGAGTGCGGCCTTCCTAACCCTCACATCGAAATGCTATCTGCGGCTCTGCAGACGGCTGTCTCTTGGCCTAGGGAGACATGAGCTGCCATGCTGTGTTCCCTGGGGGAGGAGACCTGAGCGTCCGATCTTTCCAGAAACACCTAGGCGGGGACTTTGTGGTCTGTGGTACCGGGAACATGGGTGGAGGGGGCTCCAGGAGGGCGGGAACTCACAGACTCTTGTCTGGAAGGGCATGGCATGCCAGGGGCAGGGTCTCCACCTCATGGGGAGCGAGACCAGACTCTTCTCGCCTGCATCCAAGGAACGGGTATAGCTTCTTAGGCTCGGTGTGAGAACCTGAGATTCAGAGAGCTTCTGTGAGATGCCTCAGGGACTCAACTCCTCTAACACACGGCGGGCTCTACCGGCTGCATATCCTAACTCCCAGCCAGTGCGATGGCCACTGTTCCACTCAGCGTCGCACTCTAGACATCGGGCTTAGTTTCATCCCAGATGCATTGCTTGAGAGATCGCTGTAAGCCGTCCTCAGGTGTATGTCATGAAACCATCTGCAGCTAAATGTGTATCGAGGGAGTGAGTCTTTCTAACATTCCCATGACCACTGCTCTTGAATAAAATACTAGGTTGAACCCTATGAAACTGCCATTTTTACAGGTCCAAAAAATGGTTAACTATCGGCGATTTTACATGGTTCAACGTGTTACAAAAGTATTAATATCCTTAGTCATCCTTAATATCTTTATCACAAACATGGACTAGTCTTTCGATAAACTCCGTGAAGATAAAACAAAACACAAAAACAACCTCTTG
This sequence comes from Panthera onca, assembly GCF_046562875.1. Taxonomy (NCBI): domain Eukaryota; kingdom Metazoa; phylum Chordata; class Mammalia; order Carnivora; family Felidae; genus Panthera; species Panthera onca. The sequence goes on along the minus strand of NC_138356.1, from coordinate 8,571,652 downwards.
ATACAATTAAAGACTGGAATTACTACCTAACTTCTCTGGGAGCTTGGTGAATGCAAAAATAACGGAACCAGTGGGGTCAGGCACACAGAAACACAAGTTCTTCCTTAAACTCTCTTCTCCTTACTCTGGTCTTTGTGGGTTTTGGAAGGTGGTTGGGACCATACGGGTGGGTTTCGTTTAAGTGGTTGGAATGCTTGAACTGGAAAGAAACAAAGAGTAAGATAGTAGTCACGATAATATGGTGGTAAGAGAAACATAATAATATTTTACAAGTGGTTTTAGAAGGCGTTGGTTCATTCAACCTCTGTAAGAAGTCTTTTGAGGTACAGAGGGTAGGCGTGATTTCTACCTCTGCTTTTCAACTCCTAGTACTTATGGAGTACTAGGCATTGGTCGAGGTACATTGCATGTATTATGTCACACAGAGAAATGAAAAGACTTGCTCAAGGCCACATAACTAGCGAATGGGAGGCTGGGACTCAACTCAGGTCTTCGGATCCAGAACCATGGTGCATTCTACTCTCTCCATGATCTCCACTGGTCTGCAGTGATGTCCCACCTCATCTGTGCATTCCCTGCCTCGAATGCAGACGGGGCTGACGACATTGTGTTCTACAGGCTGATCCAGGAGGACCCCGAGCTTCCTTAGGTTGAGGACGGGGTCTTCCACACCTTTCTATCCCTGTGCCCAGCACAATGCCAGACACATACAGCTCAATGAATATTTGCGAGATCAATGCATTCTCCAGTGCACTAAAAATCAATTGTATAAAAATAATCGTATGCTTTTATGCATCCTTAAAGCTTAAGTTCTCTGGGATTTAAGCTGGTGATAAAAATAACCGTTCTTTGATAGAAAGAACATCACATAGGAATTATGAGAGCTCTGTTTCAGCTCTGGCTTCACCATTTATTAGCTGTGAAACCTTGGTTTCCTCACTTTTGGGCTTAGAGGCTGGTCCGCATGGCATCCGTAGGAACTTTCAGGTTTCAGAGTCTCTGCTTTTGATGGTAAGACATACTAGGAGGACTTTTATTGTCTGTTCAGGGCATTTGACCTGAGAAAATTATTCACTGTGACCTGGGAAATTATGTGAGCAGTATAAAGCGATATTTTTGCTTAGACCAATTGGAAGCAGCTTTTGATTTCAAGAAGGAAAATCCTTTGAGGGGGATCTGCATACAAAAGAGGCAGTGAGTAGATTGTTCATATTAAGGAGATTAAACCTTCAACTATTATGGAGTCTTATAAACCAGTCCAACTAGATGCTCCTGTTAAATGGAAACAAAGAAATCCTTCCGGTGACCAGAAAACTAAAGCTGAATCTTCTAAAATTCCTTTACATATGAGTGTTTTGTGATCTGAACTTGAAAGTTTAGAACAGTGCTCAAGTACAGGGCTGTTTAGGGCGCATTCCTGAGAGAACGCAGATGGCTGAAAGAAATCATTTTTAATGTGTGCTTAGTCCCCTAGCAGTACCTGGATTTCGGACCTCTGAGAAGGGGGCTCTAAAGAAATGGGCTCAGGACATGACTGCTAACCAGTCAGGCTAGAATAATCAAACACGTCAGGCTACAGACAGATGGAGAAAAAAATTCAAATTTAGGACAGTTTATTAAATGAGGTTGAAGAGACCATAACTGTATCCATGTGTACACGTGTGTGCATGACATATGTGCGGCATGAGTCTGGAAACGGGAATGAGAATTGGGCCCCCCTGCCCCCGAGAAGGCTCCGATGGAAGCATCCGGAAGATTCAGCAGGCCTGAAGTCCAAGACGCTCGTTGGCAGAACTCCTCTGTCAAGAAGTGGAACATTCAGGGGCGCCTGGGTGGCTCAGTCGGTTAAGCCTCCGACTTCAGCTCAGGTCACGATCTCACGGTCTGTGAGTTCGAGCCCCACATCGGGCCCTGGGCTGATGGCTCAGAGCCTGGAGCCTGCTTCCGATTCTGTCTCCCTCTCTCTCTGCCCCTCCCCCGTTCATGCTCTGTCTCTCTCTGTCTCAAAAATAAATAAACGTTAAAAAAAATTTTTTTTTTAAAAAAGAAGTGGGACATTCAAAGATGCGATGAGATTTCTGAAAAGTGGATGCTGTTTCCAGCTTCTCAATCAGTTTCTATATCTCACACGCTTCGCATCGCACTAACCGGGGAACAAGGGCCTTGCTAACGTGAACAACGCTGAACCGGTTAAATGAACTAGCTGTAGGATTAATGATGGAGTGGACGTGAGAGCTGTAACCGTTATTGAGTCAGAGCACCAGGGAAGGTCAGGAAAGGGAATCCAGTAGCTGCCTTCCAATGGCCAGGAGTGTGCGGCAGGCTTCACGTGCTTTTGTTTTGTTTTGTTTTTTTTATATCATTTATCGTCAAATTGGCTAACCTACAGTATATACAGCGTGCTCTTGGTTTGGGGGGGTAGATTCCCATGATTCATCGCTTAAGTACAACACCCAGTGCTCATCCCAGCAAGTGCTCTCCTCGGTGCCCCTCACCCATGTTCCCCTCTCCCTCCTGCTTTTTTTTTTAAGTTTTTATTTATTTATTTTGACAAAGCGAGAGAACAGGAGGGGTAGAGGAGCAGAGAGAGAGAGAGGGAGAGAACGAGAATCCTAAGCAGGCTCCACACTGTGAGTGCAGAGCCCGACGACGTGAGGTTCGAACTCATGAACGGCGAGATCATGACCTGAGCTGAAATCAAGAGTCGGACGCCTTAACGGACTGAGCCCCCCGGGTGTCCCCACATGCGTATTTTTGTTTCATCTCATGATAAGAAAGTTGGGCGACAGAAAAGAGAAACCTTGTCTGATCTCAAACTAGTAACTTGATGGTTCCAGGATGGAACACAGGCTTTTTGACCTACCGTAATTATCTCGTTTTCATCGTGTGCTGAGCAGGACACTTGCTGGATGCTGCTTTATTTACTTCTCACAACAAGGATGTGCTGTTGCTGTTGTTAATCCCTAAGTTGCAGATGAGGAAAGTAAGGCTCGGAGAGGCTAGGTCACTTTCCCAGTATCACACAGCCAGTAACCGGCAGAAAGAATAATTATCAAAGTCGTGCATTACTTTTGTACGTGTATGTTAATATCTACAGTTAAATGTTTGATTAAGTTTAACTCATTGCGTGATCATCCTTGGGGTTAGACGGGTGATTATAACTTTTTGGTGTGAAATACAATGCTTCAGATATTTGAGGACGTTTGTGGAAACCAAATACGACTCAATCAATCAATGTTTATTAACTGTTATTCTCGCTAAAGAAACCACAAAGTTTGTTCTGTAAGTAAAACCTAAATAGTGATTCATCAACTTCTCAATTGTTCACCCTTTTGATACATATTAGCTGACTTTTTGTGCTATTCTGGTGATTATTTTCATTGGTGGCTCATCATCTGTTGTCTACCGGATCTGACGATCCTGTCACCATTCCGTCAGGAAGATTATGTAAAAACCAAAGTCGATGTGGGAACTCTGTATAAAATAGCATGTTGCTGAAACAAAATGAAGTGTCCTTTCCCTTTCAGAGAAGTCCCTTATTTCCCAATAAAACCAGACAACAATAGCACATGGCAAGAGTGGAAGTGAGGGTGGAAAAAGTACAAATGAGTAAAAAATCAATAGAGAAGGGATTTGTGCTCTAAAAGAAAAATCTGCCTTGCAGAGATGTTATCAAACATGATCGGCCTTCAATAGTGCCTTTACAATTCTCTCTTTCTTTTTTGTTTTTTCCTTTACAATTCTTTCTTTTTGTACACAGCTGCAGCTAGACTTATAACATGTTTTAGTATTTGGTTACAGTGTGATTGCCTTTGGGTCTCATGCAGGGCCAGAAGGAGGAGGAGGAGGAGGGGAAGGAGGAGAAGGAGGAGAAAGAGAAGGAGAAGGAGAAGGAGAAGGAGAAGAAGAAGAAGGGGAAAAGAAAAGAAAAGAAAAGAAAAGGAGAAAAACTTAGAAGCATTGGAAAAACTGCATGGTGCCTACAGGATGTCCTGTCACATTTATCTGGTTAGACAGATGCGTGACTCACTATAAAACTTGACACATCGGAAATGGTTTTATTGTGCCCAGTACTTCTCTCCTCGTAAATATTAACACATAGGTTGGAGGGTAACAAGGTATATTTGTCCTAATAGAAAAGTATCCACTCTAGTTGTTTTCAAGGCGAAAGAAATTGAATCTCAGACATGTAGATGGGGAGAGCCCAGAACGTGTAAGCAGCACCAGGCCAAGCCTTCTATCTGCACTCTCAAAAGCTCCAGAAGTTCTGCTCCCGTAAGTTGCTGGTAATAAATGGTCCGAGGCCGGTATCCCTGGATGGAATCTCTGTGTTTTACCATTGTTTTGCAAAGCTGGGATAGCACGCGCTCAACTAAAATACTTAAGTATTCTAAAATTGCAAAAATTCAGGGGCGCCACGGTGGCTCAGTCGGTTGAGCGACCGACTCCGGCTCAGGTCACGATCTCACAGCTCATGGGTTCGAGCCCCGCGTCGGGTTCCGTGCTGATAGCTCGGAGCCCAGAGCCTGCTTCGGATTCTGTGTCTCCCTCTCTCTCTCTGCCCCTCCCCTGCTCACACCCTCTCTCTCTCTCTCTCAAAATAAAAAAAAAAATTTTTTTAATTGCAAAAATTCACCGGTAATCGAATACAAGGTAGAACAAAGGCCATGTTTTCAATTCCATAATCTTTTAAAAAGCAAAACAAAATGAGGACACACAAAGGTGTCTTCTGAGTGTAGTTCTTGACACGGTCTTAGTTAGGTTGCCTCAAATGTCTCCTCAGCACGAAAACTTTTTGACTGGATGACCTGAAATGATCTTTCTCCTCTCCATATATATGTATTGCCAAATAACATCATTAAAAAAAAAATTAACGCAGAGAGAAAATTTCCCTTGGTCCCATTATTGGAAATACAAAAGGATAACACGTGACCCTAGCTTCTTCCGCTTTCATCCGTGTTCTGACAGTGGCCGGGCGCGTGTGCATGTGCGGGCAGGTCTGTGTGTCTACGGAGAGTGTGTGTTCAGGGGTGTGTGTGTGTGGGAACGGTATTGGCACGTGTGTAAGGGTGTGTGCACGCAGGGGAGCGTGTGCGTCAGGGTGGGTACACTGATGGGTGTTCAGGGTGTAATTATGTGTAAAGACATTTGTGTGCGTAGATGAGTGCGTGTGCTCAGGGCTGGGGGGGGGGGGCCGGGTAAGGGCACGTATGTAGGAGCATGATGTGAGGATGTTCGTGTGTGTTTGTGCAGGAATGCGGATATGCAGGCGTTCTGTGTACAGGGTGTTAGATGCACGTGTATAGCTTTGCATGCACACAGACATATGCGTGTGTGTGTGTGTGTGTGTGTGTGTGTGTGTGTGTGCATGTGAAGTGTCATGTCCGGGGAAGAAATTTTGAGACGTGGGTCAGCCACGAGGATCTGTGGGAAGTGTGGAAGAACAGAGGGGCTCGCTCCCACGACCCCGCGATCATGCCCCGAGCCGAAATCGAGAGTCAGACCCTCAACGGGCTGAGCCACCCAGGCGCGCCCCAAGCTCGGGAACCTCCGGACTCGCTAAACTTCGGGTCTTGGTGTTTTAAAATGAGCAGACTGCGACTTCAGTGGGGTCTCACCGAGCCCCAGCCTGTCGAGGATGTAGCGTAGCTTGGCTCGTGGGAAATTCTCCCCGGACGGTCTCAAAGGAGAAGGAGAAGAGGGAGAAGAGGAAGAAGAAATTTCAGGGAAATGCAAGGAATGCTTTATTTTGATACCGAAAGAGGAACTACTCTGCGTTTGACCTTTCAGACTCTTTTCTGCCGTGTCTAATTCAGAGCCCGGGGACGAGTGCCTTCGGACGGCGTGGAGGAGAGCTTAGTGGACAGCTCAGCTCTGAGCTGCTGGTGGAAGGGAAGAAGAACCAGGCCGGGGGTGGGGGGTGGGGGTCGAGTTCAGTGAACTTTCATGCACACGGGAAGGTGCTCGCCGGCCACCCTGGGGGAGTGTGTCCCCCAAGACCGCTTCTTACTGCGGTGGCCAGGGAGGCACGACTCCCCGGGATTTAGGGGGACGCAGAGCCGGGTCTGAAGACGGGATGCCCGTCCGGGGTGCACAATGGAATCAAAGGAAAAGCGTGATGCTCCGTGTAATCTGCCATCTTCATCTGAAGATACGGTTTATCTAAAGAAAACGGGTCGCATTTCCCCTAATTTTTGACTTCCGCTCTTCTGCACCAATTCCTTAACCCTATCACCAAGGCCCATCGCCAGAAATGATAAAGCTTGCCATCGATCGCTCTTTCTCTACTGCCCCTTTTCTCGCTTCTTCTCTCGGGCTGGCGGGTACCGTTGCGGGGGCTTTTGGCCACACTCTCTCGCTCTGATTCCCACAAGTATTCGGCACGAAGTTGTTTACTGTTGAGCGTTCTCCAGGCACTAGGCGCCCTGACGGGGGCAATTCTTCCATTTCACGGCACAGGAGAGGGCATGCCAGCAAGATCGTGAGTCTTGCCCCAAACAGCCCAGCTCTGCGGCCTGAGCCCAGGCACTGCACACTCCTCCTCGCCGAGCTGGTGCAGCGGAACCTGATGCAGAGAGAAGCTTTGTGCCAACCCCTCGTGGCAAAAAGAAACTACGGTCAAATCATACCCTTGTGTTACGTAGCGTAAAATGCACGCTCACGGATACTAGTTTGTAAAAAAAGTAAGATGGAAATAAGTAAAGGAGAAGTCTGTCTCCATTCGAAGCCAGTTTAGATGTTAAGAAAAAAAGGAAAAAAAGTGGACCTTTTGGCTTCATGTGGAACTGATGATCCTGTAAAACAAAGAGTGAAATTCGTCAGAAATCGAAATTTCTTGATATTGTTTTTGCTTAGCGTGAGGGTCAATCTTCAAAAATGTCTTTTTAACCAATTAAATTCTCAAAGGACATTTTTTAAAGGACATTACAAGTAAAGTTAAAATGAGAAACTGAGTGTAACTACAGATATTAGGGAGAAGAGAGTCCCCACGGGCTATCGAAAGGCCTAGAAGGGAAGGACGTCCTTCTTTGCCGTGAGCAGACTGGCTCATCCCAATTTAGACAGAGCCTGTCTACTGAAGAGGGGAACTATGCATTTTTTTTTGTTTGTTTCTTTTTAAAAGTCTTCATTACTGGGGCGTCTGGGTGGCTCCATTGGTTGAGTACCCAACTCTTGGTTTCAGCTCAGGTCATGATCCCAGGACCATGGGATTGAGCCCTGCCTCAGGCTTGGAGCCGCCTAAAATTTTCTCTCTGTCTTCCTCTGCCCCTCTTTCCTGCTCACTTGCTCTCTCTCTCTTAACATAAAAATAAAATAAAAATCTTCATTACTGTTTGTTGTGTTGATGCTTGAGTTCTCTAGATTTAGAACGTGTAGACCTTTGGCAAATAGCATGCTGATTTTTCTGGTAAATTAACTATTATAGGCTGAATTGTACCCCCCTCCCTCTCAGATTCAACCCTTAGTACCTCAGAGTGTGACTGTATTTGGAGATAGGGTCTTCAAAGACGTATTTAAGTGAAAACGAAGGCAGAGGTGTGGGCCCTCATCTGATGTGACAGGTGTCTTTTCAAGAAGAGGAGATCAGGACACAGACATGCACAGAGGGAAGTCCATGGGAGGACACAGGAGAAGGCGACCATCTTTTGGCCAAGGAGAGAGACCTTGGGAGAAACCAACCGTGCTGACACCTTGATCTCAGACTTCCAGCCTCTACAACTGTGAGAAAATAGATAGCTGCTGTAGAAACCACCCAGTCCGTGGCATTTTGTTATGGTAGCCCTAGCGTACTAATAAATCAACCAACCAAGGAACAACAACAACAACAAAAACCTTCTCAGGACCCCAAACCTATTGGCATCATCCACCCTATCCTATCCTTCTCCAAAGACAGAATCGTATGATAGAGAGATAGAGACAGAGAAATAAATGTGAACAAAACGTGTGTGTGTGTGTGTGTGTGTGTGCACAGATGTGTACATGTGCATACGGGTACATACCGATGCTTCCTCCTTCTGCTCCCCAAGAAGGCCCGGAGCGGCAACACCCCCATGGAAATGAACACATCCAGTGCCTGGGGCTTGACTTCTCAATACCATTATCCTCTCAAAAGATACAGGACTCCTGGGAGAAACGGTCAATTCTGGAGCTGGGGCAAGGAAAGCACAAGAAGAGGCTGGAAAGAATTGTAAAGGTACTATTGAAGGCCGATCATGTTTGATAACATCTCTGCAAGACAGATTTTTCTTTTAGAGCACAAATCCCTTCTCTATTGATTTTTTACTCATTTGTACTTTTTCCACCCTCACTAAGAAAGAAAGCAAGGAAGTACTTTAAAAAGTCCGAGGGCACGTCGGAAGGAAATTGAGGTCACTTTTTATTTTTTTTATTTAAAAAAAAATTCTTTTTAACGTTTATTTATTTTTGAGACAGGGAGAGACAGAGCATGAACGGGGGAGGGTCAGAGAGAGAGGGAGACACAGAATTGGAAGCAGGCTCCAGGCTCTGCGCGGTCAGCGCAGAGCCCGACGCGGGGCTCGAACTCCCGGACAGTGAGATCATGACCTGAGCCGAAGTCGGCCGCCCAACCGACTGAGCCACCCAGGTGCCCCTGAGGTCACTTTTTAAAAGCACACACTTGTTAGGGGCTCCTGGGTGGCTCAGTCGGTTAAGCGTCCGACTTTGGCTGAGGTTGATCTCACGGTTTGTGAGTTCAAGCCCCGAGTCAGGCTCTGTGCTGACAGCTCAGAGCCTGGAGCCTGCTTCCCTCTCTCTGCCCCTCCTCTGCTTACTCTCTCTCTCTCTCTCAAAAATAAACAAACATTAATAAAAATTTTTTTTAAAAAGCACACCCTTGTTAAATTTGGGTCAATCTGAATATAAAATAATGAGAGTAACAAATTATAATGGGTTCTAGGTAACAGATTGTAGCCTATTGAGTAACATAGAAAGGAAGAAGTTGTGATAATATGTAAATTGGACGTATGATGAGGAACAGGATATTTCTATAGTTTCAAAGTTTTTCCTCCACGAAAAGGTTATAAATTATAAAGGGAAAAAGGGTAACCGTCTAGTGGAAAAGCCTGGCAGACACAATTTCATCAAGTGACCAAAGTAAGGAAGCGAACTGATATCGTGACCCGAAGGCATACGCTGAGGACACAGCGTCTCTTCTGTGGCATTTCATCAAAGACTCAGCACTTGAGCCTAATCGTGCAAAGAAGCATCAGAGAGGCCCGATCGAGGGACTTCCTGCAAAATAACTGGCCTGTAATCTCAATAAGTGTTGAGGTCCTGAAGGTCAAGGAAAGGCCAAGGAGCTGTTCCGGCCCACATGATGCTAAAGAGGCCTGACGGCTACGCGTGATGTCTGATTCTTGTCTGGATCCTTTAGCTCTAGAGGACATTACTGGGATGACTGGCAAAACTGAAAAGGTGTCTGAAGACTGGATGGCAGTAACAGTATCAGTGTTAATTTCTAAAATTTAAGAGTTGTTTTGTAGTTATGTAGGAAGTACGCACGAAGTAGTCGCAGATGACCGTGGTTTAACAGGTTTTGTTATCATTTAGGTACGGGAACGAGAGACCGCCATTGAAGATCTATCTAGTTGGTTATAGTCTCCGGGCGCCGTGGCACCCCACACAGGCCCACAAGGGGAAGCAGTGTCTGTAAGGAAGCAGAGGGAGTGAAGGGAAAATGTAGACCAGAGCTTTTACTCTTGCTTCCATGGGAAGAACAGGCGAGGCAGGGCGAGCGGGCGTGGGATTGGCTGTTTTGAACTATCAGTAGGCTCTCGGGCAGAGAAGCTGTCCTTCTTGTCTGGTACCTGCTTTGGGGCGATCAGGTGTTTGGTGAAGATCATGGGTGCGGACTCTGGCTTGGTTGGTTTGCATTGAAAAGCATGCTCGATGCGGGTTGTTCGTTATCTTTAGGAACGGGCTACCCTGCTAGGGGCGGCCCCTCCAGGGGCAGCAAGACCCCAGCTGTCAGAGCATCAGAATACAGAAAATAAGAGACATGGTTATCAGAGTTGGGACGACAGATCGGCAACTTCGCATTAAGCGATGGAAGAAAAATGTCTTCATCTTGTACCTGCAACTTTCCTGTAAGTTTATGATGATTTTGAAATTAAAAAACAAAAGAGAATGATTTGCAGGCGTGTCTACCTTCACTGCACTGAACTTCTGGATGGCAAAAAGGGATGCCTTATATTTGCTTTGCATTCCCAAAGTGCCCAGAACGCTCCAGCACTTTGTGGGTGTGAAACAAGAGTCAACGTTTTAATGAGTGAAACAAAAAGGTCTTGCTGCTTTCCCTTTGTGTCGTTACCTTCTCTGATACTTCCCATTAAAGAATCTGTCCTCTTGGGGCCCCCGGGGTGGCTCAGCGGCTTGGGTATCTGACTCCCAATTTCCACTGGGTTTGGTTCATGGTCTCACGATTTCGTGAGTTCGAGTCCCGTGTGGGCTCTGTGCTGACAGCACAGAGCCTGCTTGACATTCTTCCTCTTTCTCTGCCCCTCTGCCACTCACACTCTGTCTCTCTCAAAATAAATAAACAAACTAAAAAAAAAAAAAAAAAAAGAATTTGTCCTCTCCATTTATGCGGAGGGCAGTTTGATGTTGCACATTGTGTGTTTTTCCGAAATCAAAGTCTGCTGCTTTTTCCAGATTCTCAAGCAAGTATGAGAAGTCCAGTGTGAAAGTCATGCACCTTAACTTTGTTACGCCCTCCTTCTTGTGCTGCTCGACAATTACTTAGACCCTAAAAAGGACAAAATCAGAGTTATTTTTACAGGTACTGACAACAGACTTCCATTATATTCCATACTGGACGAGTGGCCATATTTCCTCAAATGGGAGTTAGGGCTTGGCAAACAGAAAAATTTAAATTAGAACTTTCTGGAAAATCTGGTCATTGTATTTACATGAGATGGAGAAAAGTTTCCGGCATGAGTTACAGAACAGTGACTGTGGGGAGGGGAGTTGAGGGAAAGGGATGCTGTGATGTGCCAGGTTTGAGACTGAGAGAAGGTGACTGGGGGAGGGGCAGCCATCTTCCCTTTGCACTGACGTACCCTCTACTTGTCCTGAGGATGGCCATGGGCTCGGGGAGAATGGGGGGAAGGAGGAAGAGACCCTCCAAGATGCTGAGAAGGAAAAGGAAAGGAAGTCCTGTGGTTGTGGAGCCCCCTGATTGGGACCCCACTCCCTGGTCTATTATTGTTGAAAGATGGTGATGGGTTGGGACATATTAGTCAGAGGCCACCAGAGCTGATAGGGGACCATCGTGCCACCTCAAGAGACACTAGGGATTACAGAAACCAATGAACAGAGTGTCCTTGTATGTGGGGTGAGGGATATGAATAGACGATGTTCTCACTGTAGATACATTCGTGGGAGATAAAACCATAAAGAGATGTGCAGGAAGTCAAAGAGTTTGGGGGTGTGTGATTATTCAAAGGTGACACCAGATCGGGATTATTCAATAGGCAGACAATGTAGGTGCACAGAGCACTGGCAAAAGAGGGGCAGGGTCAAGAAGGATAGGAAAAAGGGGGGGTGAGAGGGAGGAAAGATACAAGGAACGGAGAGAAGAAAGAAGAAAGGAATGGAGGGAGAGAGGGAGAAAGGGAGAAATTACCCCAAATTTGACCATAGAGAAATCTAGAAAGAAGTGGTTTTGTTTCAGCATACATGTATTTTTGTATCGTATGGCTTACTTACCCATTGCTGTTGCTTTGCAAGACATATGAAGTGCACGCTGAACTTTCCGGGGCGAGGGACGTGTTGGAGACGAGAGCAGGTGAATGCCAGAGCCCTTCAGGGCCTGGCCAGTGATGGCCGAGGTCAGACGTCCCCCTGGTCTGGCCTGCCGAGGCCCAGTCTCTTTTTACGAAGACAACTCTGGCCTTTCAAGCATTGAAAACAAAACTTCACACTTGGGATAAAGGTTTGAGAAGATCTGCAGGCTTCGCTTTAAATTACAAGTTACTCGCTGCGTGTTGTAATTCTTGCCCCGTTAGCCTTGAACCAGCCTTCCCAGGGCACGTCTGCTCGCACACTGTTAACACGAGAGACACGCTTGTTCGGGAAAGGCCACAGTCCTCTGGTACCAAAAATAGACAGCAAAACAACACGTTTCCCAGTTTCCAAGACACGGGGACAACGGAGGCCTGGCAGAGGCCCAGCAGACGCCCCAGCGGCCCTCTGCCCCTTCCCTCGGAGTGTCCGTGATCCCTGGAGCTCGGAGCCCTTCCCTTGCGGTCAGCACGGGGGGTTCGGCGACCTCTGGCACGTCCACGGCCGTGCTCGAGTTCTGCCTCATTGGCTGCCTTCGCCACGTATGACCAACTGAGGCTTCCCCCCGGAACCTTAACAGATGGTCTGCTCTGTGTCGTGCTCCCGAAATAACACTTCTGGCCACTCGGAAAAGAGATGGCCAGTTATCAGGAGCCATCTGCAGTTGGGTGTTGCTGGCTATTTCCTCAGACGTCAGCCGCCAGGAACTGCCCCCAGACCGTGCTGCATTATCAGCGGCTGGTATAAATCTAGCATCCTACAGCCCTTTCCGATAACTCTACCGTTTCCATGAATCTATAGCTGTCTTTATACCGGGCCTCTAAATTTGAATGAAAAGTGAGAGCATTTAATCTGTTCATCAAATTTTTTGGCGTAAATAGAGCTGACCTCGGGAATGTTCTTGGGGTCCATCCAGTTCATTGTTCAGCCCCACGTAGATGTGTCCCCAGATTTTGTTATCTCTCTTTCATCCCTTAGCGGGTATATCGTAACCCCTAAAAGGCAGGGAACGTCTTATCCTACGGGTCAGTCATGGTAAGAGGATTATTCTTTATGGGCTTCGAAAGGACGTGTGTGAAGTCAGTGTTCTTCTTTTGTAGGCAGCAGAGGAATGTGAATTAGATAGAAATCTAGACAAGATTAAAACCAAGCTACCCGGCTGGTGGGGTCAGCACTTCCTTCCCGCAGCTCTATGGTGCTGGGCGGGCCACAGCCTCCATCTGGCAAAAAAAAAAGAAATAAAAATTAAAAAAATAAAGGTTATTCCATGAGATCTGTGAACCCTCCATGTAGATACGGCCAGATTCATAGACCATCTCAGGAAGGTGGGGCTCTTACCAGTTTCGCAATAAATGCTCATCCTGGATGTTGCATTTTCTTTGGGAAAGACCTGAGATGGATGAGGGGTTATGATGAGGGGGATCTATAATTCTCATGGTAGGGACTGAGATTATTGGATGGTGAAGCTGGCTGTAAGGGGCAGATACAATCCTCCTGGTTATCGGAGAGGGTCCTACCCCATCAGGATGGTCCGTTTGGTTGGCTGTGGATGAGGTGACTGTCCCAGACCGAAGACCAGAATCGAATGGGAGGAATATGGGAAGTGAGAGACACAGAGAACTTTTGTCCTGGACTGTTGTAAGGAACTAAGCAAGTCCCCTGGAGAAGGCTCCCCGCGAGGCAGGAGGTAAGGCCATTATTTGAGAAGCCACATCCTGTGGAAACAAAATAGTAGCCACAGGTATCAGTGTTCACGTTCTAATAGCCACCTTAAAGAAGGCAAAAAGAAGGTGGACTTCATTTTAACCATATATTTTATTTATCTCCCAACATCCAAAATCCTATCGTTAAACACGCAATTGATATAAAAAATACTAATATGTTTTGGATTCTTTTTTGGAACTGTTGGAAATCAGGTGTGTGTTTTCCACTTAGAGCTCTTACCGCCCACATGTCTAGTTGTCCTTGGTCGCGTGCACCCTGGACGGTGAGGCGCAACAGACTTGCAAAGAGCTGAGGCAGTGACTCCTGGGACCCTGAGCTTGTCCTCTGGGAGCGGAGGGTATATGATCACTACTATCTGAAACCCGTTTTTTGTTTGTTTGTTTGTTTGTTTGTTGGGACCATGACTGTAGTTATTCTCTATATGGCTCCTTCCTTGGTGGTCTCTCCCCTTTGCTTGATAAATGCCAGGCACGTGTTATCCTAAGTGGAATTCTGAAAACTCATGTGCTTGAGTCCCTGGTGGGAATACTTAGGATAACGTAAAGAGAAGTCAAGAGGAGTGGCTTTGGGCTGGGGACCACGGGTGAGGAGGGAATCCCAGAGAGAGACGTCCCGCTGTTCCTGTCCACTCGGACTTCTTCTGGCGTTTTCTGTAGCTGTGGCCAGGGTGGCGACAGACCCAGTGCCTTTCTAGGGCTCAGCTAAGTGGGGTCCGGAAATATATGAAGGTGGAGGGAAGAAAGAATGAAATAAACGGCGACGGATAGAAGATACAGGTACGACAACGTCAAGCTGTGGTTGGTAACTCGAAGGCTGTGGCAGCCGCAGGCTGGGACCGCCCTCCATGTGGCACCAATGAGACAGAGCGTGTCGGAAAAACTTTGGGAAGCAGAGAGAATAGATCGATAATGACAGTAGAAGATCCCCCTCCTGGGCCAGTGCAAGAAGGGGTAGCCCTTTTATCTACCGTTCAGCCTGAGTGGATCCGGGGTGACCTGGAAATTCAAACACAGGATTGTCATTACCAGTAATGGTACCAATCAGTTGGTGTTGGGCAAAACTTTTGACATTCTTCTGTAATCAAAAATAGCATCATAGGCAATTTGATGTATGAAAACAAAACAATGGGGGTGCCTGGGTGGCTCAGTCAGTTAAGCATCCGACTTCGGCTCAGGTCATGATCTCAGGGTCCATGAGTTCGAGCCCTGCGTGAAGTTCTGTGCTGACAGCTCAGAGCCCGGACCCTGCTTCAGGTTCTGTGTCTCCCTCTCTCTCTGCCCCCGCCCCGCTCACTCTCGCGCTCTCTCTCAAAAATAAATAAACATTGAAAAAACTTAAAAACCAAAACAAAACAATGACCAAATATAATCTGTTGAGAAAGAAAATCTTTCCCATCCGAACTTTATTGCAGCCCGGTATTTGAAAACACCTTGGGAACCGTGTGAACGGTCATTTAAAGTGCTCCCTGGGAGCGGGCATTAGGATTAGAGGGCTTCTTAGCAAACCAGCAATTTGGAGCTGAGGCTGCTTGCTGAGAAATTCCACTCCAGCAAAGAGTCCCCCCACCCCACCCCCTTGGGCTGCTGTTAGGTAAGGCGTGCATTCCTGAGAAGCCTGGGGTGGGGGGGCAGGGGGATGCAGGTTCCGATTCCCACGACTCCCATGATTCCCATGACATGCCCTGTCCTTTGCGAGAAAGTGCCCTGGCTGTGCCCAGTTCTCTCCCCTCCTGAGTTCACATTCCCGGGGAACAGCAGAGCCTTGTTGGGGGGGGGGGGGTCACAATGGGGAGTTTGCAGGGATACCGTGATACCCCATTGGAGTTTCCCTTTGAAATCCTTCTAAGGTCTGAGTCTGCAAATGAATCAGAGAGATCGCGTGGGGGTGGGGGGGCACAGAGAAGGCATTCAGAAGCCCACACTTGTCTTCGCTGGCCCCCACCCTCTCCCTGGACGCCTGAGTGGCAGTTGGAACCACTGTCTCTCCCCCCCGCCCCCACCACCACCCTGCCCTTAACTATCTCTCCACGGCTGCCCTGGATTCCTCTCCACTCAGCCTGACGCTGTGAGATTAACACAACAAACTGTGCCACTACCCCTTCCTTAAAGTACATTTCTGCATATTTCGGACATGTGTGCAGAGTTTACTGAACTGTCCAGACTTCCATGCCTCTCTGTGCAGAATATTCTGCGGGCAGATCATGGAGACAGACGCTGAACGGGAAGGCAGGGGGTGCCTTTTTTTTTTTTTTTACAACCCCCCTTCCCTTCTCCTTCTCACGTCACACGGATACCGTGCTCAGACCTCCTTCATTCCGCAGCCTTTCATGAGGCCGACTTGGTTGGAGGTGCTGTGCCTGTGGGCTCGCTCTACCTGGAGGGGAGCCAGCTCTTCAGCAAAATAAGGTCTCCCCGAGTTACAGGGTTCAAGGTGCATATTCGTGAAGGTAGAAATTAGGCCCCTGTGCTGCCCCGTTACAGATGCGCGCAGATGGCCGTGCGACATGCTTTTAGCGTGTGACTCTAGGTTAGGAAAACAAATGATGGGAGCGGAGTGGAGGCCTTTAGCTAGAAGCTGAAAAACAGTTTGGGACTTTTCTTTTTAGGAGGCTGGCAAGGCACTTAATATCAGACCCTGGAGACCGACGCTGGAAATCGGCAAGGCAACTTGACCGATAACCTCGATGGCTTCGTCCAGCAAAAAGGACAAGACTGCGGGAGGGGCGATGGACGTGATATTCTTTATGAGCACCTGGCCCTCCTGGAGCTGCCTGTCTGTTCAGCACTGCTTTTATTTTGCATCCCCCACGAACGGGGAGGGAGTGTGGCATTCGCTCCTCTCGGCGCCTTGGGCGGCTCTGAGGTCTGGCTCATTCCACGACCTGGGGCGGAGATCGATTTTTTTTTTTTTTAATTTTTTTAAACGTTCCTTTATTTTTGAGAGACAGAGCACGAGCGGGGGAGGGGCAGAGAGAGAGAGGGAGACACAGAATTCACAGTAGGTTCCAGGCTCTGAGCCGTCAGCACAGAGCCTGACGCGGGGCTCGAACCCATGAACCGCGAGATCACGACCTGAGCCCAAGTCGGACGCTCAACCGACGGAGCCACCCAGGCGCCCCGGAGAGATCTAGTTTTCATTCAGCTTCCCAAATAGTTCACTCATTTTTGGAGGAAAACCAACATCTCCTCTGTCAGTATATCCAGCCTTCCTTGATCCACGCGTTTGGCAACGATTAGCGGTCTGTTTACTGAGTTTGCGACTCAAGGGGGCAGGCAGGCTGGCATCCTCACGGGAGGGCTGGGCAGACCCAGAAGGGCCAGGGGCCTCGGGGCCCTGCGGCCTCCCCAGAGACAGAGCACCCTGAAATCCGGTGACACCTCCTGCCTGGAGTGACTTCTCAGGTCCGCAGAGAGCTCGACAGCTGTCAGCCAGCTGGTCACCCAGGAGGAAGCCCCGGGAATGGAGAAGTGAGAAGTTTCAGCATTGTAACTAAGGGCACGGCTCCTCTGACCGTGGCCGGAAAACCACGAATGGAAAAAGAAAAACTGCCCCGAGAAACATTTGAGGACCTGCAGTGAGTGCACAGTGCTGGGGCTTGATTTCCTCCCCCGAATTATAACAAGCGACCCGTCACTTTTCTTTGTCACTGCAGAGCCTCTCCCCTGCCCCTCGGAGGTTCCAGATCTGACAACGGGCCTGGTTGAGAAGGGCAAGACTTCCAGGTCGTCTCAAGTTCGGTTTCCAGGAGCGTCTCGGTGAGTTTAGTGACTGCGGTTTAGCCGAGGACAGGAGTGGGACCCCTCCCCTGTGTCCCCGAGCCCGGTCGCGTTTCCAGGCCGGCCCCTCTGGTTCTGTGTGACCTTCCGAGTTCTGTGACGGCTCTGAGCTCTCTTTCCTCCGTCTGCAAAGTCTAGCCAATGGTGGCACTCCTGTCCCAGGCCCTTGTGAAGACTATATGACATTAGGTCCAAGAAGATCATTTGGTAAAGCCTTAAGGCATTGTTTCAATCTTTGGTTAACAAGTAACCAACAGAATCTCTCACATAGAGATGTCAGTGTCTAACCCCAAACTAACTTTCCCCCTCTCTTTTCTCACTTCTTCTTTTTCATAGAATCGTTACACATTTTGTGATTAGATTAAGCCAGTAAACATCTAGTGAGTTCTACAAGGACACTGAGCTATACAGGTGTGGTTTGAAATGCTCCCAAGAACCTTACCATCTAGTGGGGACGAAACACACACACATATTAGAAGTTTTAAGTGGTACTCACGTCACATTACATAAAAATGTATAAAACATAAAGAATATTAAAATCGTATTAAAAACTCCCAAATGCACAATTAATTACTGTATTAGTTTGCTAGCTAGGGCTGTCATAGCCAAGTACTGCACACTGGGTGGCTTTTAGGGAACAGAAATTAATTTTCTCACGGGGCTGGAGGCTAGGAGTCCACGATCAAGGTCTTGGCAGTTTCTTCTGAGGCCTCTCTTCCCTGGCTTAGAGTTGGCCTTCTTCTCCCCGTGTCTTCACTTACTCTGTCATTTGTGCGTACCTGTGCCCTAATCTTTGCACAGAGGGACAGTAGTCATTTTGGATTAGGGCCCACCCTAATGACCCCATTTTTACTTAATTACCTCTTAAAAGACCCTATGTCCAAATGCGGTCAGTCTGAGGTGCTGAGGACTTGTAGTTCAATAGAAGACTTGTGGGGACATGGTTTGACTTTATAACAATAACCAAGTAAAGGGTGTAGACTAAGGATCCAGATGCTACCGGGGAAGTCTTGGTGAGTCACAAATGCACTTCCTACAGCGAGCCCAGATCCAAACATACAAATCCTTCTGTGCTTCTCTTGGTCATAGGCTGCCTGCAAATTAGTGCTACTTAAATGAATTGCCATCTTCTAGTTAAATAAATTCCGTAAAATTCCTAACATAGTGTTATCTCTATAGGATGTTGTCCCCCATATGCAAATCAAGGGAGCAAGTTCAAACAATCATTTGAATAAATGACTTTGCTTGTGAAAAGCAGTAACTAAGTTTATTGCAATTTAATTATTTTTCTCTCTCCCCTCACTCCCTCCCCTTATTCCTTTGGAATGGGGATGGTCCACACGCACGAAGACTTGAATATACGCAGGCCATAGTTGTGACGGAGGCAGGTAGTCAATACCGACGTGGGGCGGGAGATATTTTGGGGAAACTCGGTGGTGCAGAGTCGCTATATAGATGAGGTGGCCCTGAAACTGGGGACCTGAACGTACCTGTATATCAGTAGATTCAGTTTCATCGGATTGTCACATGGCTGCACAGAACCTCTTGGTTGAATTTTACATAGTATTTCTACAATAGTTCTACATAGTTCCGAATTGCGTTTTTCTACGTGTATGTACCACAATCTGTTTAAAAATTCAGGTCTTTTTTTTTTTTTTTTTTTTTTTTTAATCTATGTCTACACTGTTTTCAACTCTTTACTCAAAAGAGGACTGCAGGGAACATCTACATGATGAGTTTTATTTGCATTTAAATTCATACTCTTCTGTAGCCAGACTTTTTTTAGTATAGCAAAGTGTTATGCTCTCGGGACCTCTGTTTCTGCTGGTTAGTTATCAGGGTTCTACTCAGTGACTGAGGTGGGGTGGCTATTACACCCTTTTCTCCACACACACAGACACACACACACACACACACACACACACACACACACTCTTCACTGACGGGTTTCTTCCGTAGGGGGACCCACGGCAGAAGGAAGGAATGACCAAGTCAGAGGCAAATTCAACTCTGGAGTCTGGAGCCCTTGAGTAAGCCCCGGGAGACTGGTAAAGGAAAACCTTTGAAACTCTAGGTAGCATTGAATCCAGTCAACAATAAGGGCAGTCTTGCTATAGAAGTAAAAGAGAGAGTTAAGGGAATTATTTCAACAGCTGCTAAAATCTCGAATAATGTAGCCACATCCCCTAATTACATTTTCTACAGTATCCATTTCAGCTTAAAGCCTAGTCTAGAACAATTGTTTGGTTTTTTTTTTTTTCTTTTTGGATAGGTATGTCAGAGACAAGCACCGAATAGAGAGTGCATATTTGGCACCTGGTTTAGAGAATAAAGATTAAATACAATACTTTTCGACATGGTTTTCCCCTTTGTTTGAGTCAATTCCTAAATGTTAACAGATTAAACTCTGAAATTAATTTTTAGCTTCTAGCACTACTAGAAAATCAGAACCTCTCAGGTGAAAAGGTAAGTATTTCTGGTTATTGATTCCTTTATTTTTTTGTTAAGCTAAAATATAATGGGAACTTCCCAGCTAATAGTGGAGCTCTGTCCTTGGAGCACGAAAAGTTGTCATAAGCAACATGTAAACGAATGGGCCGTGTTCCAATAAAACTTTATTTATAGACAGTGAAATCTGAATTTCATTTCATTTTCACTTGCCATGAAATAAAATACTTTTCTCCTTAAAAAAAAAAACTCTTTATGAATGTAAAAACCATCCTTCTCTGACAAGCCTTACAAAAAAGGTGGGGGGCCAGATTCGGCCCGTGGACCACGGTTTGCCGAGCCCCGACCTAGAAGAACGGAGGAATTTCAAATATCCAACCACTGTCTTTTGATTAGTTACAGGAAGTTGAAGGAGGATTGGTTTCTGATAAGTAAGATAAGGTGTGCCAGCCAGGGAGTGAAGCTTTCTTGCTGTAAATATTTCTAGAGACTGGCGATAGCCCTAGCAAGTTCAGAACTGTTGTGTCCCTCCCAGGTTGTACTGTCTACTGCATGCTGGCTTTCAACAAGGGCCACAACATGTTTTGAATGAAAAAACACCTGCTTACGATGCTAACCAGACTCAAAGGCAGAAAGCGTAGCAAATGAAATCTTTCCATCCAAGCAGGCTTTTCCGGTAGTGAGACTAAAAAAGCAGCAGCACATACTGGTGAATCTGTTTTCACATTTGTAGTTGAGGGCATGACATGGTGACCCCACCTGGGAACGCGCTTCTACTCTGAGTGGCTATGCAGTAGAAGCTACCAGACCTCCCAAACAGGGAAGCTGTCTCCAGAATGTTTCCTGTAATGGACCCATAACTACCTTTAACCTTGAATCCCTCTTTTTGAAAATGGGATTTTAATCCCACGTTGAAGAGTTGCTTAGGAAGTAACAGAAATAATACCTTGTATTTTCTTAGTGCTTTCACAATCCTACAGCATCATTTTCATCAACATCCCATAAATAGTTCTATGTTTTGAGACCACATGGTTTCTGGAACAGTGATAAGTGTGCCAAACCCTACAACACCCATGAGAGACTCTCAAGCAAAGGAGCTTCAGCAAGACCCTGGGCTGTCCACACAGGAATGAATGACCCTAAGACCGTTGACCACTCGATTATACCATCTCTTCACTTATCCTCCTGATTATTTTGTGGACCGGGAATTGTTATTTCCATTTTGAGGAGCAAAGAGTCAGAGACACTGAATCACTTGCCCAAACTGGATCAAATCGCCATCTTATGACCTCAAGCCCAATACCTACGCTTCTTTACGATTAAAACAATACGATCAGGAAGGTGAGGGTTCAGGGTTTAAAAATGAGAAGACAAAAAACCCTAACATTCACGCTTCTAAGTTTACTCGTTTGCAAGAAGAAGAAGATTTAAATGTACAAACCTTAAGAAGGCAGTTTTTATGTAACAAAAAGAAAAGTCTCTCACTGGGGGGCTTGGATGGTTCAGTCGTTGAGCGTCTGACTCTTGATTTCGGCTCAGGTCATGATCCCAGGGTCGTGGGATCGAGCCCCACATCGGGCTCCGTGATGAGCGTGGAGCCCGCTTGAGATTATTTTTCTCTCTCTTTCTCTCCCTCTGTCCTCTCCCTCTCTCACTCTCTCTCTAAAAATTTTCTTACTAACATTCCGACAAACATTTTTGTTAAATTGAGCTATAACCGATGTACAACATGGTATCCGTTTTAGGTGTACAACATGATGATTTGATAGATGTACACATTGTGGTTACCATGAGCTGCATCACCACACGGATACAATCCTTTTTTCTTGTGATGAAACTTTTAAGATCTACTCTCTTAGCACCTTTTTACTTTAGTTATTTTGTTCTTTTTCAAAATTGAGAAATGATTAATATAACACATTACGTTAGTTTCAGGTGAACAACATGATGTTTGTAAAAATGGGGTTTTTTTCATGTTTATTTATTTTTGAGAGAGAGAAAGAGAGAGAGAGACAGAGTGTGAGCAGGGGAGGGTCAGAGACAGAGGGAGACACAGAACTGGAAGCGGGCTCCAGGCTCCGAGCTGTCGGCATAGAGCCCGACGCGGGGCTCGAACCCACAGACCGCTAGATCTTGACCTGAGCCGAAGTCAGACGCTCAACCGACTGAGCCACCCAGGCGCCCCCACGATTTGATATTTGTACATATTGTACAACCATCACCACGTTAAGTCTATTCACGTGTCACCACTGTTACAAACCTTTTTTCTTGTGATGAAAACCTTCAAGGTTTACTCACCGATTTTCAAATATGCAATATGCTATTGTTAATTATAGTCAACATGCTGTACATTAGTATATCTCTAGGACTTATTTATCTTACCACTGGAAGGTTGCACCTTTGACCACCTTCACCCATTTTGCCCACCCCCTGTCTCTGGCACAGTTTTCTGCATCTATGAGTTTATTTTTAGATCGCACACACAAATGAGCTCATACGGTTTTGTCTTTCTCTAATTTCACTTAGCATAATGCCTTCAAGGTATATCCATATTGGCAAAGATAGCAGGATGTCCTTCTATTTCGATCCCTTCTAGGATATATCTCACATTTGTCTGTTGATGGACGCTTTGATTGTTTGCATATCTTGGTTACTGTGAATAACACTGCAATGAACATGAGGGTGCAGATATCTTTTTGATATAGTGATCTAGTTTCCTTTTGATAAATACCCAGAAGTAGAATTGCTGGATCATATGTTAGTTCTATTCCAACATTTCTGAGCAACGTCCATATCATTTCCCAGAGTGGTTGCATCAATTGACGTTTCCACCAATGGTGCCCAAGTGTTCCCTTTACTCCAAATCCTCACCAACACTTGTTATTTCTGGACTCTTTGATAATATTCTAACAGGTGTGAGGTGATATCTCATTGTGGTTTTAATTTGCATTTCCCTGATGATTAGCGATGGTGACATAGTTTCATGTCCCTGCCGGCCATTGGACGTCTTTGGAATAATGTCTGTTCAGATTGTCTGCCCAGTTTTTAATTGGAGTTTTTGACTTGTAGGAGTTCTTTATATATTTGGATATTAACCACTTACCAGACATATGCTTTGCAAATATTTTCTCCCATTCTGCAGGCTGCTTTTCCATTTTGTTGGTTTCCCTTGCTGTGCAGAAGCTTTTTCGTTTGTTGTGGTCCCACTTATTTTTGATTTTGATCTGAGATCCAAAAAGTCATTGCCAAGACCTGTCAAGGAGCTTACCCCTATAAGTTTGCATCTGGTTTTATGTTTTCAGGCCTTATGTTTAAGTCTTTAATCCATTTTGAGTTGATTTTTGTGTCTGGTAGAAGAAAGTGGCCCAGTTTCATTTTTTTTTTTTTTTTTTTTTTGCATGTGGTTATCAAGTTTTCCCAATCAAGCTTTCCCATTGATTGAAAAGACTGCCCTTCTCCCATTACATATTTTTGGCTCCTTTGTCATAAGTTAATTGGCCACATATGTGTGGGTTTATTTCTGGGCTCTTACACGGTTCCATTAATCTAGGTATCTGTTTTTATGACAATACCATACAGTTTTGACTACTATGGCTTTGTAATATAGTTTGAAATCACCGACTCTGATGCCTCCAGCTTTGTTCTTCGTTTTCAAGATTTCTTTGGCTATCCAGGGTCTTTTGTGGTTCCATAAACATTTTAGGATTATTTGTTCTATTTCTGTGAAAAATTCCATTGAAATCTTGATAGAGATTGCAGCCAATCTGTACATTGTTTTGAAAAACATGGACATTTTAACAGTATTAATTCTTCCAATCCATGAGGATAGGTATCTTTCCATTTTTTGTGTGTCTTCATTTTCTTTCATCAAGGTCTTATAGTTGTCAGTGTACAGGTGTTTTACCTCCTTGCTTAATTTATTCCTAGGTATTTTATTCTTTTTGGTGCAATGATAAATAAAAGTGTTTTCTTGGTTTCTCTTTCTGATAGTTCGTTATTGGTGTATAGAAATCCAACTGTTTTTGCATATTGGTTTTTTATCTTGCAACTTTACTGAATTTATCAGTTCTAACAGGTTTTTGATAGAGTCTTTGGGGTTTTCTATATATGATACCATGATATCTGCAAATAGAGACAGTTTCATTTCTCCCTTTCTGACTCGGATGCTTCTTATTTCTTCTTCTTGTCTAATTGCTCTGCCTGGATTACCAGTACTATGTTGAATAAAAGTGTCAAGACTGGGTGTCCTTGTGTCCTTGATCTTACAGGAAAATCTTTCAGTTTTTCACTGTTGCATATGATGTTACCTGTGGACTTGTCATATATGGCCTTTATTATGTTGAGCTACGCTCCTTGTATATCTGGTTTGTTGAGAGGTTTTTTTTCATGACACCCATCTTTGATTCCTAATTTTTCCTTAAGAGCAATGACGAATACTAGTCTTTACTACAAGCCAGACACATAGAGCACTTTACAAAGTCATGTACATGAACTCATGTAATCTTCATGACCACTCTATGAAATAGGTGTCATTATTACCTCTGTTTTTCAGATGGAGAAACCAAGGCACAGAGAAAGAGGGTCCATTTCTAGACTCCTCTCTGTATCCTTATAGGTTTGGGGCATAGAGGGACCCCTGGTTTGGTAAGTCTCATTTGAGCAAAAGAGTACGAGAATTCTGGAGACGGAACCTGGGTTCAAATCCCAGCTACCTCATTTACTAGTTGTGTGAACTTGAACAAGTAACTTAGTCTTCCAGTACTTTAGTTTTTTGATCTGCAAAATGAGCAAAATACTATCTCATAGAGTTCTTTTTTGTTTGTTTTTTAGAAGATTTTTTTTTTTTAATTTTAGAGAGAGAGCCAAGGAGGGGCAGAGAGATAGAGAGGGGGGGAAGAGAATCTTAAGCAGGCTCTGTGCTCAACGCAAGCCCGAGGCAAAGCTCAATACCACAACCCTGAGATCATGACTTGAGCCAAAATCAAGAGTCAGACGCTTAACCGACTAAGCCACCCAGGCGCCCCTCTTGTGGAGTTCTTGTTCTGTATTAATGAGTTAATATACACCGAGGTTTTAGAGCAGTCTCTGCCCATGGTGAGCACTGCATTATTTCGTTGACCACAGAAGAGGTTGGCTCTGTGGAGCTGTTTCCCAGCCCTGATGATAACTTGTGCTGATGTCATCCATTTTCTCGAGTCTGCTCCCTGTAATGATGGAGGGCTGGGCTGTCAGATAGCTAATGAGGAAGTGAGGTAGATAAAGTTACATGAAAAATTATAATTATGTAAGTTACGGAATAAGTACTACATATTGATATATACACAATTATGTAATAAATATTACATATTGGTGTATACTATATATATATATTTTTTTCATTTCTTATTGTGGTAAAATATACATAAAACTTACCATTTAAAATGTGCAGTTCATTAAGTACATTCAAATTGTTGTGCAATCAACACCACTGTCCATCTCCAGAACGTTTTCATCATCTCCATCGTAAATACCGCACCCATTAAACAATAACTCTCCATTCCTCCCTTCCCCTAACCCCTACTGACCACCATTCTACTTCCTGTCTCTATGAATTTGACTGTTCAGGAGTGGAATCGTACAGTATTTTGTATTTCGATGGAGAGATCGAGCACCAAGAACTGTGTATATGAGTTAGACATGATCCATATGCTACACTTCCATTTGTTTCCTTTCTTCTTTTTCTTCCTCTTCTTCATTTTGAAAATAAACCATCTGGTGCGCCTGGGTGGCTCCGTGGGCTGAGCATCTGACTCTCGATTTTGGCTCAGGTCATGATCTCACAGTTGGTGAGTGTGAGCCCCGCACTGGGCTCCGTGCTAACAGTGCAAACCCTGCTTGGGATTTTCTCTCTTTCTCTCTGCCCCTCCCCCCCTTCTCGTGTGCATGCACACTCTCTCTGTCAAAAATAAATCAATAAACCAACATTTGTGGGGTGCCTCGGTGGCTCAGTCGGGTAAGGGTCCAACTCTTGGTTTCAACTCAGGTCATGATCTCACAGTTTCATGGGTTCAAGCCCCGTGTTGGGCTCTGTGACAGTGCAGAGCCTGCTAGGGACTCTCTCTGTCCCTCTCTCTCTGCCCCTTCGCCACTTGAGCTGTTTCTGTCTCTCTCAAATAAATAAATTAAAAAACCTTTCAAAATAAACATTTAAAAGAATAAAAATAAATAAAAATAAACCATCTTTCTTTGCTTTTTCATGTGGAGAGAAAGGTCTCCCAAACCTGGGGAGGAGGCACATAGACTTTAGGGCAGGAAATAGTGGCAGAGGAGAAGGACGAGCCTCATGAGAGAGGAAGAACAGGAAATCATTAAGACATAAAAAGTATCCCTATAAAAAGAGTAGTAACTTTCTTACTTTAGAGTCTGACCTTCCTGCTGATCGACGTGACTTACACCATGTGTCCACTTCTGATCCAATTGCTGTGACAGGACAGATGTGACTATACTGGTTTGCGTTGGCTACTCTCGGAACCACCCTTAGAGTAGAGGTTAGGGTCCAGGTACCCAAATCCTGTGGCAGGGAAATTCGGGATCCTTTAGGAATGACTGGTAGGTTGGTAACCATGAATAATATCCTCTGTGATAGTGCATGGCTTAGTAACACCAGATAACGTGGATTATACTTCATAAGGCAATTCAGGGAATATGAAGTCAGGGCTTAAATTAAGATACCCCAAGTTCAACTTACCCTTTTGGGATTCAAGTGCTGACTCGACAGCCTTGCTCCCTGACTATGATGTGACTCTGATAATTGAGTATTGGATCTGGTTTTAAAAGACTCGCATTATGGCTCCTGTTCTCAATAACAAATCTGCTCTTAGAACCGCGGTCTGGGCCCTGAGCTCTAGAGGCGCCGCATATCACCAACGCCAAAAGGCACACAGCGGACATCCACTGGTACTCTTGGCCTGGGCTCTGGAATGGTAGGTAGGGGCAGGCCATGGATTCATTGAAACTCTCTCTTGATCTCTGCTCATGAGCAAGACAGGGATGATCACAGCTGCCAAACATCATCCTGGGACGTCAGGAAGACCAGCCGAGATAGCCAGCTATTTGGAAGGACACGCTGATCTATGAAAGTATTACACACAGGTCAGATTTGCTACAACATACAGTTGTTGCTATATTCTCCGGAAGGATATGGAAAACGTATAAGGTTTTGTTTTCTTCCAAGTGCCTGAATATTTAGTTTGGATTCAGAGTTTTTGAATGATTTATGGCTCACTAACATGGGTGAGAGAGAAGCATTTTTAAAAACTTGTCGGGGGGTGCCTGAGTGGCTCAGTTGTTTAAGCATCCGACTTCAGTTCATGTCATGGTGTCCCAGTTCGTGAGTTCGAGCCCCACGTCGGGCTCTGTGCCAACACTTCAGAGCCTGGAGCCTGCTTCAGATTCTGTCTCCCTTGCTCTTTGTCCCTCCCCTGCTTGCACTCTGTCTCTCGCTCTCTCTCAAAAAGAAATAACCATCAAAAAATTAAAAAAAAAACCAACTCATCACACTGAGCCTTCCAAATTCAAAAACTAAAAAAATTTGAAAAAGGATTAAACTTAAAAAGTTTAATGTCAATTTTATAATCATTTAAAAAGCAGTAAATAATAGGAGTGCCTGGTTGGCTCAGTCAGTTAAGCGCCTGACTCGATTTCTGCTCAGATCATGATCTCACGGTTTTGTGGGTTCGGGCCCCACGTTGCATTTTGTGCTGACAGCGTGGAGCCTGCCTTGGATTCTCTCTCTCTCTCTCTCTCTCTCTCTCTCTCTCTGCCCCTCCCCCACTTGTGCTGTCTCTGTCTCTCTCAAAATAAATGAACTTGAAAAAAAAGCAGTAAATAATAAAATTTGATCTTTAAAACTCTCCTTTTATATACAACAGTAAAAAGTTGGGCAGAACTAGGCTAGAACGTAAACTCAAAATTGGCACTTTAATATCTGAAATATCTCTAATGTCTACTTAATAGACAAAATTGGCACATGGGGATGCAAAAATCTCTAATTATTTATTATTGTTTTCATCTATAGAACAGGAAAAGTGACTTTACCACTCAGAGTCTTGCTGGGTATGAGTTTTTCAGATATGGTGAAAATGTTTATGTAAAGACCTCCCTGGTCAAGATATTTGGGGCATATGTAGTATTTTGTAATGCTGGCTGGGAGGTGCCTTTCTCGTAGGCAGAAAGGAGAAGTCAATGGATTTGTGAGCATGAGTAGAGACAGGAAGTGTCCGTCAGTACTTGGGGCAGAAGTCAGAGATTCGAGAATTGTAGGTGCTCTTGATTTTGAAACTAACTGATCATGTGATTACGGGTCAATCTCAATTTCTATAAATGGAAAGATCAGATGATGCTACAAATCCTTGCCATATATCGAATGAAGTAATTTGTAAGAAGATCGATTTGCCATCTTCTTACGAAAGTAAAAGGACAGCGACAACCTAACTATTCCAGCTAAGGACACGGAAGGCTGTGAATTAATAAAGGGTTTTGGGGCAGCCTGGGTGGCTCAGCCACTTAAGCATCCAACTCTTGGTTTCGGTTCAGGTCATGATCTCATGGTTTTGTGGGTTTGGGCCCCGTGGAGGGCTCCACGCTGACAGTGCGGAGGCTGCTTGGGATTCTCTGTCTCCCTCGCTCTCTGCCCCTCCCCCACTCATGCTGTCTCTGTCTCTCTCCAAATAAATAAGTGAACTTAAAAAAAAATACAAAATAAATAAAGGGCTCTTTACATTTTAGCAGCGGTTCTCAGCTCAATGCTTCAACTCAAAGAAGTGGTCCAGACTCTGCCGAAGGACAGTGTGAGGGGTCTGCAGGTGCTCAGGGCAGATAGTCACAGGAACTCAGGGAAGGGACTGGTCCACACCGGGTGGCAAGAGGGGACTGGGAGGTGAGAGAGTGACAAAGTCTCTGAGCTCAGAGAGCTAGGCTGAATTGGTTTTAGTCAGATGACCACGCTGTGTTGGGGAAATGTCCTAGCTGAGGGAAGGGCTTTGCAGGAGCTGGAACTGAACAGTAGGGTCCGGGCTGGATGGTGAGATGAGTGCAGAGGGCGTGGTGTGACTGGGAGAGAAGCAGAAGTGGGCTGGGCTGGCGGCTAGGCCATGGGAAGGCGTTTGAGCATTATTATGGGGGCCACATGAGGGAGGGTTCAGGGATGATACTCAGGGTTTTCTTTTGGGCACAGAGAAGGATGGAATAGCCACTGAAGAGTTTCAAGTTGGGAGAGATACAATCAGATTTGGAATTTAGAGAGCTTTGCTTGCTGCAGAGTTAGAAGACAGATGGATGGGGGAACACCCTTGGAGTCAGAAACAACAGTTAGGAGGCCCCGGTAGAAATTGATGCTAGAGATGATGGTGGCCTAGACTAGGATACCATCAGTGAGAATCAGTAGGGAGGAGATGATTCACCGATTACGTAGAAATTTGAGATTCTTGCTTATAAGTTATGAATAAGAAATCAAAACTTTTCTGGTCAACCAAGTGGCTGTAGTAACCTTCATGGCTCGGTTACTGTGTTAGTATCTACTGCCATGTAATTCATTATCCCCAAACTCAGCAGGTTAAAACCATATACATATTTACCTTATAGTTTCCATGGGTCAGGAGTCCGAGTGTAGCTTAGCTGACTGTCCCTGATTCAAGGTGCCTCCTGAGAATGCATTGCAGGTGAGCCATTGGCTATGGCTGTGGTCTCATCTGAAGGCTCTGCTGGGAAGGGATGTGCTTCTAAGCTCACTCACGTACTTGGTGGCAGGCCTCAGGGGCTTGCCACAAGGGCCTCTCAACAGGGCAGCTGGTTTCTCTCAGGGTGAGAAAACTCCAAGAGTGAAAAACAGTGCCCAAATGGAAGCTACAGTCTTTTTGTAACCTAATCTTAGAATCAGATTCTTTCACTTCTGCCAAATTCTATTTGTTTGTCCCCTCCATACTAAAGGGGAGGGGACTTACACAAGGCAGGGATCACTGGGAGGCCATCTTAGAGGCTGCTTCCTAGTTAGCAACCGTACATTAAAGACATCTTTAGGTTGTCCATCGGTAAAGATTTTAGAAGTTACTACTGCAGGGTCACCTGGGTGGCTCATTCGGTTGAGCGCCCGACTCTTGATTTTGGCTCAGGTCATGATCTCACAGTTTGGGAGATTTGAGCCCCATGTTGGGCTCTGTGCTGACAGCATGGAAGGAGTCTGCTTGGGTTTCCGTCTCTCCCTTTCTCTCTCTCAAAATGGATAAATTTTTAAAACAGAAGGCGCTACAAAACTCCAAGGAGAAGTAATTATGAAGGTGCACGCCAGATTTTAATGTGTGTTACTAAGAAGCACTAATGATTATCTGATGACAGGGCAGAGATCTAACTCTCGTACCCTCCCTTGCAGCTTTTTATCTATCTTGCCTATGTCTCTTTACATGCTACACTGTTTGCCTGTTTTATTTTCACATGCCACGGTATAAAATCTCAAGACAGATGGTGCCTCAACATATAGTTATCTGGTAAAATGCAACTAGAAACCATTTCTCTCTAGAGAGAACCTTGGTACCAAATGGTGAGACTGTCACTAGAATCTGAGGAGAAAGTTTAAAATATTAAAAACTCTTTTGGTACAATTCAGTTTTGGGGAAGTGAGCCATGCCATTATCGCTTCAAACTGTGGTTTACGTTTTTCTCCAGGAGAAGGGCTGGGACCATTCCAGGGAACACTGTTTTTTCTAGCATGGGTATTAATTTTGTGGGCATAAATAAATTCATGCAGTGAGTCCATGTGGTGGGGCACAGAGACAAGAAGAAAGAGCCCATGTGTGCCGTGATCGCAAAGGGTAGAACTTGAAATACCTTTACAGCTCACTCTCAGTTCGCCAGAGTTTGTCCTGAGGTTAAGCCAGAACAGAGCAGGACAACCTAGATGCGTTGGCCCCTGCGAGGCTGAGCGGACAGGAATCCCAGGCTCCACTCTGACCAATGGAGAGGGGTAGCAAGACCTAAGATGGGGGCCTCAAAGTGCACTATTTGGTGTTGGAGAACATTGGAGAGATTCCTTTGAGCTATACACATTTTGAAAAAGCGGATTTATGTGTTTTCATGGTCTTAATAGTCACAATGTAAACAGCCAGTCTTCTTTAGGGAGTATTTGGGTTGTTTTCAAATTTTTCCCTATATGTCATGAATATCTTCATGTATATAATGAATATCTTCATGGATATAACGAATATCTTCATGGATATAACGAATATCTTCATAAATATAACGAATATCTTCATGGATATAACAAATATCTTCATAGATATAACGAGTATCTTCATGGATATAACGAGTATCTTCATGGATGTAATGAATATCTTCATGGATATATGCCTATTTTTCCCCTTGCTCAAGGATTTCCGCAGGGCAGGTCCTCAGGAGTCAGATAAATGACAGAGGGAGTATATCCAGACTGGACTGAGGGCTAAAGATGAAGAGGTCAGGATGGATCAAGACCATGTCTAGAGGCAACATGGAAACAAGTAGCCGTGAGGCCAGTCCAACCGTGTGGAAGGCCCAGGATGGGGAGCAGAATCCAGAGATAAGCTGGTAGGCCCCGGGGCCACAAGACAAGAAACTGCATATTTGGAATTAAAGGTACCTGTTGGAACTTAAATCCTCAAGTCATAGCCACAGGCTTGGGTTGGCAGCGAGTGTTCAAGGACTCTGGGCCATCTCAGATCCCATTCCGTTGCTTTTCCAAAAGGCAATAATGAACAGCTAGTGAATGAGTGAATTATTTATCGTAACAAGCTATCATTGAATGCTACTACTTTTAAATTGCTAACTGAAGAGATATAACCTGGTATTTAAGGATTGTTTCAACTGGTATTGTGAACTCCCAAAGTCTAGCAGTGCCTGGCATACTTATTTGTTTAATGAGTGATTAGGGAAAAGTATGTTTCTTGTGTCTGTATGCTATTTGCATTTCTTCATGGGAAATTAACATTTAGATGCATTTTTTTTCTATTTATTTACTAGAAATGTCATTTAAAGAAAATGAATTTGAATAAAGGGAGCACATGTCTTAAAGAAAGTAAAAACACTTCTCCCGTCCCTCGTTGTGGGGCAGGTTAAGAAGGGATTCCCCAGAATGGCAAATTCCCCAGAGTTCTTGTGGAGTCTGAGTTCTTCATCAATGCCCGGAGCGAGGCCGTCAGGCCTAAAAGAATTAAAGCGAATTCATCCAAGATCCATATCTAGTCTAGGCTCAGACACAAGTCACTGTAACAGTTACAACAAAAACCTTCAGCATATAGGTTTACTATTTGTAATCTCAGCTTATTATTGCCGATTATTTCAAGGGTTAAAAAAATCATGATTATACTTCATTTAATGATTAATTAGTCCTTAATTTAGGACTTCCTAAGCTTTTATTTGAAATACTGCAAAAGAATCTCACCTTTCCAGTTGGAAGGAGGAAGGCTTGTGCAGTATTTCATCCTGGGTTATAAAATGCAAATCTGGTAATTTTTTCCAGCTTCAATGACTATGTCTCCCTATCAGCTAAGGATGAAACCTGAATTCCTAAGCATCTGAGATTTCATTACAAGACACCAAAGCCTCAGAATGAAAGTGTTCTTTTTTATTCTCCAGAAATTTAGATCTGCACTATCTGAACGGAAGCCATCAGTGACCAGCCCCCTGTAGGTACCGAATACATGAAGTGTAGCTGGTACCAGTGAGATGTACTGTAAGTTTAAAATACTTACAGGGGCGCCTGGGTGGCTCGGTCGGTTAGGCGTCCGACTTCGGCTCAGGTCATGATCTCATGGTCTGTGAGTTCAAGCCCTGCGTCGGGCTCTGTGCTGACTGCTCAGAGCCTGGAGCCTGTTTCAGATTCTGTGTCTCCCTCTCTCTCTGCCCCTCCCCTGTTCACTCTCTGTCTCTGTCTCAAAAATAAACGTTAAAAAAAAAATTTTTGAAAAAAAAATACTTACAGTATTTTAACCAGGGGGTGCCTGTGTGGCTCATTCAGTTGAGCGACCAACTCTCGATTTTGGCTCAGGTCATGATCCCAGGGTGATGGGATCGAGCCTTTTGTGGGACTAGGTGCTGAGTGTGGAGTCTGCTTGAGATTCTCTCTCTCTCTCTGCCCCTCTCTCCTTCTCATGATCTCTCTCTCTCTAAATTAAAATAAAAAAAAAAACCACACTGGATACTGAAAACTTAGTAAGAGAAAGTAAAATATCTTATTAATATGGATTTATATCATTTACATGTTAAAACAATATTTTCAAAATTAGTTTCACCTGTTGTTTATTTCTACCTTTAAATGTGGCTACTAGAGAATGTAAAATTACGTTTGTTGCTTATATTTCTAAAAAAATTTTTTTTAATTTATTTTCGAAAGACAGAGAGAGAGAGAGAGAGAGAGAACTGGTGGGGGAGGGGAAGAGAGAGAGGGAGACACAGAATCCGAAGCAGGCTCCAGGCTCCGAACTGTCAGCCCAGAGCCCGACGCAGGGCTTGAACCCACAAACCGTGACATCATGACCTGAGCTGAAGCCGGACATTTAACCAACTGAGCCACCCAGGTACCCCTTCTCCTATTACGTTTCCATTGGACAGTGTTGATCTGGAGGATTCCCATTAATACTCTTCAGGATTTCCAAGAGGTGTCTTGCTTAATTACAGAATGCCTTCCCCATTCAAAGCTGGAGAAGTAAACCACTCTGCTCTTGCAGAAAGGAGAGTTTTATCCTACGAGGTCTCCAGGAACAGAATGTCTCCTAGGAAAAGTAAGGAATTGCCCACCGGGCTGACACTAACTTGCGTCTCTCATCCGAGCTCTATCTACCTCCTAAACCTGTCTCAGATCTGCCTCTGCCTTTGGTCCTCGGTGCCACACACACATCACTGATGTGGACGAGCGCCTCCTTCCACGCCTCTTGCTTCCCGGGCAGGCTAATTCCTGAGTCCGAGAGATCCCTCCAAGGGAAATCTTCAGCTGCGGTCCGTGGCCCCACAGGGACCAGGGGTGGAATTCAGGCAGTGTGTGAATGTGCGTGGCAAACAGAAAACGAAACAAGCTCGTAGCAGTACCTGTGCTCTGCCACCAACGGACATTTACACGGTTTCATGGAACATTCTAGTTGTTGTACCTTTCTTGAAACACCATTTACAGGGCTCACTACTTGGCAGCAGCTGGCAAACCCTCCAGTAGATTTTATTTAATGTGTTGATTTAAAAAAGCTAGCACTCGGGGCGCCCGGGTGGCTCAGTGGGTTAAGCGTCCGACTCCGGCTCAGGTCGTGATCTCGCGGTTTGTGAGTTCGAGCCCCGCGTCGGGCTCTGGGCTGGCAGCTCAGAGACTGGAGGCTGCTTCGGATTCTGTGTCTCCCTCTTTCTGCCCCTCCCCCGCTTGTTCTCTCTCTCTCTCTCTCTCTCTCTCTCTCTCTCTCAAAAATAATGAACACTAAAAAAAGAATTTAAAAAAGCCAGCACTGTGTTCAGGTTGCAGGCACAGGACTCTTCAGCTTCACCAGGAGTTTGACATTTACTGATGTCTAAGCAGATGGCATGCTTTTGCCTTTGTGCCTTCTAAATGCTGTTTCCTTTCTTGGAATGTCTTGTCCCAAGTTGTTAACCTGGAAAAATCCTACTCCTGTATCTCCTCCTGTGATAACTTACCATGATGTTCTAAGGGCAGCCTTTTCATGGTACACGGGACGCTGTGTCACGCTTCTTGGTTCCTTGAGGGGACGATGTGGGTCTTTATCTTCTTTACCATTCACCATCCATTCCACTGTTTCTCAAAGTGTGGTATCTAGCATTGTTTTAGGTAGTTAAATGGATGAACATCCTTTCTATTATTATATTAGTATACAAATACTAAAAGGGATAGTGAGTTTTCATTTTTGGCTGTATTTGAAATTGCTTTTCAAATACATTTTTTTTTTTTTTTTAACATTTATTTACTTTTGAGAGAGAGCGGGACAGAGCATGAGCGGGGGAGGGGAAGAGAGAGAGGCGGAGACACAGGCTCCAGGCTCCGAGCCGTCAGCATAGAGCCGGACGCGGGGCTCGAACTCACAGACCACGAGATCAGGACCTGAGCCGAAGTCAGACGCTTAACCGACTGAGCCACCCAGGCGCCCCTCAAATACATTTTAAGTTTTAAAAATTAGCTGAGTTAAAAAAAACTGCCGCTACACATTGACAACAGGTGTGGTGACATTATGAGGGTAACAGACAACCGCCTGAGGTCTGGGAAGCACTGGCCTGGCCGACGTCTTTCCTCTGCCTGGTTAGGCCATGATCTGGGGGTACATGAGGACTTGGGGAGCACTTCCTGTTGTCTCTTACACCCCTCTGCTACGGCCTCCAGAATTCATCGGGCAGCCTGAGATAATAACATTTGGAAAATGAGTGAGCTGTCCACAAAAAATGTTTTATGCTAGTTTTTCAATCATTTTATGACAGAAACCATTAAAAAAAAGTCAATGAAAGGAAATATAGGAAGTTAATGTACTAACTTTATATCAATAGACCAAAATCTAAGTGAAGATATTTTTCTTCTTTTTAAATTTTATTTAAATCTAAGTAGTTAACATATAGTGTTAAAATGGTTTCAGGAGTAGAATTTAGTGATTCATCACTTACATTAAAAACCCAGCACTCATCCCAACAAGTGCCCTCCTCAATGCCCATCACCCATTTTCCCCACCCCGCCAACCCTCCCCGCCACCCCCCACCAATTGGTTCTCTGTATTTAAGAGTCTCTTATGGTTTGCCTCCCTCTCTGTTTTCATCTTATTTTTCTTTCCCTTCCCCTATGCTTGTCTATTTTGTTCCTTAAATACCACAAATGTTGAAATCATTTGATATGTCTTTTCCTGACTTATTTCGCTTAGCATAATGCATTCTAGTTCCATCCGCATTGTTGCAAATGGCAAAATTTCATTCTTTTTGATCACTAGTATTCCATTGTAAATATACCACATCTTCTTTAATGAATGGATATTTCTGAAGAAATTATAAATTATTAAAAAAACTCACGAAAGTATTAAAAAATGGAAGAAAAATATGATTTTAAAAAATGAAAATATCTTGCTTAAAAAAGTATCAGGCTTAGTTTTCCCGGACTTCTAACCAAGGGTTCAATGAACCAATAATGCTAATGTTACTTAGCACACAGGAAAAAAAAAAAAAAAAAAAAAGGAAGCATTCCCAAAGCATTCTGCCAGCATAGTCTAATTCTGATACCAAAACCAGGCAAAATGCACAAAAACCAAATATAAACAAAGTAAACTTACTAAGTGAAATCCAGCAGTGAACTAAAACAATACATTATGATAAAGTAGGATTTAATGATACACGCCCATATTCTTGAATAATTTGACATTTTAAGAGTATTTTAGCACTTTATTAAATAAGAGCAAAAAAAAAAAACCCTCTAGGATACAGTAGTATCTTTAATTCTAAGGCAAGCTCTAACATTGAATAGAATGCTTCTAAGCTTTCACTGCAAAATAAAAAGCGAGGAGCAGGTGCCGTTATCATAACATTCCTGGCAATCCTAACCAATACAATAGGAAAAGAGTAAAGATTAAAAGGCACACATATTGGCAAAGAGAAACTCTTATGAGGGTGTCATGACTGCCGATTTAGAAAATCAAAGTGAATCAGTTGAAACGCTGCAACTGTTCCAAAGAGTTCAGTGAAGTGACTGGATGTAAGAAAGTAAGAGCGGTTACATGCAAACAATAGTGTAAGAACAAGAAATATCCTATTCAAAATCAAACCATAAGTGTGAAATACCAAGCAATAAACCTGGCAAAAGTACCAAGATTTATATGAGTATAAAGGCTTTACAGAAAGACACAGATCAGAAAGGGACATTTTAAGTCTTTGGATAGAAAGATTCAATGTTGTGACATCACTCTTTCTAAACTGA
Organism: Panthera onca; assembly: GCF_046562875.1. NCBI lineage: Eukaryota > Metazoa > Chordata > Mammalia > Carnivora > Felidae > Panthera > Panthera onca. Next base: position 8,534,956 of record NC_138356.1, on the reverse strand, counting down.
AAACTGTAAATCCTAATGGGGATTTAAAAACAGAACTGACAAGAGGCGCCTGGGTGGCTCGGTCGGTTGAGCGGCTGACTTCGGCTCAGGTCATGATCTCACGGTTTGTGAGTTTGAGCCCCGAGTCGGGCTCTGTGCTGACGGCTCGGACCCTGGAGCCTGCTTCGGACTCCGTGTCTCCCTCTCTCTCTGCCCCTCCTCCTCTCATGCTGTGTCTCTCTCTGTGTCAAAAATAAATAAACATTAAAAAAGAAATGAAAAAATTTTAAGTTCACCTAAAAAAGTAAAAATGCTCAGGAACAGCTGAGAAAAATTTGAAGGACTAATGATGAGGGATTTGCAATTATTAGCACATACAATGAGAACTACAGTAATCAAAAACGCGGCACAGGAATGGACAAGTGACCGATGGGACAAAAAGAATTCCAGACGTAGAATTACACACACACACACACACACACAGAGAACTCCAAATTAAAGGACAAAGGTTAGTTCATTTAATAGAAAATGGTGTAGTAACTAGCTAGTATTCATTTGGTGAAAAGATTAGATGCCTAACAGCACACGCACTTGCATAACAAATATATATGAAAAACTGTTCATCCCTCACTAGTTATCAGGACACGCAAATTAAAATAACTTTGACCAGTCTGGTAACAATAAGAATTGAAAACATGCGACGTTCTGGACAGTCGGGAAGAGTGGCCCTTTTCGTGCATAGTTGGTGAGAATACACATTTTTGAAGGGCAACCTAACATGACATACTAAATACAAAAATTAGCATGACTTTTAACCTAAGTTTCAGTTCTAGGACCCTACCCTACTTAGAAATCCACACTGCAGTAGCGTCTGTAATTGCAAAAGCGAGGAACAACCGAAATGTTCAGAGTAGGGTAATGGTTAAAGACCGTCTCAGATCTGTACTATGGGACTGTTTAAAAGTGACAGCACAGGGGCGCCTCGGTGGCTCAGTCGGTTAAGTGTTTGACTTCGGCTCAGGTCATGATCTCACGGTTCAGGAGTTCAAGCCCCGTGTTGGGCTCTGTGCTGACAGCTCAGAGCCTGGAGCCTGCTTTGGATTCTGTGTCTCCCTCTCTCTGTCCCTCCCCGCTCTCACTCTGTCTTTCTCTCAAAAATAAATACAAAAAAGAAAAAATGATAGCGCAAATGTTTACGTATTAAAATGGAGAAACTTGTACGGCTTATTAAACTCAAAATCAAATGTCAAAATATTATCCTATTATGTTCCATCCCACTGTGTGTGGACAGCTCTGGGAAATGTCTCGAACTACAACATACTAAGGTGCTGCCCACCATTGCCTTTGGGAAGGGGAATGGAAATGTGGGAGACGAGGTGCAGACAAAGCGCTCCAGGCAGGAGGCAAGGGTAGGGGGTGTCCCTTTTTGAGTTGTTCACTTTGTACTCAAATTGAAAATACATCCTTTTTTTTTTTTTTTATAAAAGCAACTTTGAAGAAGTCTTGTAATTTAACAAGAAGAAAAAGAGTTGGACTAGAACAAGGGCTGCTAGCCTCATTTCTGTTTTATCGGAAGCAACTCTAGAAGCTTTACTTTTATCTGTTTTCCATATTTGGCCTTTCGGTAAGATTTTATTCGAACACAGGAGCTGCACGATAAAGTTCTTTTGAACACTACCAATAGTCTACAAACGAGTCTATGTTATGTCTGCGTGTGATTAGTGGAGAGTATTTTAATCTCGGCTAGGCTTCCCGTTCTACTCGTATGTATGTTCAGGAAGATAAATTAGTTTTAATATTAACAATATACAAATAAGAAAACGTACTGTGGAAAAAAAGATACACATGAAAGGTTAAGGGACACAAACTAAAAAACACTTGGTGATTTCGGAAATCTGCTTTTACTCCTCTAACTCCTACCTCAGTGGCTGAGTACAGTCATGTTCTAGTTCTAGAGGCCCCGTGGTTATGACCAAGGGTGCCATTATTTAAAAAACGATGACAGACTTACGATACATACACTGATGTTCTGTGACGAGAAAGTAGAAAAACAAAGAATGTTGACAGATTTTGATGTTGCGAATCAATAAACAATTCATCCTTCATGACCGGCTCTATTGCCACAGGACAACTGGGAACACATTGTAAAGTTTCAAGAGACAAAAATTAGCATTGCTTCTCCATTCCCCGACAAAGTTGTTTTATTTAACAGTTATTCTCCCAGTACTTACTGGAAATTCCAGTTTATTTCAATTCCCCTAGCTCCATCCCAGCCAAAGCCATGTTTTGTCTAATGTTTAACATGTCCACATTATTAAAAGATAAAGGTCCCAGATCCCTGACAGAGTCCTACGGTCCTATCTTTTTACCTACTTGTTAAAATGACTAAACGCACTTTTTATTTATTTTTTAAATTTTTAAAAAATGTTTTATTTTTGAAAGAGACAGAGCGTGAGCAGGGGAGGGCAGAGAGAGAGGGAGACACAGAATCGGAAGCAGGCTCCAGGCACCGAGTGTGTCTGCACAGAGCCCAACGCGGGGCTCGAACCCATGAACCGTGAGATCATGACCAGAGCCGAAGCCGGATGCTCAACCAACTGAGCCACCCAGGCGCCCCCTAAATACACTTTTTAGATGAATAATTACGCAACACACATTCCTCCTTTCATTGCCATTTTAATAGAAAAAGAATATAAACCCCATTTTACAAAATATACTTATTATTTTTGCAATGGAAATTTAAAACACATTAATTTTATAAAATCAGAGAATGTTAAAAAGCAAATTCTAGACGGAGCAAAGACACAAACACAGTAAAATTCTAGAAAAAAAAAAAAAGCTTAGATCAATGTATGTATTTTCTGGGAATGGAAAAATGTCTTTTAAGAAAAATAAACCCAGAAGCAACAAAGAAAAAGACCGATAGGTCTGACTACATAAAAATTAAAAACTCATGTATGGCAAAAACAAAAACAAAATAGCTACAGAACAAGCAAAGGCCAATAACAAACTGGAAAAACATATCTGCAATACCTACTGAAGGCAAAGGGCTCTTTAATTTATGAAGAAGTCATGTATATTAATAAGAAAAAGATAACAATCCCTCCAAAACTGATAAAATATAGGAACAGTAAATTTAAAAGGGGAAAAACTATTAAGACCAAAATATATGAAAATATGCTCAAATCTCATTCATAATTAAGGAATACATACAAACAATAAGATACTATTTTTCTGACACATAAGATAACAAAACTAAAATGCTTGATGACGCCTGCAACAGTTGACAGTTGCAAAAAACTGAAAACCGTCCAGGTGTCCATCAACAGGGACCAGTTAAATTAATGCAACATGATGGAATATAGGATAGCCATGAAAAGGAATGAGGTAGAGCTCCATGTACGTAAGGATATGGGAAAGGTCTTCAAGATACAATAATGAAATGTACATAGTTTAAAAAAACATACGTTATGTAAAAAATGGAGGGGAGTACTGAACAGTGCATCAATGAGAGGGAAAAAAGTGTATTAAAGTATACTGCAATTCCTTTTCTGTCTTCCAAAGGAATTATAAAATACTGTTAGCTGTCGTTATCTTTAGATAAATGAATAATGGATAGGGGAAGGGGTAGGAGAGTTCTACTTTTCATTTTCTACCCTTCTGTACTGTTTATGTTTCTACCCTTAAAGGCTTAATATTATTTATCTCAGCAGGGGTCTAATGGGCAGACTACAGCTCATTCACTGTTTTTTTATATCGCTGTATTAGAAGAAACACGGTGATTGTTTCTTATACCCACTTACACACAAAGATGTTAAACCAAAACATGTGCGATTCAAAAATATATATAGACACACACACATACATATATACACACTGTCTGACATTAGGCACAGGGGAAAGCCTACCTTTTCCATTTCAGATACTGACTATCCTCATGTATACTGCACACAGTTAATATTACCCAAAGGTGTCCAAGTACCTCATTAATATTCATGAATCTACCGTAAGCTCCTGTGTCATACGGTGATGTAAGATCGTGGGTACAAGATATTAGTGAATGCAGAAAGAAATTCAAGGGTCTCATCTGAATAATGTTCTGACCACACATGATCCATTTGTCTGTCCTTATAGCACCTTCACAGTTACGATTCAGAGGCTGATCTTCGAATCAGGTCCCCAAAATAAGCAGTGATTGTCTTCAATTTATTATTAAGAAAGTTTTGTTCTATTTCCACTTGCCCTCCAGGCCCGGCTAAGGATGCCACCTAAAAAAAGGAATGGAAAAAAGTCACATATGACAGAAGCATGATTTCAAAATAAATCCTTCATTTAAATGCTTTATCAAATAATAAGACTCCGGCTTTTCAATTAAGTCTTTCAAATAACAAGGCATCTCAAATGTCCATCGTTACTTTCCAGGCAGGTATTAATGTAATATTTGGTGGCAGAAATACTTGTTTCAAACACATTTGATCATATGGGTAAGACCATGTGCTGTGTTTCTTGGGCAGAACCCAATCTCTCCAATGGCAGAAGCTAACGCCCTCAAGAGGGAGAGAAAATGAACGGACCCTTCCCAAGTATCAGGTTTATTTATTAAATAGAAACTTAAAAAAAGAACTCCCTTCCCTGACAGCTTTCGGTCCTGTTCACCTTACCTTCTTCGACTTGCCCTTTCACACATTCAACGATATTCATCGAGCACCTGCTCCCTAATGCTGGAATACACCAGACGGCAAGATAGAAATGATCCCAAGCTCCTGTCAGAGTTCTGGTCTCTGCTGTATGCTTTTTCCTTCTCTTGTGCTGTTATCCTGACCAGGACCACTTCCTCCACCTGTTGCTCTTGTGTATTTTTTTAAGTGTTTCTTTAATTTTGAGACAAAGCATGAGCAGGGGAGGGGCAGAGAGAGTGGGGGCCAGAGGATCCAAAGTATGCTCTGCACTGAGAGCAGTGAGCCTGATGAGGGGCTCAAACTCACGGTGAGATCGTGACTTGAGCTGAAGGTGTATGCTCCACTGACTGAGCCACCCAGGCGCCCCTCGTGTGTATATTTTTAAGACCCCCTACTTTCTGAGGTCTACGAGGAAACAGTGACCAACCTTTTTATTAGGAAGCTAAAAAAGCATCACCTCCTCTCTACCTCCACAGAGTTAACATCAAAAGGATGGTTCAAACTAGCAATGCTGTCCCCAAAGGTCTACAGATAAAATTTTGGTTCATTCCAACAACTTTTCATTCTCACGTCTATCAACTAGCAAATATATTACCTTCTAAACCCACGATTCCGTTACCAGAATCTTTATCAAGATAGCAGCGAGAACGATTAGGGGGAAGGGTATCGCAAGGGGAAAGTCCTGGGGGTCTGATAACTGAAGGCACTGATATTTGGGGATACCCAAAATATCAAGGGCAGGTTCCAACGAAAGGAGACCTGTAGTTTCCGTAATCCATTCTGTGATCCTAATCGGCAAAGCTGAGTATTTTGCAGGGCTGCAGCTGGTTTCGTTCGGCATGGAGGTTGAGAGAACTAACCTCAGCGGCATTACACGTGCTACACCAGCATCTGGCAGAAGGGAAGATTTTTTGTGCATCACCAATGAGTGTGTATTTTAAAGAAGCATTTCAACTTCCTCTTAGAAAAAAAGTTACAGCTACAGAAATAGGGAAGAAACCACAGGTCATTCTAAAAGAAGCTGTCCCACTAAAAAAGTTAATATCAACATCAATGCCCACCTGCAAAAAAACCAAACCAAACAAAAAAACAAACAGAACCCCCCCCCCCCCAAAAAAAAACAACAACAAAAATACCACACACCAAAGAGATGGCTGTGTTTTTATCAGTAGGAATAGCTGACAACTCAAGTCAAACACAGTATCTGTCATAATGATAAAAAGCACACGTGTATCCCACTATTCACTAATAAAGAGTACATTAAAGTAAAACTTTAGAAATTAAAAGTAGTCAACTAGTCTTTAAGTGGCAATTATAGGAATAATTGTTTCTTCTATTTTGGTATCTCTATGCCAGTCTGATTTTTCTTTATTCATTTCTTTTTTTTTTTTTTTTAAGTAGGCTCCACACCCAACAGGGGGCTTGAACTTACTTACAACCCTGAGACCAAGAGTCACACTCTCCACCGACTGAGCCAGCCAAGTGCCCCTGTCAGTCTGATTTTTCATAAGGGCAAAATGACAAATTTTGTCTTTAAACAATAAAAGGCATTCTCACTAGTATATCTAAAATATAATTATTTCATGGTAAGTTTTCCAGGAGTTAGACATAATTCAGGTGCAGTATTTCTCCTGTTCCTTTAAACCAGTGATTTGCTCAAGAGGAAGTGACAAATTGGCAAGCTGAAGTTTTCTCGAGGGAGGCGGGGGTTGGGGGTGGTGACTGGGGAGGAGAGAGGAGGACAAGGCAGGGGGAGAGGAGAGGGCAGGTTAAGAGAACTAGAGTTGAGACCACAGCAAAAGTCTACTAGGAGAGGTCTAGCAGAAAACCAAGAGCAAAGTCAGAGGCAGATCTGAATACCAGTTCCACCATCAATTTAGAAGGATCTGAAAAACAGCACTACCTATGTCCCTGAAAAGTGCGTTTTGTGAGCCATAAATAGAATTATATTAAAACAGATCTCTGAGGGGTTCCTGGGTGGTTTAGTCAGTTAGGTGTCTGACTTCGGCTCAGATCATGATCTGGAGGTTCGTGAGTTCGAGCCCCGCATTGGGCTTTCTGCTGTCAGCACAGAGCTCACTTCGGATCCTGTCCCCACCCCAGCACCCTCTCTGCCACTCCCCTGCCCGTGCTCTCTCTCAAAAATAAATAAACTTAAGAAAAACCCAACAAATCCCTGAGAAAGTGGGGTACTTTCTTTTCCCTTTCTCCCCACCTTTTAGAGGGTTGCCTGGACCTGAGTGCTCTGGATAGAAAAAAGAACGGAGATGCGCTCACCGCGTGAGAGTTTTCTCGGGTCTGTTGCAAAATGCTTAATGAATTATTTTATTCAAAAACTATTTACTGAATGCGTGGAGGTTTTTGTTCCAGGTAGTGGAGTGTAGCAAAAACACACACACAGAATCTCAACCTTCATGTAGGCTGGGAGAGGCAGATGACAGACAAAAAAACAAGCGTGCACTTTTCCTGATACTGAGGAAAAGGTGGGTCTATGTCAAAATATGAGAAAACTCGTATCTATTCAGTGTTTAGAAACTTAAAGTGTTACTTTCATATGTTCTAATTAAAACCAATTTCTAACTTTAGTGTTTTTGTACTTTTTCATGTTTTTAAAACCATATATATTTTATTTTTTTTAAACTTCTTTTAAATGTTTATTTAACTATTAGACACACTTAGACACACACACACACACACACACACACACACACACACACACACGCTGGGAAGGGGCAGAGAGAAAGGGAGAGAGAGAATTCCAAGCAGGCTCTGCACTGTCACCCCTCAGTTTGATGCAGGGGCTCAAATTCACACACCATGAGATCATGATCTGAGCCAAAAACAAGCGTGAGAGGCTTAACTGACTGAGCCACCCAGGCCCCCAACTATATAAAGGTTAGGATTCTGGAGCTGAAAAGACTATAAAGACTGTGTAGTTCAAACCAGTAATACTTTGTTTCAATCAAACTTAATGCCATTGATTTCCAGTTGTCTTTATTTTTCACTAGCAGGTTTAACTGAAAAAAGGCTATTTGATTCCTTCCTCTTTCTTAAAGTTTAATAAATTGAGAGAGAGAAAAGGAGGAAAGGAGAGAGGCAAGACAGGAACGGGAGAGTAAAGGGCAGGTAGGTAAATAGATAAAGGTTATTACCTCTGGATTACATAGTATGTTTCTGGCATATTACCCAAGGATACTAGACTTACCAAAAGAAATCCCAATTAGTTTGGACTGAACTAGAACTAAGGCTTGTAACCCTCATCAACTAGATGTTAAAATAGTTGTTCCTTGGGGACTGGGAAAGGAGAAACGGGTAAAGATCGTGGTAAAGGTGGTAACTTTAATAAAAACAAAAGATTTAAGAGTCAACTAAACATTCAAAAGTGCATTTCCTTCCTCCCTTCCTCTTTCTTTCTCTTTTTAAGTAAACTATGCCCAATGTGGGGCTTGAACTCACGACCTGGAGAGATCAAGAGTCTCATGCTCTACTGACTGAGTTGGTGAGGCACCCCTGCATTTGTTTTTCAAAAGCAAACTGATTTGAAGTAAATAGGTACGGCAGCTGAACAGATAAAAGAAAATAACCACTAAACTGGATCCTAATGGAAAAATATATAATCAATACTAAGGGCAGGGACTTTATTATAAGATGCACAAAAATCTGAGCACTGGAAATAAGTCTTTTTATTACACTGCAGAAGTGATTATATCTGCAATATGCAAAAACTTGCCTAGATGCAAATTACATCTGGTGAAAACGAGGAGTATTTTTTATGGGGCCTACAGATTTCCGCCATTTATTTGTTTATTTATTTGTATGTATGTATGTTTATTCATTTTTGAGAGACTGAGAAAGACAAGAGTGTGAGCAGGGGTGGGGCAGAGAGAGAGGGAGACACAGATTCCGAAGCAGGTTCCAGGCTCCGAGCTGTCAGCACAGAGGCCGATGTGGGGCTCGAACTCACGAACCGTGAGATCATGACCTGAGCCCCAAGTCGGACGCTTAACCGACTGAGCCACCCAGGCGCCCCCGCGTTTCTGCCAAGTAGCGACAGGAGCAGCAAGCCATCTGAAGTATTATTGGCCGTGACCGGAAACAAGTGCCTTATCTATGGTTCCTTTGCCCTTGTGTTTTGTGACAGCCAATTAATAACTGCACACAAATGAAAGTAAGCTGGATAAAATATTTCTGATGAACAGTTCTCTGGGAGATAAAAGGAAGTATTTTTTATCGGCAGAAAACCAGGGAATACTCACAACTGAAGTTGAGTTCCATTTATCTGCACATGATAAACAGGAAGGAGATTTCTATGCTGGAGTGAATGAATCTTAATTTTTTTTGCTAAAAGTTTTTCAGATAACTTAAAGATTACCTCAAGCTCTCACAACTATCATTTCTTGTTTTTTTTTTTCAAATATTTACTTGGTGATTAAAATAAATATGATTTTTAAAAGCCACCACTGTCAACAGGAGCACAGTGGCGACAGGTCAAAAAAAACTCTGCTGAGCACCAAAAGCTTTCCTACATTAGTTTCTCGGAAGAAGGCTACCAAAAATCAGTTCACTGAGCTTTGCTCCTTACCTGTTCTCAGAGCTGGATCCCAGAAACCAGAAGACCGCTCTTAAATCCAGCTAGTTACATACAGCACAACGGCCCAGAGAATCCAGAGGCCCCGGCTGCCTGCACAGGACTTGTCTGTAGCACCGTGTGGTATGCTTCTACTTTTTACCTACATCATTTACTGAAAAAATTTACCCAAAGGAGCAAAAGAAATGTAAGCTTCTGTCCAGGATCTTATCTGCCTTTCCAGATGCACTTATGGGGCCAGGTGCACGGCCCCTCTGGAGAATGAGAATATATGCAGCAGAAGAACGAACAACACTGCCCTTCTGGCCAGCAGCAAACTCCCCAGGGAAAAGCCAGCTACCGAAGCTGGTCGAACGTATCCTTAACCGCACTGTATGTACTAGGCAGTAGGTTTCACTAGGGATAGAAGTGGTCTAGACACCTGGTACCAGTTCCTAGAAGAGATAAGAGGATCCTCGTGGAGACAAAGCTCAGCAGCGAGTGCCTTTCAGTTTGCGGTGAAGTTCCAGCCCTCTTTTTTCTCACTAATCAGGAACGAAACAGAACTGACCCAGCCGAAGTTCTTGACAGCTCCCTTGCTTCTCTCGTACCAACTTCTGTTCACTGCTTCCAGTCTGAGGGTGGGCTAACTCACTGATAGCAGACGGACCTGTTCCTCTTGGTAGTGAACCCCTTGTCAGTGGGAGACGGCAAGGCCCTGCCACTGTGAGACAGAAGGAGCAGTCAAGTCACCGAACTCCTCCAGTCCGCGCATCGCCAACTTCAGGCTGGGAACCTGACTTGCCTGCTCTGGAGCCTCTGCGATAATCCAACGAAACGCGCAGGGAAGGCCTCGAGCTCTAAGGATGCCAACCAGCAAGAAACGTGTATTCAACAGGGACATAATTAGAAGCTGTTTGTGTGGTATACAAATGCAGGATGAGGGCACTTTTGAGCGCTCGGAGTCTTAGGGGCTGGCTACTTTCAGGTTCAACGGCTTTAGAGGTTACTATTCCTACACGTAGCAGATCCAGTCCAGTTCCTGGTCCTTCTTCTTTTTTTTTTTTTTTTTAACGTTTATTTATTTTTTTTGAGACAGAGAGAGACAGAGCGTGAACGGGGGAGGGTCAGAGAGAGAGGGAGACACAGAATCTGAAACAGGCTCCAGGCTCTGAGCAGTCAGCCCAGAGCCCGACGCGGGGCTCGAACTCACGGACCGTGAGATCGTGACCTGAGCCGAAGTCGGACGCTTAACCGACTGAGCCACCCAGGCGCCCCTCCTGGTCCTTCTTCTACTCTCTCCTGCTTCTGGTATCTACACCCAGACTACGGGCCCTCCACCTGTCGGGACGACTTCATCATACTGACCACGTGGATTCGGTTTTGGCTATACGACCGTGCTGCCATTATACCAGATTTCTACTACGGAAATTTCTTTTGGAAGAATCTGACACAAATTTCTTACCACAGAAACCGGCAAGGCCCTAATTTTTCATTTCTCATATAAACAGATACTATAACAGCTCGGAACTAATATCTGCAAAGAAATCGGTGGTAGATTTTCATTGCACTCAGCTAAAAACACTAAAAACGCCAATGAACTGAATTATATTTAAAATATTTAACATTATATTTAAAGTAATCTTTTTCCAAATAACATTACCTCAAGTTTCCATATTCAGCCTCACTGTTCTTCTATGTGGTTTTAGAAATGTCACCTGTAAGTCCTCCTTTCCTGCCTGCCCGCCCACCTGACACAAGAAGCTGCTGGAAGCGTGAGGACTGTTGTTAAGCAGGAGCTCTCCCCTTCCCGGACACCATGTACTGGCTCCTGCGGGAGCCTCAGGCACTCGGCCCACTGGGAAGAAGGGCTCTCCTGATTCAATCTCACAGCTTTTAGGCCTGGGGCTGCAACGTAAACAATCACAGGTTCAGTTTTACCTGTGGTACTAGGTCGGCTCACAAACCTGGTCCTGCTTCCTCGGGAAATAAAACAGTTGGGGACTGGCCTGCTTGTCATCACGGCGTGTGCGGGGGAGGTCACCGAAGGGCAGGGCACGTCTGCCGGCCCGGTGCCCGGACCGACACGAAACACGGCTGCCTCCCAGTTCATTTTTCAACACAATCCTCGGGGATGCTGCGCAACGCTGCCCTTTCTGTACCGGTACGCACAAACTATCAAGAAGAGTCCTTTAAAGAGAAGGCTAGACATTTCAGGAGACAAAGATAAGGAGGTGCTGTATCCCACCAGCCAGCAGCCGCCCCTCTCAGCACCCCAACGTCTGCCCAGCAGACGGCTTCCTCCACGTTGGAGCTGCCGCCCAAAGGGACTTCATACCGACCTTCCGCTCTGCTCAGACATCTCGATCCGTGTTGTGTACGTGCACTTTTTAAAACAGAAGTTTCCCGTATTTGGAATGTCTGGTGGAACCAAAGCTAGTATTGGCTGAACTCTGATTGTCAAAGGAAGATTATCATCCAGTAGATAAATACATACATCCTGGGCCCTCCGAACTGAATCTAATCAGTTCCAAAGTTTCAATTGTGACTTCCCTCCAAAGAGCCTGTCGCAAAAAGACTTTCTAAATTATTCAGTTCTTGAGTTGGACAGTGAGAGTGTGCATAACAAGGGAATACGTGTCCTGGAATAACACCCACACAGAAAAGGGGAGTAAGAGACTGAGGTAATAGGGGACCTAGAAAAATGTGTTACTAGACACAGAAAACAACCAGCCTCGTCTCCCATGTGGAAAGACTACAGGACAAGCTGTATCTGTGCTGAGTCCATTCTCACTTTAGTTACCCTAAATACAAACACCATGAGTACAAATCTCCCTGCATGGGAAATGAACTGTTCTTAATAGACATTTCTGTGGGAAAAATGCGGCCTGAGTTTCAAACAGCCAACTCATGAACTTGGGGAACCCAGCCCATGTGGAAGTTCAGGTTGCCGTGACATTCTAAATGTTCCTTAGCAAAAAAGTGGACTTCTCTGTAATGCCGCTTTCTCTCATTCTTGCAGAACTGTCTTGTCTCCCATTGTAAAAATACTATATATGGATAGATTTTTTTCATTTTAAGAAGTTGACTCCCTACTGTAATTTGATCCAAATTTAATACCAAACAATATAATAACACTTGAAATCTCATTTCCTTTTTGACTTTTATTATTTTTTAGTGTCGTTACTCCCTCTACAGGTAGAAAATGTGAATGAACTAATTCTGGCAGGTTTCTGAACTAAACCAAAAACACAAGTTAAAGAGAAAAAAATTAACTTCCTCCTTGGGAAAAATGTTAACTAGAAAAAACATACTCACTGTAACTTTTGCAATAAATAGTGAGTTTCCTATTGTCATTCAAGTACCCCAAGAAGCCCATCAAATATTTAATAGAAGGATCACATAACCACTTATGAGACTAGCAATATGGAGCATAATATTTATGTGAGCAAATAAGAATTATGGAATCGACAGGCTCAACTTTACTTGGGAGCACAGGATGCAGATGAGAGTCACGTGAGTAGGAGATACAGTTTAATATGAGATTTGATATAAAAAATGCATGAAGCAAGGGGACAGTGCTTTTTCTTGTAACGGTACAGCACACAGTGTTTGGGAGGTCTAATATTCAAACACTGTGGCTCATAAACAGATGACAGGTGACAAGATCTAATTTCACCTCCTTTAACCCACAGAGTAAGAGCTCCGGCTCGTTCAGATCATTTACCCTTCTGTTATCCCAGAGAATCTCAACTCCGACAGCATACTACAATCATTTGGGGACTCTTCAACTGGTAGTTTTAAAAAGCTACTTGCTAAAATCATAAACCTCTCAGAAGAAAACACAGGCAAGAGTTTCACGACATTAGATTTGGTAACAATTTCTTGACTATGACACCAAAAGCACCGGCAATACACAAGAAAAAGAGCCAAACTGAACTTCATCAAAATTACAAACTTTGTACAGCAAAGAACACTATCAAGACAGTAAAAAAGGCAACCCACAGGATGGGGAAAAATACGGGCAAAGTATATACTGAGAGGGGATTAATACCCAGAAGATACACACGTGAACAGATGGTCCTCAACATCAAGAGTCATTGGGGAAGTGCAAATCAAAACTCCAAGGAGATACCATTTCCTACCCATTAGGGCGGCTATTATCATAACAAAACAACAACCAACAGAAAAAACAAGTGCTGGTGAGAATGTGGAGACACTGAACTCCTGATGAATTGCTGGTAGGAATGTAAACTGGTTCAGCTGCCAGGGAGTAATTGTAGGGTGGGTCTTCAAAAAACTAAACAGAATTACTCTAGGATCCGGCAAGTTTGCTTCTGGGTATATACCCGAAAGAACTCAAAGCAGGAAAAGATACAGGGCCCCCACAGCAGCATTATTCACATCGGCCAAAAGGTGAAAGTAGCTCAAAATGTCCACTGATGAATGGACAAACGGTATGTGGTATGTCCACACAATGGAATACCGTTCGGCCTTAAGAAGGAAGGAAGTTCTGGCACATGCTGAAACGTGGATGACTTCAGGACATTATACTCCGTGAAACAGGCTAGATACCAAAGGACAAATACCGTATGACTCCACTTATTTGGGGTACCTAGATCAGTCAAATTCACGGACACAGAGAGGAGAATGGTGGTTGCCAGGGGCAGGCGGTGAGTCAGTGTTTCACAGTACAGAGTTGCAGTTTGGGAAGATGTAAAAGTTCTGAGGCGGACGGCGGGATGGTTGCACGACAGTGCGAATGTCTGACGTTTACAGATGGTTTATGGTAAGTTTTGTTGTGTGCATCTTACCACAATAAAAAACAAAAGCCACTCAGGCGACTCCAATTAGCAGCCGGAGCTGAGAGCCAGTGTTGCAAAGACCAAGGAAGTACGTCATGATCGCGAGAGTGTGCCCAACTGACACGAGAGTATGTCTGTTCAGAGTGTATGTTTCTGATGAGAGGACGAGAAAAACAGGTGATCGGGGAGGTGTGTTTATAAATTAAGTTCTATCATTTCACAAATACAGGAGCTTCTATTCTGTCCTCTAGGGAAAACATATCCTCTCTCCATACTGGTCCTCTTCAAGGTGTTAGGAGCATGTACCTTCTCCTCACAACAACTTTGCGATAAGTCACAGACGCAGGACGTTATCGAAGGTTTATGGGCTGGAGGTACCGTGTTAAACGCGGAACCCCCAGACTCGTCTACGCCTCGGAACCGTCGCCGGACAGCTGGTGAGCGGCAGGGCCGAGACTAAACCCGGTCCGTTTGATTTGCTCCCTCTCTCTGAGCCCATTAACTGAACGCTACCCACACATTCCCACTGCTGTGTCTTTGGCGCTCTGGCCACCTTCTGCTCTACTCCTACCATCGAAGCTTCTTGGACTCCGAAGTCCAGTTTACGTCCTACATCATCGGAGCGTTTCCTGAAGTCCTCCAACCAGAGAGCCAGCGCGTTCAATCTCCACCTTTCTCGTGAGAAGGTTGCACTGTCGTTATTTACGTCCCCGTGGCGAAAGCCCTGGGACGGTGCTGGGCTAGGAGGCCTGTTGGCTACCGCAAGCCAGCACTGGATGAAGACACTACAAAGGGAGGCCGTCAAACGAACGACACCTCCGGAGACCCGGGATGGTCTGAACGTGCGTGCGCAGGACGGAGGGCAGCGCCTCTGGCCTGAGGCGGGAGGCACGGGCCTGTGGGAAGCCGGCACAGGAAGAAGGGGAACAAGAACTCGCAAGTTCCGCTCCGGCTGCTCCCTCGGCCAATTGCCTCGTATTGGGTATACGCTGCCTCACTTCCAGAAACCGGGAACTCTGGTCGACGTTCAGTCGTTAGGGAAGTCTGAAAAGAAATCCCGCGTGACGAGCTGAGAGGAACAGGTGGCCACGAGTCCCCGACAGCCACCGTCTCACTCCTCCCTCTCCACACCCGCGAGCTGATGAATGACACTCGGGGATGAAAGAGCCCGTGAATCCGCTTCGGCCCAGCTCCTCCCCAAGAGCGAGGAGCTGCGTCCTGACGTGGTGTTTGGTGACAATGAATTGCGGTCTCGTGGTTCCCGGGCTGGCAACCCCATAGCTCACCTGACACTCTCGTCCCCTGAGGTTATCACCGGGGCTAACGTAGCGGTGAGCAGCGCTTGGCTGCCCGGGCTCCACCTCAGAATGACCTGGCAGCTTTACGAACCTGGTTAGATCAGTTTCTGAGGTGGGGCTTACATAGCCACAGTTTTTCTAAGGGTCCCCAGTGACCCTAGGGTACAGCCAGAGTCGACGCTAGTTTCTAGCCTGGCCTGTCTCCTCCACGTTACTTGAGAACAGTCAATGCACGCTAAGACATTTGAGGACCGCCAGTATTTCATGGAAGAGAAACAAAATGGATTCTAAATTATATGAAATGCAGAAAGGACAGACCAGATTAAGAATTTAAACTTATAATGACAGTAAGAGATATTATTACAGTATGAAAGAAAACAAAAACAGTACAGAAATTTTAAGTATAAAGAACACGATACTTGAACTAAAAAAACACAAGGAATACACTCTCAGGAATGAACTAGCTGGAAGCCCAGATCTCCCAGAAGAAAAAGGAAGAGAAAAAGCGCCAGAAAATAGAATTATAAAAGACTAACACACGCGTAAGTGATGTCCCAGGAAAAAAAACCAAGGTGGTGTGAAATTTAATTGAATAGGTAATGGGAGATAATTTCTCCAGAATCAGATGATAAGGCTGAGCACGACAGGGTCAGCTCTCAGAGTATTAAATAGGAGAGAAAGGAAAACTCCAGACCTAGTTATACTAGTAAAATCAAAACATGAAAGACAAAAGATTTTCAACAGAACGCTCACCACACAGTAAATACGTAGTAAGTGTTTATAAAAAGCAAATCAACAAAAACATGAAATAAAGCCACCATCAAATCCTCACAAGGCAGCTGTACCAAATCCAATTCTACCAGAGAAAAAATAACATTACTAAAATAAGTGTTTATGGTAAGAATGGAATGAGGACATTTAACTGTTAGTCTAGCTTCCCACACTCCAAGACTATGGTTAAAACTGCTTCTGGCCAAATTAAGGTTTCATCTGTCTATGTATTTCTATGTAGGGTCCTCTTCTGAGGAATACCTAAAAACTCGATTCTCAAGGTAGGCTTCAGTAAAGACAGATCTTGCCTAGTCTCGGTATGCACATTTGAAACACAACACACCCGGTCATCCTTCCAGAACATATTAAAAGCCCCGAGTATTCTATTTATGTATAGGTACGCCAGGAGCTGTGGAGACGAAGCGCATTAAACAGGCAAGGATTTAACTACCAAACACCTCCAGTTTTCTACTATTAGCAAAAAAGCCAGAGACTTCTCATAAATGTGTTCTCAAAGAAATGCCTTGTATCTTTTTTTCTGCCCGTTTTTCCTAATAGTTATGCCACAGGCTCAGGGAAGTTCTGCAGTAGTGGCTTACTTACCTGGTCAATATCAGCATTTCTTGGAAGGAAATAAACAATATTATTAGTGATCTTCTGGGAACGCCTGAAAATTTCAAAGGTGGACAGCAGTTAAGGAATGGTAACAAAAAGAGCAGTTCATTTCTGAGCAGAGATATGTTCTTGCATCATATCCCAAATATATTTTGATAGGTAACAATAAGACACACATTTAGATCCTCTAATGGAACCTAAAAGAGAATTAAGTAGGAGATTTTATAATTCAGATGGGTCAAAGATTAGCAGTTAAAACTGTTCATTTGATTATCCTTGTGGAAGGCAGCCAGGAGTCAGAAATACACTGTCTTTCTACCATTTCCTAATTACTGTGAGAGTAGAAAGAAGAGGAAAGCACAATACCATCTCTTTCCAGTAAAGAATAAAAGACAAGTAAATCTGGTCATTGTGGTTTACATCCTAAATTCTAATTAGCAGTTTAGAAACACGCTTCCTGTTAGAGTCAAAGAGGTGATTCCTCTGGGGAGGAGAGATAAAGAAAGGGACAAATAATAAATGTTACCATGAAAGAAAAATTTGCTTCGGTGTCTTGGAAAAGTGAGAGGAAACACTGGAAGAGACAAAGAGAATCAGCTCAAGCCAGTGTAAGTTGAAGAAAAGTTAAAGGATGGTCACCCAGACTCGTAAGGACCGGTCTTGAGGAATCTCCCAATGTCCAGGACCATAATTTCAAGCAATTAATACTTCCTACTTCTTGTTTTATAATGATATAATTGGACAGTAACCAAAGGAAATATAACTTCAAATTTGCCATTACTCTTGGCAATCAACCAGCACTTAATGTTTACATACTGGCTTTTTATGCAAAATAAACCGGAACCTATCAGGTGCTACTAGTGAGTATCCCCCGCCTTCACTAACCTCTCTCTCCCTGAAACACACACACACACACACACACACACACACACACACACACACACACACACTCATTCATATGCACGCCCTTCTCTCTACAACCACTGCTTGAGTAAACTGCCAGCCTTGCAAAGGATATCCATCTGGAGACATCATGGTCCTAATGTCAAAGGTCTCTGCAGTAGCGTAGTCTGGTCCTCCCCAAGGGGGGCTAAGAAACACAACATCAGCCTTTAAGTGAGAAGCCAGCAGGAGGAAATCTCCACAGATGAACTCTATCTTGTCTGCTATTCCATAAACTTCTGCATTATTGCGAGCAAGATCAATCTTAACAGGATCAATATCAATGGCAATCACTGAAAGTGGGAAAAGAAGAGATGAGTTAAATGACACCGACTGTTACATAGAACAGTTCATCTTCTGAGCAGTCTCCTTTCTTCTCTTTACAAGAACTTTTTTTAAAGACTAAGGGAGTTTTTGGTTCATATACTGGGGATAAAAACTTAATTAAAAAATTTAACCTAAAGTAGAAAGATTCACTTGTGTAGTACCAAGAAAATGGGACTAAATGGCCTGGCTTTCAAAGCTGTGTCACTCAGCCAGCTTTTCCAAAGCAAGTAGTGACAGTAGTCACACAGTATCTACTGAGAGGTAACGTGTTCAGCACTGTGACCTGAACGGCCTGAGCAGCAAACACTTGGAAAGGTCGCTGACTGCATGTCAAGCCTGTAACCACACTAGGATTTCAGAAAAGACCCATTTCCTAAAATGAGACACAGCCTCCAAAGACAAATTTGACAACTTCTACAGAAGAGCAAATTGAAACACATTTGACAAACCTATAGAGCCAACTTATGAACAAGAAATGTAAAAACATCTGCTGATAATGTTTAATGAGACATCTTAGGGGGGAGGGAACTGACAACGTTATGTTTTCACCGAGAGGGCTTTCATTTAATTTACTGCAATTTCATAATTAGCAATGCAAACATAAGTTGATTTGAGCTCACTCATGATGTCTTACAGCAAATAACTCAAGTGCACCTGTACGTGCACCAGTGTGCTCGTGGCAATATTTTATATTTGGAAGGTCTAAGTGGAACCCTAATGCATACACCATGGTTGTCATGGAAACACAGTTGTTTTCTATAAAATGCTGGTTTCAAAATTTGTTAACACTTTTGAGAAATAATGCACTGAATAATCACTTGAACAATGTATACGAGCTCCAATTACATGCTGAAAATTATGCATTTACAATGCTATTTTTCTGTTCTAAATAAGCTAACGTTCATAACAAAAAAGATGAAAATGTCCTTTTTAGCTGTTCAATCTGCTCCACTTGTAGTATAGAGACAGATGGAAAGATATGCCGACAACATCAAAAACTCAATGGGGAAAAATGATTTTCAACATCAAATATACTCAGTCAATTCTCGCGTTTTCATCTACATTCTCCTAGAGGCGGTTTTATTTTTAGGCTTAACAGAATGTAAGCACTCAATCCATTATGTACATGAAATGCCGACAAACGTTGGATGATATTATATAGAACTGCACTGTCCAATAATGGTAGCCACCAGCCATATGTGGCTATTACCTTTAAATTGATTAAAATGAAATAAAGAATTCAGATCCTCAGTCACCCTGCCACATTTTAAATGCTCAATAGCCACATGTGGCTAGTGGCTATCACACCTAGACAATGCAGATACAGAACATTGCCATCATCACAGAAAATTCTATTGAATAGCAAGGATACTGAAGTAGATAGAGAGGGAAAAAATCTTTAACGGCAAAATGTAAAACCTTGTGGATTCTCTAACACTCAGGTGAGTAGATGCATAGACCACAACCATCTGGGTGGAAGGAAGCAATGGCACAAAGGGATCATGTCAATCATACACAACGCTATTTTCTCATATGTGTATGGGCACATACACGTATGTGTGTGGATTCATATATATTCAGCTGAAGAATGATTATGTGCATATGTGTATATATATATCAACACACATAGAGATATGTAAGCACACAATCAATTATACTTCAAATGTTTTGAATCCCCTAGCATGGAGCAGTACCTATAACTAACATTAGAGCATCTGCGAGCTGTTGCTGCTTGTTTGGGAAACAGGTCACAGGACACCACTATGCTGAACAGGCTTGAGGGGTCCTAGGCTTTCCATTCCAGATGCTGCAAAGACAGAAGCCAGGTCACGACAGTACCAGAGAGGCATGGTATTCGCTCTCTGCTTCCCTTTCCTCCCAGAAGCTGGCTACCTGTAAGCGTGAGTGATTAAAAGACCCTAAGGCACCTTGATGAAAGCTGGATCTGGGAGAACATGCCAGAAATAGACTTCCTTTAGCGTGGGACCCACATTAGACATTTTCCTTTACCAAATGTGTACTAAGCTGCAGAAAGCCTTGGCTACGGACCTATATTCAAAGAAATACAAATCTACAATATGGACAGTTTCCATAGTATTTGAAAAAATATCCAGATCTATTTGCTGCTTTATCGGAGAGCGGATATTTTATTTTTTTAAACGTTTATTTATTTTTGAGAGAGAGAGAGAGAGAGAGAGAGAGAGAGAGACAGAGCATGAACGGGGGAGGGGCAGAGAGAGAGGGAGACACAGAATCGGAAGCAGGCTCCAGGCTCTGAGCCATCAGCCCAGAGCCCAACGCGGGGCTCAAACTCACGGACCGTGAGATCATGACCTGAACTGAAGTCAGACGCTTAACCGACTGAGCCACCCTGGCGCCCAGGAGGGCAGATATTTTAATTGTCATGTTATAATGCAATGTCAAAATGAAGACCAAGTTGACAACTTGAGACCAAGTTGACAATGATTTTGAAACATCATTTTCATGCAATATACACTGATTTGAGCTCACAGGAAGGGTTTATCTGGCAAGTGCAGAGAAGAAATTGCAGAGTAAATAATGAATTCAAGGAAAACAAGAAAATAATTCCTATTCCAGTAACTCTGAAAACAACTTTCATTCAGGCTATTGGGAGACCATATAAGGTGGGCAATGCCCTGCCCTGGAGCATGATTAAATAAGGGTCACAGTTCATCAGCATGGGTCTTAAAATCAATGTTAAGTTTTCCTTCATGATTTTTAGCTTCTATATTAGGCTTCCAGAATCATGCTTTCCTAGTCAACATTAAGAACTTCATATAAATTAATGAGACTTAACCTTAATTTACTGAGATGGAAACTACATGTATCATAGAAAGATGTCGGGGAAAAAAAAGCATCTTCAGAGTATGACTCAACAATTTATGTCTTTGATACTACGCTTTCAAAAGAATTTAGAAAGAACAGGGATATCAGGAAAAAACCTTGGCTTCACGACTCAGCTATGCCAATTTGGGCAGATTGTTCAATTTTATAAAGCTTTCTTTTCCCTGGGAAACAGCACACGTACTACCTACTTGACAAAGTTCTTGGCAGATATACAGTAATAGACATTTTCTTTTCCGGGATTCCAAAGTCAAACATGAGGAGGACCTAACACTTGAAAGATTTTTAGAGTCTTATGATGTTAAAGCTGAAAGGTACTACAGACGTTATCTCAATTTAAGGTCTCCTTTAAACTGAGGTTAAATGATGTCCAAAGTCACAGAGGAGGAAAAGCAGGTACTCCCTGTCCACTCTTCTTCTAAAGAATGCCTTCCCATTTCAGAATTGTTGGTTTTCTATAATGTTATTAATCTTGGCTTCACCAAGCTGTGTCTGTGTAATCCTGGGCAAATTATTTCATCTCTTTATTTTTCTGTTTATCTGTGAAACACAGATAGTAAAAGACACACCTCACAAGACTGCTGACTAATAAATGTATACATATTAAGCACTTATACTAGTACGTGATACAGGGTGTATGGCTTGATATATGCTGTTATTATTATTATTATTATTATGTATTTTTAAAAAATGTTCATTTACTTATTCTGTGCTGTTAGCACAGAGCCCAATGCGGGGCTCGATTTCATTGTGAGATCCTGACCTGAGCCGAACTAAAGAGTCACATGCTTAACTGACTGAGCCACCCAGGCGCCCTGCTATTATGATTTTGGATATTTGGGGTTATGTTACTAATTATATACAACATAGATAGGCTAAAGCAAAATGAAACTTTTTAACTCAAACAAATGGAAAATAAATCGCTTTCTTCCATTGCCGGCTAATTACCTCTCTTTCCTGTTAAGGCAAACTGAATGGTATTTCCTCCGACTCCACAAAATGCATCTACTACAATGTCACACTTGAAGGACTGGCTGACCCGGCCAGCAATGTGTTCAGCAATCTTCTCAGGGGTCACTGAAAACCAGCCCTCTGCAGAGGAAGAGCATCCCGATGAAGATGGTTCAATTTCAAGAAGCCAACCCGAGCACAAACATCACAGCAAACGTTACTATATATGCTATACCCGAACAAGATCTAGTTTCTCTTTTCAAGAACTTATAAATTGCTTCGTTTTTTTACAGAAAGTTCAGTAGAGCTTGTTATAAAAAGCAGTACTATTCCCATTCCCGATTTGCACAGAAGCAACCGTCTCAATTCTTGCCTGTTGCTTTTATAATGTACTTCTAATAACTGAATGCAACTTTCATTTTTCTGTTTGAAGTATTAATGACTATTAAGGAAAATGGAAAGTTGGCTCTATTCAACTGGCCAACTCCCCAAACCCCACTGAGTTTCCGGATTACTTTATTTCTAACAGGGAACTATTGAGCCGGATTTGTACTCGACACTTTGGAAAAATGTGTACATTTCAAAAGGGTCAGGAAAAGCAAGAAGCTGACAGCAAAAGGATGCAAAGCTGTAGGAATAGACCCCTCTTCATTTTCAGAAACGGGGTCCTATGCCCACTCCAGAAGAAAGAGGATACTGACTTCCTTTCCCAATAGAAAAAATTAACATTTTTTTTCAGAAATTTATTTCTCTGGAACAAAATCATGCACCAATTTTCCTGTTCTCTTTCCTTACCAAAACTTTAAATGGCTCCTCATTGTTGGAAGAATACAAATATAAATTCCTTTTATAGAATTAGAAAGCTTTTTTATCCAGCCTTATTTCTCCAAACTCCTATGTACTTTCTTCGATACATAACAAACACAACATTTTGTAAATTATTAGAAGAGGTTCACAGAACCCAAAATTCTAACCACAGATCAAGCCTCCTGATTTTGACAGTCAATAAAGACCAATGTTTAGGGAGCCCCGATATGAAAATAAGCATCAATTTGCAGAAATGAATGAAGGAAGGTGTTCCAGACATAGCAGGAACACTCACAGAAGAACTCCGCTTCCAGAGTTAATTCATTAAATTACACCTTCTGCACTAGGTATTTCTTCATCAGATGTTCTGCTTAATAGTCTATTGACTCTTTTTGCTATCCATCCTAAAATGCCACAAATCCAGATTAAACCTGAATGTGAAGTTTTAAAAATACATATATACTCAAACTAAGAGACACTGTAGAAAATAATTGGCCGCTTTTCTTTGGAAAATGTCAGAGTCAAGAAAGACAAAAAAGGCTGAGGGACTATTCCAGATGAAAGGAAAAGAAAACAACATGAAAACTAAATGCAAGACGTGGTCCTCAACTGGAAGAAAAAACGCCATAAAGGACATGATTAGGGTAACAGATGAAACTGCAGTCTGGACTGCAGAATAGAATAGTGCAGCAAGGTTAAATTTGTAATTTTATCACCATTACATAAAGTATCTTTGTTCTTAGAAAACACACATACAAGTATTAAGGGGTAGGAGCGATTGGATCAGAAACACACACACACAGAATGATAAAGCAAACGTGGCAAAATGTTACCAAGCAGTCAGATACGGGTAAAGGGCATTATGAAATTTTTACTATTCCTGCCATGTTTCTGTAACTTTGAAATTATTTCAAAATAGTGTCAAAAAAAACCCCACATATACTTTACCTCTGTCCAATTTAATCCCATCATCAAAACGGGAGAAGAGCCTGTATCTCTGGGCCCAGTACTTTGCCAGCTCAGGAACAGCAGCTATCTCGGGAGGCAGGCCAATTACCTTTTTGTTCCTGTTTTTCTTTGTCTTCTTCTTTTTACTTTCAGCTAAAATAAAAGAATATAAAAAATACAGATGCTCACTATGAAAAAAAGGAAATCGTAGATGAATTTATCTAAAAGTATAGCCACATTCAGTATTTACAATTTGGGAATGCACTCGAGAACATGCGTGCCACGGCACCCCTGGAGAAGCAGGAGGGCCTGATGCACATAGCACTGACTTTACATGACAGCTTCTATTTTGCTGTTTATAACCTGCCTGGGCTTGGTAAAGAAACCCAGGCTCACTAAGATCCAACTTTTAATTCCTCAAAAGGAATGAATGAATAGTATTTTATCTACTTACTTCTCAAGATTGTTAGGGGATGCGTACAGATACTACATAGGTATAAAAGTTATTACTTCTGTTAGATAAGGTACTACTTTAGTCGGTCAATTATAGAAATCCAAACATTGTTCTTCCCTTCTTTAAAATAAAACCTCCCAAGGACTGACTGAGTCCTAACTTGGTCAATCCTCTGAACACAGACATGACCTGAAGATCCTATGACCTAAAGGAAATTAAAATAGGTCATGGCTTTAATGTTAACAGAAAAGGATCTCATTCATTCAAAGATGGACTTTTTCTTTTTCTTCTTTTTTTTAAATGTTTTATTTATTTTTGAGAGAGCAAGAGACAGAGTGTGAGCAGGGGAGGAGAGGGAGACGCAGAATCTTAAGCAGGCTCCAGGCTCTGAGCTGTCAGCACAGAACACGATTGTGAGATCATGACCTGAGCCAAAGTGAGATGCTTAACTGACCGGGCCACCCAGGTGCCCGGCGACGGACTTTTGTCTTAAACAATTCTTATTAATTTGGTTATCTTGTCTCAGTTCTGAGATCAGAAATAGCAACTTAGAAAGAGCATTATCACAGCTAGACATAATGAGAAGAACTGATGATGACAAATAAAACTACTGCTTCAATGATTCTCAAGGACAGAACTATGTCTTAATACGTCATCCGGTCATTGCAAACAGCACAAGGTGTCATCAACGCTGACATTTTGAATGAACAATTCCTTATTGTGCAAGATCATCCTATACACGACAGAAGGTTAACCCCCAGGTCATTCTAACAGCCAACACCTTCCAAATGCCCCTGAGGTGGGTGGTAGGGGCCCAGGTGAGAACTACCAGCACTGTGACATGAGGTAATTAGGGAAGGAGGGAAGTGGTAGGGGGGAAATGGGACTGGGGGACCAGACAACCTGGTACTGAGTCCTAGCTATGCCACCTACTAGCTGTGTGATCTCAGGCAAATTCTTAATTCCATCTACCTCACTGGGCTATTTTATAGATTAAATGAAAATAAGGCACATGAAATCTGCAAGTACCATATGAACATCAGTTGTACATGACAATAAAATTTAAACTACTTTAGTATGCTTTTTAGAAAGGCAAAGGAGTATGTGATACAAAGAATACAGCTCTCTACACACATACACACACACACACAAATCAAGATTCAAATGAGGTATTTTCCTCAATATTAAAAAAAAAATTTATTTTAATCCTTATTTAGTTTTGAGAGAGAGAGAGAAAGAGCATGAGCAGGGGAGGGGCAGAGAGAGAGGGAGACAGAATCTGAAGCAGGCTCCCGGCTCTGAGCTGTCAGCATGGAGCCCGATGCTGGGCTCGAACTCACGAACCGCGAGATCACGAACTGAGCCGAAGTTGGACGCTTAACCGACTGAGCCAGCCAGGCGCCCCAAAATAAAAAAGAATTATTAAAAGGAACACCAGAGCAATACCAAATTTCAAGAGGGATAAAAGGGACTGCCAGTCACTTTTAGCCCAGGGAGCAGAGGGTAGTGGCAGAGACCAATCTTGGTGGAACAGAGACACTCAGTTTTCCCACATGCGCGCCCTTGTATCTCATGACGCTTGCTCAGCCAAGAGTGTAGTCTTCTGGTGCCAAACCATAGCCACTAGCACATTTACACTTACTGTGCACCCTCTCTACTTGAAAATGAGTGGCGGTGAGAGGCGCCTGGGTGGCTCAGTTAGTTGTCTGACTCTTGATTTCGGCTCAGGTCGTGATCCTAGGGTTGTGGGATCGAGCCCCACATTCTCTCTCTGCCCCTCCCCGTGTGTGCACACGTGCTCTACCCCCACCTCAAAATAAAATAAAATAAAATAAAATAAAATGAAATAAAATAAAATAAAATAAAATAAAGTAAAATAGCGGTGCATCCTTAGGTATAGACGGTTAACAAGTGACAGCTAGGGAAGCACATTATCCAAATTCATCAGTAAGTTGAAGCACAGTCTTACTTTCAGTGTTGACCTGTACAGAATCTGGTGTAATCTGAGTAACACAATCTTCCTGATGTGTAATAGCTGTTACTGTGCTGTCTCCTTCATTTTTTTCTGTTTCCAGTTCACCAGCTAAAGACACAGCGTGACGCTTTCCAGGTTCTTGATTGCTCGTCTCAAGTGGGTCATCGCCTTTTTTAACAGACATTTCTTGCTCCTCTGAATCACTGCTTGTGCACGTGTCTTGCACGTTGTCATGAGAAACTGACTCCTGTGATGCTTCCTCATCCATTGGTTCATTCACCCATTTTAGAAATTTTTCTACCTGAAATTGTCAGTCATCACAAGCACGAATTAATTCTAAATTGCACAGAATAGTCCCACCTGCTTTGACCATTTGGACTTCACTGAGAAGCTGAGTCATAATTATTAGCTCCAATAAGTACACTGTATCATACAAGCTAATTATGCAAAAAGTAATTCTGAGCTAACAGCACAATTTTCTTATCTGGACATACCATGACCTTATTAAAGATTTCTTGAGAAGGAAGAAAATATCAGCTTAAACACAAGGTGGTGACTTTCCTGTAATCAATTAGCACTAAGAGGATAAAGGTGAACTGTTCCAGTAGCTTTCCATAGAGGCTTCTGACAATATAACCATACTATGTGATATTGCCATTACACACGTACCTACTTATTATTGTCATTAATGTTATCTTTTCTAATCATACAGGCCTTTCTTCAATGGCTGAGGCTATAGTCTATGTTAAATTGTACTCAGCATCCAAGATAAACTCTAAAAAGATTTAGTGCCCATCTGAAGAAAAAGAACAATGCAAACTGCCCTTTAACGGAGTGAAGCCTGTAAAAGGATTCCTAAAAACTACGTTTCTTAGAAATGTTAATAAGGTCAGGTAACTTCCTTGCAAACTTCTGTAACGAGAATATTCTTTTAAACAAAAACTTTTTTAAGCTTATTTATTTATTTTGAGAGGGGGAGGGGCGGGGGGGTTGGAGAGAGAGAATCCCAAGCAGGTTCTGCACTGTCAGTGCAAAGCCCAATGTAGGGCTCAAACCCACAAACCATGAGATTATGTCCTAAGCTGAAATGAAGAGTCAGATGCTTAACCCACTGAGCCACCCAGATGCCCCTACAAGAATATTCTTCATAACAAGAGTTCATGACCCTCCTAAGAGTTAGGAAATTGGAAGATGAGCACAGACAAACCCAGAATCTTCAAGGGGACTGTGCCTATGTATCAGACAGATAACTAAGGACACAACAGCCATATTTCTTTTTTTCCTTGTCAATACATAGCAGGTATGTTTCTGCTTTGTCTACAGATGGATGTATAGGGGCAATCACATCCAACAAATAAAAAGTTCTATAGGACTGACTGACCTGAAGTGGGAAATGTGTTCCAGACATAACCAGGGCCACTAAAATATTAAAATATCACTAGCAACCAACCAATCTAAAATGAAAAGGAAAACATGAAGGCAGCAACATAAGTCTGTTGCATGTTTTGGAAGAATGCTGAAGCTAGGAAGGATAATGTACCTTAAGGGTAAAACAAAGTCATTACAGGATCTGAGATTTTGTTCTGTTGTCCAAAGGAGTTGCTGGAGAAGTGACTAATACAATGATACAAAGGTTTCACTCATGAGAAGGTGTCCTCCCTGCCTACCACCCCCCAACGGAAAAGTATCACTTATCAAACCAAGCAAAAACTATTCTAATTACTTTTGTTTTTCAGGTGCTGGCACAGCAGGTATAGCAGAGTCCAAGAGAGGGGACACGAATATTCTAGTGAACACTCCAGTTAACAGTGTAAATCACTAAATTTGCATGAGACCATTAGGATGAACTGGTTAGTGCAATGTTTAAATTGTTTGTTTTTTTTTAACATTTTTAAATTTATTTTTGATAGAGGGAGAGACAGAGCACAAGCGGGGGAGGAGCAGAGAGAGAGGGAGACACAGAATCCGAAGCAGGCTCCAGGCTCCGAGCTGTCAGCCCAGAGCCCGATGTGGGGCTCGAACTCACAAACCGCAAGATCATGACCTGAGCCGAAGTCGGACGCTTAACCAACTGAGCCACCCAGGCGCCCCTTAGTGCAATGTTTAATTGATCGCCTCTGGATGATCTCGTAATTAAGACTTACAATAAAAGCTGTACTAGAAATTGACTTCCAGGATCCTACTTAGCCTGAAGCAGATGAGAAAGTCTCACTGTTACTACATATACAAGGCAATTTTATCTATCTTCCCAGATACTTTATAGCTTTCAAAACATAACATTACTACCAACTTATTCTTTTTCAAATTTAGTTCACATGCTATATGCCTTTAGGAAGCAAGGGGAAGAGAATTTTAGGCACCTTTATATCTGCTAGAAGCAGGATTTCCATTTGAATACCATTTGAGTCAAGCTCACAAAATGAGATTCTTTCTGTAAATATAGAACAAAATTTATACAGACCTTAGTCAAAGCTTTGCTTTTCTTGAAAAATGTTTTATCTGACTCTTCAGTAAAGAAGATGTGTTTGTTTTTCATATTTATTTGTCTTCTCATGTCCAGGAACTTTGACTTATACTTCACATTCTTCTGCAAGTATCTGACCCGCCGATGACTGAAATTTGAAATTCCACCGTATCTGTGACCAAACCAAAGGAAGATGACTCAAACCTTAAGTTCTGTGAGTTTGTTTTCTTATATGAAAAGAGAATAAAACGGACAATTTTCACTATTTTTTGATTAGCAGCCACCATTTTAATTTCTTTTCTAAATTATAAAAACTATGAAATAAAGTTCAAATGCATAGGAGTTGTATGTTAATTTTAAGTAAATCTGAAACATCAGTTGGGAGTATCAACATACCTTATATATAGCAGAAAGCAGGTATTACATAGTAAAGTGTAATAAAGAAATCGCAGAAACATGTAACCCCGTTGCACATCAGGGAAATATAATCTTTTCTCACGGTGAGATGATACCAAAGCTCTTTCATACATACATACCTGGACTTCAATTATTTTAAAAGTGATCACTGACTTCTTAACCTAAATTAATCTGAGCTTACCCAAGAAGCAAACCCATATTAACAAAATAACTAGAAAATATCTGCTGATCTAACCATCTGAATTTTTCTAGTCTTAAAAGATAAAGATCTGCTACAAAGACTTCTATGACTATATCAAGCCTTATTTAAGTACTTCTCCCACAGACTATAAGAAACTTAAAGTGTAATATACAATTTAGCACTTACAAACTCCTGAAGTTTAGTGTTAAATATCAGGTGTTATCTTCTAGCCATATTATAAACTTTATAAAAAAGTCCATTTTATCCTTTTCTTCTTCTTCTTTTTAAAGAGTGGGAGCACACAAGCAGAAGAGGGGCAGAGCAAAAGACAGAATCTTAAGCAAGCTCCATGCCCAGCGTGAAGCCCAACGCAATCTCATGACCAGGAGATCGTGACCCGAGCCAAAATCAAGAGTCGGACACTTAACCAATTGAGCCACTCAGGTCCCCCTTATCCTTTTCTTCTAAGTAGAACTGGGAATCCTAAACAGAAGAATAGTTAAGTTAAATCCCAGGTCACAGAATAAATCTCCAGGGATGTATCCTAGCAAGAGCCACTCAAGTAATTTCTCAATAAAATTACATGTGGGTAGAAATAAATTCTGTCAGGAATTTAAACATGGCACTATCAAGAAGACATTTTATATTACTCATCTTTATGATCTTTAGCCTTAAATAATTATACCAACGGCAACTGCCTTCAAGTACCGTAAGGGAGAGATAATTGATAATTAAAAAAATATTTATAGTATCATGAGCATGTAATCCTTAACCGATTTGGATTCAATTTATAAGTCAACTTTGAGATCTATGTCCTTTCCTTGCTGACTTCATAACATGTAGGTATCAGCTAAAACTGCACAACTAACAAAGAAAGTCTCAACCCTTAGAAACATCAAAGACCTTAATCTTGGTTTAAATCACTGGTGCATGTTGACATAAATGGTAGGTCTTTAATGTGCCTTAAATACTCAGTTTGGTCTTCATGGTATGTGCAATAAGCCCTTCACTTTTCTTATATTTAATGCCTGGGCATTTAATACCAGAGAAAACTTACACCTTCTGTATATAAATGTTCATAGCAGTTTATTTGTAATGGCAAAATACCATACATAGTCCAAATGTCCTTTAATAGATGAATGGTTAAAGAAACTATGGTACATCCATACAATGGAATACTACTCAGCGGTATGAAGAAATGAACTATTGGTACACACAATAACTTGGGAAGAACCTCAAAGGAACATGCCTAAATCTTAGGAACAACCCAGAAGTACATACAGGGTAATCAATTAAACACACAAGGATTAGATAATTGTGTGAGCACTGATAAGTCAGGGTTGCTTAGAAGTCTCAAAACCTTGCCCTGTATCCTCTCCCTAGGAAATGGTATGATCCCAACCAAGTCACTGCTTTATCTATGAAATTGTAATAACGATATTGGATTGTATGACGTGCAACTGAGTAAACGATGTATGTGAATATAGCAAATGTGTGGTGATCTCTCCACAAGAGAGGTTGGTGTTTTAACTATACTATCTTAAATGCTATCAAATCTATAACTATCATTAGCTATCAGAGAACTTTAAGACAGCTGAAGTGTTACAATTTTGGGAAAACAACAGTATTTATACATAATTACTTTTGTCCTGAGCCATGCTTGAATCCCAGAAGGGAACCATTGTCATCAAAGTCTGAATCTGGGTTTTCATCGATGTCCAGCTCGTGGCTAAACAAACAAAAGGTAAAACAGTGATAAACCATTATATCTACAGGCCACCAGTTAATGAAAATATCAAAAGGTACACAGAGTCAATCTACACACACTTTCTAATCACAACAGTCAACCACAGCTCCAGCTCACAAATCCACGAAGACAGGAAAGAGTACTTTAATCAGATTTTCCAAATAAGATAACGTACCCAGCAGTATTTGGAACACAGCAAAAAGCACTCAGATCCTAAACTTTGTCAAGTAACTCTCTCTACTCTTGAACATGGCACGAATACAGATCTCTCCATTTGCCTTTGGAAAAACACCTGTAAAAACTACAGCCTTCAACTAAGCTCCTAGAATGTTACCTTTAGAAGTTTTCCTCAAAAACAAAGAAAACATTTGAGAAGTATTAATCCAACCAAAAAATTTAAAAAAAATATGAAGAATAAGGTTGTGATACAAGTGTGTTATCAAGTAACCCATGATCACTGATCTAATGGGGATACCTCCCAGTGACCCCTATGACGTACGTGACAGTACTAAGAGAAAATGGTGAGAAATAATTCTTACAAATTAAATTAAGCTCACTGAACATTTATGGTGGACCTACTACGTTCCAGAAATGTAAGAACACACAGAGTCTCTGCTTCTGGGCACTTAAGGAGGAATTAACAAGCACTGCAAACCATGTAGAAGGAACACAATGGAAGCATGCTTTTATGAAAGTACTAGGTTACTGGGCCCCCAAAGTTTGCATATTATTTTTTCTAGAAGCTGTATGTAACATAAAAGTCATATGTGGAACACTTCACATCCTGTCACAGAAATAAAATGTGTTTAGCTACCATCTAAGTTCTGCAACATCCGTCCTTTCCTTGTATCTTACAGAATTAGCATTTGACTGTATCCAACCTATGTTACTTGTCGCTTTAATTTTACATATCAATAGTATACTAGAAGAGCACTGCCTCCAGAAGAGTTGGTCTGGGCATCAGCCTTGGAACTGCCATTGTTTTGCTATGTAACTCTGGGCAAAAGCACTTACCCTCATTTTGTCTTAATATTCTCACGTACAGACTAAGAGCATTAGATACTTGAGGTCTTTTAGCATAAAATTCTGTGATACCATATACTTAGATTTTTGAAGAAAAAATCAGAACGTCCTTGAGAGAAACCATATCTACGGATACATTAAAAGCTGTCACCTACTGACACTACCATCAGATATATTACATGCTAGTTCTAGTCTTCCTAACGATCTCATTAAAAAAAGCATTGGTTCCATTTTATAGACAAGAAACTGTGGGATCTGACTGCTGGGATCTGACCGTGTTCCAAGGCTAGTACGTCTCATCTTTTCTCCTTTTCTCCAGGACTAACAGTAAGTACTGTAATACAACAAATGCTTTATAGCCACCCCCTCATGGACACAAGCGCTTCTGCTACCCCACTGTGGAGAGGGAGGTAATGTGTTACTTGCCTCCTCTTGAGTTTGCTTGGCTTACGTTCAGGTGGATCTTCTTCACTCTCGTCTCCATCAATACTGTTGGAGTGTGGTCTTTCTCTGATTGCGTTTGCTTCGGAAGAGTCCTGTGAATCTAAAGAGGCAGAGATGTTGCAGTGGAGTTCTCTCCTTGGTTTGACAATTCCTCTGCCTTTTGCAAAGGCGATCAAATACTTTACTGCCTTTCTTGCAATGAACTGTATGTGCATGTCAGGCACAGCGCCAGATCGAATCGACCTATTTTGTGTATCCACATGCAGAGTCTGAGCGTAAAATTGTAGCTATGCCTATCTATTAAAGTTTCTGTGATCTAACTACTTAGAAAGCAAATGAAAACTTTTTCCTCATAACTGTTCAAATCTACATAAATTAATCCACAGTTACTTTTGTGAAAGCTTTCTAATCACACACACTAACAGCTATCACATTTGACTGAATTTTAACTTACATGACTCTGAATACAGTGTTTTCAGAAAAATGATTTCTCCTTATTAAGAAGCAAATACATTGGTCTCTAATATAGCCCTTAAATTGACAACGGAAGTAACAGAAAGGTAAGCACCATCATTTAAAAAGAATGCTTTTAAACCTGTGGCTGCTCTGACTGAGGCACCTGTCTTTGTTCTGTATTTCTTCAGACTGGCACAAAGTGAGTAGGGGGAACTAGAAATGGAGAGTTGTCTGTAGTGTAGACAATGGGATACTCTGATTGTGTAGGCACAGACTATTTCAGGAGAATACGCAACCACAAACAATAGAAAACATATATGCTTACATAGAAAACATGCAACATATACCTTGTGTTGTGATCTCAAGGGAGGATCCAAAACAAATTAAAACCTCGAATTCTCAGATTGATCCTGATGGCACTCACCCCAGGACTAATTAAAGAAATGGCCAATTACACACATAATTAAGGGAAAAGGTGACAAAAATGGCCAATCTATGCATGCAAACTAGGAAATAGACCACAGAAGGCAGAGACTATGAGGTTTACTATGTTTGACAAAGGGAACAAACAGGAAGGGAGGATGGTCAAAGAAGTAACATGAAGTAGTAAGACAGTGGCCAATACATGGGCCAATATACAGATTTCTAGTTTTATGGTCAAAATCAGCACAGAAAGTAATCGAGAGAGCAGAGAGGAGTGTCAAAAGACTAACATAATCACATTAAAAAAAGGAGGAAAATAACACCAAAATAGAAAAGAATGATAATACTGAGGTAAGCTCCATTGGGAGAGCACAGAGAAAAAAGAGATAAAAAAGTAGGTAGGGTCCTTCAGGAACTCTCTCTAAAGGGAACTCTCAGCTAGATGAAAATCAGCAATCCAAGGAACAAAGCAAACCCAATTGTTAAATAAAAGGCCAAAACCTTTTGCTTCATATAGGAATGAGGCCGAGAAGAAAGTCCTCCATTACAAACCAGACTTGTCTGGCACCAAACATCAAGGATGCCAAACATAAAAATTTCTTCCCCTCTCATTTTCCTGGTGCCATCAGTTAGAATCCTTTTCCCTAGCAAGAGCATTCTTAATAACCACCTCTGACTTAACATACCTCTCACTGGCTTTCTTTCATCCTTTCTTTAGTTCTTTAGACATCAATTTGCATGACAGGTTTTGTTTTGTTATGTTTTCAATCACTTAGGCTGGAGTCAACTAAGTTCCTTATCCTGGACATTTAACGAGGATCCTGAGGTCAACTCTTCTAGATAAAAATTAATATCATGCCCTGTTGAGATTCCCTACAGAGCAAGACTTCATTGGTTCCAAAATAAATTTCCAGATATAACTTAGAGTACGATTTGCCTGATATCCATTGTGTACTCTGAACCATTCTCTAATATGCCTCCTATACATACATTTGCTTCACAGAAACTTGGAAGTTCCATGTCTATTCTAAATTTCTCAAGGGAGTTCCAAGGTGTTTTTTGTTTGTTTCGTTTCTGTGTTTTATTCATTTTTGAGAGCAAGAGAGACAGAGCACAAGTGGGGGAGGGAGAGGGAGACAGAGAGGGAGACACAGTATCCGAGACAGGCTCCAGGCTCTGAGCTGTCAGCACAGAGCCCTATGCGGGGCTCAAACTCACAGACTGTAAGATCATGACCTGAGCTGAAGTCGGACGCTTAACCGACCGAGGCCACCCAGGTGCCCCGAGGGAGTTTCAAGTTTTAATTGGCCACCAAGGTACAAGTGGAAAAAATGGTACTTTTGAGAACCCTTTGCAAACATTTTTCTGATTTATATGAAAGGGAAATAAACAACTTGTGATATATGGAGTAAATCATTTTACACTATAAAACGTAGTTGGCACTGTGTAAGTCTTGCATAAAGGATTAGTGTTATTTTGCTCAGTAGGTTCATTTTCCTGTTCAGTAGGATACATCTTGGCCAGTCTTACCCTGAGCTGGTTGGTTTGCGCTTCTGTTCCCAGACACGTTGCTGTCCTTGGCTCCTCCGTGACATGGTTCACTTTGGCCGGTGGCAGGGCATTCTCTGCTGCTGCCGACTTCACTTAGCAACTGACGTGCATCGTAACTTACTGAAGAATCTAACCGGCTCTGTTCCACTTCCTCTGAATTCAGACTTAAGTTACTAACTCCATCAAGTATTTCATTATGCTCTTTATCACCTGAACTAGAGCTTTCACTATCAATGGTAATAGATGAAGATGGAAAAGACGTTAAGTCTGCTTTTATGCAATTTTCATCTTTCTCGTCGTCAACTTCTATTTTAGGCCCACAAGCATCTGTATCACAGGTTTCTGGGGCATCAAAAGTCCAACCCTGAGCTTCCCAATACTGAAATTGTTCCAAATAATACCAATAGAGTTGACTATAATGTTGTTCCCATTCCTCCTTTGTATCAGGAATGTTCCAAGGTTCAGAACACAGTGTCTGACCTGGATGTTTCTCTTGCCAGCTTTGCCATAAGAGCCCTCCGCCATATTCATTCCAATACTTTTCCCACTTCTCCGTAATTTCTAGCTTTGGGCATAATGTATTTTCAACAGGAAGATTTTCAGTTTCAATGTCCTTTTTGGTTTGAAGTTCACATGTTTTGGTGTTCTCATACCGTTCAACTGAAGACGGATCATCTGAAGCCAAAATGTCATCTTCTTCATATTCTTGTCTCCAAGATTCTCTCATAATTTCATGTAAGTACTTCTTTTGCTGTTTTTTCTTTTTCTTTTTGACTTTAACTTTATTTCTAGTATTCATAGACACCTACATAAGATAAATAACTTGAATATCAAATGCACCTCATAAAGTATAAGAGAAAGTAGAATCCAAGTCTCTTTTACCATGAAATTAAATAATAGATCCTCAAACCCTCATCCTGGGCTTTAGTTACACACACAGATTAATTTTACTCTCTATGTTTACAGGAGGAGGAAAAAATCAAACATAGACATATATCAAAACTTGCAGTTTTGGTTAATTTATAAATATGTACGTTTAAAAAGAAGTGGGGTGCTCTAATGGATGAATGTGTTAGATTTGGGATAAAATAATTCCATGTGGTATTTTATGAAGAAAATGAAGAAACAAATAAAAGTAACTTACACTTTTGTAAAAATTCTTTTTTTAAAAAAAATATTTATTTACTTATTTAAAACACAAGTGGGAGAGGGGCAGAGAAAGAGACACAGAGGATCCCAAGAAGGCTCCACACCACTAGCACAGAGTCTGATGTAGGGCTTGAACTCACAAACTACAATATCATGACCTGAGCTGAAATCAAGAGTCAGACGCTTAACCGACTGAGGCACCCAGGCGCCCCTACTTACCTCAAAAGTCTTATGTGCAGATACACCACCAAACTGGAGTGGTAGTCCCATACTTCTCATGAGTTCAGCCTCAGAATCAAGTTCACTTTCATCTAAGCCTAAGCCTTTGCTGTCATGTAATTCTGCCGTGCCACCTTCCTCCTCTTCTGTTGCTTGG
Source organism: Panthera onca (assembly GCF_046562875.1). NCBI lineage: Eukaryota > Metazoa > Chordata > Mammalia > Carnivora > Felidae > Panthera > Panthera onca. Next base: position 8,498,742 of record NC_138356.1, on the reverse strand, counting down.
TCTCCTACAGACAGCATTTGTTAGCTTCATTTTAGAGAGAATGTAGATGTAAGTTTTATCATCCTCATTTCAAAGAGGAACCTGAGATCCAGAATCATGCAAGTGTTACCATTTTTAAGGAGTTAAAAAGACTAGTAAAAAACGGCCAACTGAGAATCAAGAGACAACTTCTAGTCTGGCTCTGCCTGCTACCAGCTGCCCATTCAAGTTACACGTACTGAGTACCTCGTCTGTGCTGGGCACAGAGCCCTCTGCACCGTGCAGAGTACTGAGGATACGAGGGGGGACATGGTGGAGTAATCACAGGGAAAACACGTTTTCGCCACAGGCAGTATTACTCAACTAGATCAGTGAAGTTAAAATGATGATTTGTGGAGTTACTTTAGGAGCTAGTAATAAGAGAGGTGAAAGGCATGTCTTTAGTCGCCTCGAGGGTACTTTATTTTTTATTTTTTATTTATTTATTTTTTTTGAGGGTACTTTAATCGCAACTGGGATTTATATTCTGTGACTCTGGGAGAGATGATTGAATGAAAGGGTTCTGCTATTGAAAGTCTGAAATCTACTGAGCTGGAAGATTCTTTCAAACTCCTGATTCTAGGTCTTACCAAAAAACCTGTTGTATTGTAACAAAGTAAGTTTTGCTTTATACTAATATGGTTAGATAAAAAAAGTGTATCACACCATTAACGGGACAAATGCCATTCAAATGCTCCATTAGCCATTTGAAATGTGAGATAAATGTCACTTTACACATTAGCATACTCAATTAGGGCTGAGCTGCACTCCAGCTAAATGACTGTAGGCAACAGAACGGTGAGTCTTACAAAGCAAAAATGGAGACTATAAAGAAATCTTTTGTGCACAAATCCTACTAAAACAAAGAGGGAAAAAAACATCTCTGCCTAAGTAATAAGGGGGATTCCACTTACCATTCCACTCAATGAACTTATGAAAGTCCAAGAGAGAGCAAATAGGAAAAACAAATGTGCTAAGTTTTATGTTCCTTTCATAGTATGTGTTTTATTCATTGATTGATTGATTGATTTATGAAAAAGAGAGAGAGAGAGAGAGATAGCATGCACACACAAGTAAGTGAGAGGAGTAGAGGGAGAGGAGAGAATCCCTAGCAGGCTCCACGACGACACGGGGCTCAATCTCACAACCATGAGATCATGAGCCACCCAGGTGCCCCATGGTATGTATATTTTACGTTTAGCAGGAGCTTGGGGTGTGAAGAAACCTTATTTGTACATTACATTGAAACACAAACCAAACGCTTTGTCCAGCAATCAACTGAAGAAACACTGACTCGTTCCATTATTGTGAGAGTTAAAGGACTTTTAAGGGTAACACGACACACTTTACTTGTGCTGACTTTAGCCTAGAACTCATGCTAGTTTTGCCCGTATCTAGAGAAACAAAAAAGATCTGTGTGGAAAGAACAAACGCGGTCTCAAAGGGAAGTCTGAGACAGAGCAAGATGGTTTTCGGAAACTAGATAAGGCTCAAAGTATACAACAAATTCTATTTGTTATTTGGGAAAGTGAACCCAGATGATGGGCTCCTCACTTCAGTCAGAAGACTATGGTCTTATCCTGACTTATCCTGACGCTTATCCTGAATACCTTATTTATACGATTGGTAAAGTATATAAACAAGGAGGTCATTAGACTGAGGCGGCTCTAAGGCCTTTGTCGTCAATGGAAGCAAACCAAAAACCTAAGCCAGAATCCAAGCGCTCAGATCGAAGAAAATAAAACTTAAGAACAACCAATCACAAATAGCCCGTAGGCTTCCCCAAACGAGCCCACTGCTTAAGCCATAGCCAATCAAGTAATTTCCTTGCTTTGCTTCTACACCGTCTCTATAAAAACCCCTCCTCTAACTCCTGTCGTGGAGTGGTGCTCCTATCCAGGGAGCCGGCACTGCCTGACTTGGAGAGGTGTCTGCTCGAATAAACTCTTGAAAATTTTAATACGCCTCTGTTTATCTTCCAACACAATAAAATTTTGCTGGGGGGAAAAATATGCTCTCTGCTTTTCAAAGCTGCAAATTTCAGGCTGCTCTTATCTAATGGCAACAACTCAGGAAGGAACGTTACATAGAGCAAAAGAGGCCACCTCAAGTCCATAGAGGAGCTAGCAGGAAAAGAAAAGATGTGCTTTGAAAAGGATTCTAGAACCATGTCATAATAAAAAATAAGGACTATAATTACTGGTTGTCATTTATAATATTTTATGCAACAAATCAACATGGTATTATAACAAATTATATTTAAAACCAATACAGTATTATAGTTACTTTGAGTGAAAAGAGACCATATGGTTTTATACTGTATTACCTGCATTGTCACCATTGCCTTTGACATAGTAGCCTTTTAATCCCAAATTGCACAATTTTCGATCTCTGCAAAGCAAATTAAACAGTCAAAAACGAAATAAATTATAAATCTGGGAAAAAAATTCAAGGCAGCATAGATTTAAAATGTTAAGGAACAGAAAAGCAATCTGCTAATATATCTTCCTCATCTGTAATACAGAGGAAAGAACACATATCTCACGAGGTTATTACGAGGATAGTCCATCTAAGACAGGGAATATATACCACATAGGAATCATTTATAATTACAACTACTAATTAGTATAATTAAAGGGTAGTTCTGGCATTGTGGGAAGAATTGATCTCATAATACATAAACAAGAAAGTGTTCTCTAAACTTGCTGTAAGAAGTGAGCATAAAAGTGGAAAGATCTAGGGGCGCTGGGTGGCTCAGTCTGTTAAGAGTCCAACTTCGGCTCAGGTCAGGATTTCATGGTTCGTGGGTGTGATCCCCACATCGGGTTCTGTGCTGCTAGCTTAGAGCCTGGAGACTGTTTAGGATTCTTGTGTGTCTCTCTCTCTGCCCTCCCCCCGCTCATGCTTGGTCTCTTGCTGTCTCTCAAAAATAAACATGTAAAAAAAAGGTGGAAAGATTTACCTTACACACACATAAATCCACATGTAGACCCTACTCCATTTGCAAATCAGCCAAGTTATCATTGCTTAGTAGACAAGATAGTCACAGTCCAAGCAAAGGTTGTTTTGGGGACTAACATACAATGAAGTTCTTATTTAGATATTTTATCAAACTGACACAGAAATCAAAACAAAACATTCAGTCTCAACAATTTTTAATTGAATAATTATTTAAGTAAGCTCGGTGCCTAATGTGGGGCTCAAACTCATGACCCCAAGACCAAGAGTTGCATGCTCCCCCGGCTGAGCCAGCCAATACCCTAGTCTCGACAATTTTTAACAACAGTGAATGATTCAACTTTTCTTTACATACCTACTTCAAGAGTTGTTTTCTATCTGCTAAGATCAGAGATTACTTAACACAAATAAACTTGACAGGACACTTTGAAAAAGGAGAAAATTGTGCCATTTTCTTCCTACCATTAAATTGAGCTGTAACAAACTCCATCAGAACTGCCAGAATAAAGCCATCTGCAAGTAATACCTGATACTATTTTTCCAGTGTAACCACAATGAATTCAACCAAATAAAATTTTTGTATACTTGATATATTTCACTATCCTCCTGTTTATTTTTTAATACTTTATAAAAGATAAAGTGATGACTCACAGTAGGACAGCAAACATGCCAGGGGATGCAGTGCAAATGTGCTCTGGCACAATGCCCACTGGCCCCCAAGAACACTGGACAATGGAGAGGGCTCTGGGGGTGGGGGAGAGCAGCAGCTACACAGAGGGCATCAACGGCGTGCCTGTCAGCACCCGAGGATACGGGGCACTAGGTGCCAGATGGAGGAAAAGGCTAGTAAGATTGCAAGATTGGTTACAGTGAGCAAATAAGTAAATGTACTGAGGATAACGATAGCCAAGATATTCCTACACACCTACATGTATTTATGTATGTATGTAAAATGCAGATACACCCTGCCTAATTCTATCTGCTGAGAGAGCATAGGGGAAATGAAAACCCAAGAGCAGGGAACACAACGAGCACCCAAGTCTTGGTTTCTGAACACTCCACTCCGCTAAAAGGAACCAAGGTACCTTCAGAAATGGCAGTTCCAGGTTGAAGCATGGACTATAAAAGATTATGCTTGGGTCACCTTCTGTGCCAGAAGGTTAGGAGGAGGTCTAACAATGCCAGGGACACATCAAAATGATATACAAGCCACCTCAGGAGGCCCCCACCAGCTAAAGCTGAGACAATATGAACATCAAAATAAATGACAGTAATAAAATATAACTTACCAATAAACGAACAATCCAGAGTTCACGTTAATGTAAATAAAGGAGTAAACAAATATGTGGAGAGAAGGGAAAGTGCTCCATACAGAATGCCAACTTATAAAAGTAGAACGATACAGGCAGAGAATCACTCTTTGGCAATCTTCAAGAGGTAGCAGATTCAGGCAACAACAGGGTATTGGTATAGCACTGGAGTACTTTCCTACAACATACTAATTAATGCAAAGGGAATCACTGTGACTTTATAGTGAAGAAAACTGGGAGACTCCAATGATTGGGCAATGGAGGTTAACGTCACCAGTGGTGGACTGGATCTCCAGAAAGTCATTGCTGAAGCGATGCAGGGCCAACCACAGGATCACTTCTGTGGCATTCCTGCCAAGAAGGCACGGCCCCATCTCTGTTCCTGTTGAAATGTCAGAGAGACCCAGGTTAAGTAAGGTCAGCCCACAGAAGGAAAAGGTAAGGTCTGCACTTCTTAAAATGTTGAGGCCACGAAAGGGAGGAAAAGGGTGAAGAATTTTTCCAAAGGAGATTGACAAGTCAAAAGTAAACATAAGAGGAACTATGTGGAATTCTGGATCAGAAAGAAAAGACAAACACTGCTGGGAAGGCTGGGGGAAATGTGAACCCTCGACAGTGGTTATGAAGGAGAATATACTTGTTTTAGGGAAACGCACAATGGAGTATTTAGGAAAGATGGGGAATCAAGTCGGCAGCTTGCTCTCAAATGGTTCAGAAAAGATGGTGTATGTGGGGCCTGGCCACGTGTCTCTGTGTCTGCAGAGGGAGAGATGGAACAAAGGCAGCTAACTATTAAGACCTGGTGAATCTGCGTAGAGGGGAATATGGTTCACGGACCCATTTTTTAAGTTTGAAATTATTTTAAAATGATTTACTATGTGGCCAACTAATCTTTGACAAACAAGGAAAGAATATCCAATGGAAAAAACAGTCTCTTCAGCAAATGGTGCTGGGAAAACTGGACGGCGACATGCAGAAGAATGAACCTGGACCACTTTCTTACACCAGACACAAAAATAAAACTTAAAATGGATGAAAGACCTGAACGTAAGACAGGCGGAAGCCAGCAAAATCCTAGAGGAGAAAACAGGCAGCAACCTCTTTGACCTCAGCTGCAGCAACTTCTTATTTGACATGTCTCCAGAGGCAAGGGAAACAAAAGAAAAATAAACTATTGGGACCTCATCAAGATACAAAGCTTCTGCACAGTGAAGGAAACCATCAGCAAAACTAAAAGGCAACCAACGGAATGGGAGAAGATATTTGCAAATGAAATATCACAAAAAGGGTTACTATCCAAAATCTATAAAGAACTTATCAAAATCAACACCCAAAAAACAATCCAGTGAAGAAATGGGCAAAACAGACACTTTTCCAAAGAAGACATCCAGGTGGCTAACAGACACATGAAAAAAATGCTCCACATCACTCATCATCAGGCAACTATCAATCAAAATGAGATACCACTTCACACCTGTCAGACTGGCTAAAATTAACAACTCGGGCAACAACAGATGTTGGTGAGGATGCGGAGAAAGAGGATCTCTCTTGCACTGCTGGTGGGAATGCAAACTGGCGCAGCCGCTCTGGAAAACAGTATGGAGATTCCTCAAAATATTAAAAACAGAACTACCCTGTGACCCAGCAATTGCACTACTAGGTATTTACCCGAAGGATATCCAAAGGAGTGCTATTTCGAAGGGACACATGCACCCCAATGTGTACAGCAGCACTAGTGACAATAACCAAAGTATGGAAAGAGCCCAAATGTCCATCGACGGATGAATGGATAAAGATGTGGTATATATGCACAATGGAATATTACTCGGCGATCAAAAAGAATGAAATCTTGCCATCTGCAACAACGTGGATGGAACCAGAGTGTATTATGCTAAGCGAAATAAGTCAAAGACTAATATCATGTGGCTTCAGTCACATGTGGACTTTAAACAGATGAACATAAGGGAAGCAAAAATAATATAAAAACAGAGAAGAAGACAAACCATAAGAGACTCTTAAATAGAACAAACTGAGGGATGCTGGAGGGGTGTTGGGTAGGGGGCGCTAAATGGAGGAGGGGCATTAAGGAGGACACTTGTGGGGATGAGCACTGGGTGTTATATATAAGTGATGAATCACTAAATTCTATTCTTGAAATCATCATTACACTATATATTAAATACCTTGGATTTAAATTAATAATAATAAAGTTTAAAAACAAGAAAAGCATAAACTTTCTAAGAATGAGTAGCATCAGATATATATAATAGGTAAATCTTAAAGAAAAAAATGATTTAAAAGAATTAAGTAATTCCTTTAAAAGAATTAAATAATTAATGTCTGTTGTTTTCATAACAAAAATCTACTACTCCATCATTTCAGCATTTTACTACATTCTACTCTAGACTATGTACATATTAACACAAAATTTTTACATAATTGTAATTATAGTGTAGATATTTTATATTCAGACATTTATTAACGTAAGCTATTTTTTCATGTTACTACTGAGCCATCATGATGATTATTTTTAAGAGCGCCATTACATGTAATTATGTCTTCTTCATATATATGGTGTATGAAAACCTGAATGTGCAGATGAAACAGATTACTTTAGAGCTCATAAAACAGTATGTTAATTTTTTTTAACGTTTATTTTATTATTTTTGAGAGAGACAAAGCATGAGCAGGGAGGGGCAGAGAGAGACACACACACACACACACAGATTCCTGAGCAGGCTCCAGGCTCTGAGCTGTCAGCACAGAGCCCAATGTGGGGCTCAAACTCACCAACTGCGAGATCATGACCTGAGCCAAAGTCAGACACTCAACTGACTGTGCCACCCAGGTGCCCTGACAGTATGTTAATATAATGTCCTCAGAAAATAAAAATTAGTTACAATATGAGGTTCTATTTTCTGCCTTCTAGGAGAGGTGTACAATAACCTTTAGTTTAGTTTAGTATGAGAGTCAACTCAATACTAAGAAGGTATTAGGCACCTATGCTAATGCTCGTTTTGTTTCTGCTCCAAAGTATGGTACTCTATTTTTCAGTTTAATAATCTATTCTAGAATTTTGCTAACAGTCAATCTATTTTAAGATGGTGAAACAGACCTTTTCTCTACCTGGAAAGTCAGAGTTACACTATTAAGCCTCTGAACTGCCAGCATGTCTCCAAGTCCCCAGGACTTCTCCTGGAAATAATTTCAAGGTATTTCCAAGTTGTTTTTGTTCTAAGGGGTTATAATTTGAGCATTAAGTGATCTAAAGGAAAAAGCCATTCTTTTCTCTTTACCTATTTTGAACTCAGAATGCGGCTTCTAAAAGCAACGTAGAGCTTCTAAGTTTTAATATGTATGAAATTATATGAAGTTTAAAAAATGAACATTTTGGTTCAAAAAGACTAAATTCAAAGTAATCGGTGATTTATATGGTAATTAAATTGTGTTTTATTCATTTATTTTTATTTTGAGAGAGAAAGAGAGAGAGTTCGTGTATACCAGGGGGAAGAAGTGTGTGTGTGTTGGGGGGTGGGGGTGGAGGGAAGGGAGAGAGAGAGAAAATATTAAGCAGTTTTCATGCTCCATGCCAGCCCATCGCCAGCCCATCGGGTTCCATCCCATGACCATGAGATCATGACTTGAGTTGAAATCGAGTTGGAAGCTCAACAGACTTGAGCCACCCAGGAGCCCCCTAAATTGTGTTCTAAATAAAGTTGCTTTAATTGAAATCTAGTAGCATATTGTTTTGTACGGGTATGGCATGACAGTTTTTCCTCAAATTTTTACATTTTTTTTAAAAACCTCTCTTTAATGTTTATTATTTATTTTTGAGACAGACAGAACACGAGCGGGGGAGGGGCAGAGAGAGAGGGAGACAGAGTCCAAAGCAGGCTCCAGGCTCTGAGCTGTCAGCACAGAGCCCGATGCGGGGCTTGAACTCACAAACTGTGAGATCACGACCTGAGCTGAAGTCGGGACCCTTAACTGACTGAGTCACGCTTAACTGACTGAGCTACCCAGGTGCCCCATCAACTTCGTGCATTTTATAACTCACATTCCCTTTCTTTCTTTCCTTTTTTTTTTTGTGGAAAGAAGGCTTCATGAAGATAGCCCCGAGACTCATCTGGCTGCAGGCTAAGAAGTAGGTATATAGACTTGGCTTTTCTTCTACTTTTTACAGAGTTCTGCTTGTCGCTCCCTCTCTCACTCAAACATACCCCAGTTTACTTCCACTCTCTAGACCTCTTTTCTTTAAAAAAAATTTTTTTTAACGTTTATTTATTTTTGAGACAGAGAGAGACAGAGCATGAACGGGGGAGGGGCAGAGAGAGAGGGAGACACAGAATCGGAAGCAGGCTCCAGGCTCCGAGCCATCAGCCCAGAGCCCGACGCGGGGCTCGAACTCGCGGACCGCGAGATCATGACCTGAGCTGAAGTCGGACGCTTAACCGACTGAGCCACCCAGGCGCCCCTCTCTAGACCTCTTTTCAAAAGCGACTTTTCTCAAAGAAATCTCTGTGATCTTTGGAGAAAGGTTAGGTTTTTGCTATGACAGCCCCCTGTACTCCTCTCCTATAGCACCTACGACTGTAATTCGCTAAATAATTATCTAACAGTTGTCTTACTATGGTGTAGCGACAGGCTGTGTCTTATACCCCAGGGCCTACCAGGGTACCTAATACAAAGAACCACAGAAAGCATTTGCACATGCATGCACGTATGCAAAGATGGCAATCTTTTAACAGTTAAACATCATGTTTAACTTCTTTTTGGATCAATTTTCCGATTACTCCACACAAACACAGTAACTGTAAGCATTTATTCAAACTTCAATTCCCCCACATTAAACTACATTAAAAGTACAGCACATGAAATTTACTTCCACAGGCTGAATCTAACAATAAGCCTGCGAAATCACTGGAAATCATTGTGAAAACATACCTGTTTTAGGGACGGAAAAAAGAAGCGTCTAACTCACACACCCGATATGCGAACAGTCATCCCTATAATCCGATTCCTTAGTTCCTTGTTTCCCACCCACTGGTTATCTTCCTTCCACGGAGGGCAATTTTTACCCCAAATATTTCCCAAAAATACAGCTGAAAACTGATGGAATTATAGTTAAATCTTTTATCTCGGGTAACTGGAAGCTCTTTGCGCATATGCACTTGAATAAATCTCAAGGTTTTCAAAAAATGTTAACCAACAAAAGGTACTCATCTTAAAGTCTTCACCTTGAGCTGTCACACCCCTGAAGGGGCGTTGACATTTCGCTTCCCCCGATTTTTAAACGTCCCCTCGGTTTATAAAAACGAAATCAATCAGCTGCCGCATCTTTTCACAGCAGCCGACAAAGTCGATTTCCCCCTTCCCTTAACGGTAATAGGCGACCTTCCGTGAACTCTGAGGACTTTTCTTTCCTGAAACCACCTTGCCCACGGGTCTTCGACTTGAGCCACGGCTTCGGGGATCAATCACACGTGGCTTGCGAGGCCTACATTTCTGGGCAAGAACCGGGCTAGAAATGAAGAGGGACGCGTTTTTACTTACTCCACAAATGCCCTGGAGCACAGGCAAAGGATCTTACAATCCTCCTCCAGGTCTTCAACGAAGAGAAACATTTCGGCCACGCGGCTCCACTTGTCGCAGCACATTTTCCCACTTCGGAGCAGGAAGCCCTGCGACCAGCGGCACGGGACCGGCCTTCCCGGCCTCTGCTTGGTTCCCGGACACCGAAAAGAGGTCTCGCCGGCGCGCCCGGTGGGGGGGGGGGGGGCGGGGGAACGTCAGGAGTTTACAAACTGGCCCGGGGGTGCTCGAGCCCGCAGCGAGCGGAGGGGCCGCCACCGGAAACGGCTCCTGGCGGCCCCGGAAGGGGCGGGGCGGCAGGCGGTGCTCGGCTCAACGCGGTCCGGGCTGCCGCGGGTGTTTGTCTTTTTCTTCACAGGTTGCTCGTGGGGCAGAACGCTGGCCGCTGAAATTTCTCCGCTTCCCTGGGTCGCTGAGCCACCGAAGGGCTCCCGCCGCTGCTCGAGGGTGAGGGCGAGCCGCCTCCGCCCCTCCCGCCAGAGGCGCGTCGGTCCTCCTCTTGTCCTCCGTTTCCGGCGCGCGGCTCCGCATCAGTCTCGCGGGGCTCTGAGCCGCCAGGACCGCGAGTCTCGTCTCGGTGAGGCAGTGCCGGAGTCCCCGGCGGTTCCCGCAGTACTCGGTGTAAGCTCGGGCACCGGAGTGGCGGGGAGGGGTGGCCCTGTCTGGGTCACAACGAGCCCTTTCACTCCGCCGCGCATCACTCCCCCCCCCCCCCCCAACCCCCGCGCTTAAAAACCTCGTTTCATCTCAACTTAGGCGGCGGGGCGAGGTGTCAGAACCTCACTACAGGCCTCTGGGGCTTGCCCGGCGACCTCTGGTTCCGGGATCCGAATCGAGCCTTCTGGGGGGATCACGGGCGTGTACGGGAGAGGCCGCAGGAATAAGTTGTTAAGAAGGCTTCCGGACGAGTCAGGCTTGGAATCCTGGTTTGATGCCCCTTTGCTGCCTCTGTGATCCGGACAAGCGAAGTAACCCTTCTGAGCCTCTTTGTGATCATCTGTAAAATAGGAACGGTGAATAGTAGTACCTAGTAGTACCTGCCGCCTCGGGCGGCTGGAAGGACTAAACGAAACTGTGTATCCGGTCGCTCGTGTGCTATTAATAGTTTGAGTGGGTACCTACTTTGTGCGCGCAGGCACTGCGTTGGTCCCTGGGGTTGGCAGCCTGTGGAACAGATTTCTGCCCTCAGGCTGCCGATGCGTAAGAAAAATGCGTGTGCACATAACCAGGACGCCGAAAACTGGAACACCACTGCTAGATTTGAAAAAGGAAGTTAGTATTTGGTGTGGTATTCGTTGAGACTGCCCAGGCAGCTTCCTTAAAGAAGCAAGTTCAGACTTGGGGGTGGTTGGAGCGTTTCAGGACTTGGTTGTGCTGTTAATGCTGAAATGGCATTGTTACTTCTTTAGCCTGTGTTAAAGCTGAGATAAAATCCGGATGTTTAACACAGTCCTTAATGTTTTGGTCGCATTTACTATTGGATAGAAATAGAAGATTAATTTTCGAATGAAATGTTTATTTCCACCTGGTGTCCGAGATAGGCTCATAAGAGTGCTGCCCAGTTACAGATACACCCGTATAGATGTGCAACATTTGGGGGGTGAGGATAGGTTAAGGAAAAAAAAGGTAGAACAGTAATTATCAGAATGCAAGATTCTAGCTAAAAGTTGAAGGACATGGGGTTTAAAAAACAAAAAAAAAAATCCCAAACCTTGGAAGGTAGTTCATATCAGAAGTTAGAGTTTGAAACTTGAAATCTAAAAGGTAATTGTTTTTATTTATTTTTAAATTTTTTAAATTTTCTTTAAATTTGTTTTTGAGACAGAGTATGAGCAGGGGAGGGTCAGAGAGAGAGGGAGACACAGAATCCGAAGCAGGCTCCAGGGTCTGAGCTGTCAGCACAGAGCCCGATGCGGGGCTCAAACTCATGGACTGTGAGATCATGACCTGAGCTGAAGTCGGACGCCTAACCGACTGAGCCACCCAGGCGCCCCTGGTTTTTACTTTTTTAATGTTTATTTTTGAGAGAGGGAGAGAGAAGAGAGCTCGCACGCGAGTGAGCTTGGGGAGGGGTTAGAGAGAGGGAGACAGAATCAAAGCAGGCTCCAGGCCTCTGGCTCTCAGCACAGAGCCTGATGCTGGGCTTGAACCTACAAACCGTGAGATCATGACCTGAGCTGAAGTCGGACACTTAAACCGACTGAGCCACCCAGGCGCCCCTAAAAGATATTGTTTTAAAGATAAAATTACTAGGTTTGCCAGATGTTTTAATGGAGATATTAGATACACTTCAGTTTTATTGATGGTTTGAAGTAGAATGCTTATTCGCTAGAACTGAGTCCTATCCCCCTGTTAAACAATTATTTAAAATGCAGAAAGGAAAAGGAAAATTAATTTTATTTCAGCGAGTATTTAGTTTAATTGGCATTTTCAATGTATCCTTAATGTGGCTTATATACTGAAAGTAAAAAATTGATCTGCTGCCATCCATGGTGCTAAAAGTACTGATAATGGATGTTTAAAAAATAGATCTATTTCTGGGTGCCTAGGTGGCTCAGTCAGTTAAGCGTCCGACTTCTGCTCAGGTCATGATCTCACACCTCATGAGTTCGAGCCCTGTGTTGGGTTCTGTGCTGACAGCTCAGAGCCTAGAGCCTGCTTCAGATTCTGTGTCTCCCTCTCTGTCTGTCCCTTCCCTTCTCATGCTCTGTCTCTCTCTCTCTGTCAAAAATAAAATAAAAATGTTAAAAATTTTTTTTTCTTTTTACTTTCTATAACTTACTTATTTTTTATAATTTACATCCAAGTTAGCACATGGTGCAACAATGATTTCAGGAGTAGATTCCTTAATGCCCCTTACCCATTTAGCCCTTCCCCCTCCCACAATCCCTCCAGCAACCCTGTTTGTTCTTTGTATTTAAGAATCTCTTATGTTTTGTCCCCCTCATTGTTTTTATATTATTTTTGCTTTCCTTGCTTTATGTTCATCTGTTTCGGATCTTAAAGTCCTCCTATAAGTGAAGTCATATATTTGTCTTTCTCTGACTAATTTCGCTCAGCATAATACCCTCTAGTTCCATCCACGTAGTTGCAAATGGCAAGATTTCTTCTTTTTGATCACTGAGTAATAAATACTCCATTGTATATATAGACCACATCTTCTTTATCCATTCATCCATCAGTGGACATTTGGGCTCTTTCCACACTTTGGCTATTGTTGATAGTGCTACTATAAGCATTGGGGTACATGTGCCCCTTCGAAACAGCATACCTGTATCCCTTGGATGAATACTTAGTAGTGGAATTGCTGGGTCGTAGGGTAGTTCTAGTTTTAACTTTTTGAGGAACCTCCATGCTGTTTTCCAGAGTGGCTGTACCAGTTTGCTTTCCCCCCCAAATTTTTTTAAACAGATTTATTAACTTAAGTTTTTACAGAAAACAAGAAATCCTCTGTTCTGATTTATTAGTTTTTGAAATGTTCTTATTTTAAAGTGTGTAAAGTCAATTACAATAAATGTTCTTCACTATCAATGTCAACATTACGATATTTTTTTAATATGTGATGCGAGGACTGTGTTTGATTGTAGATTTTTTTTTTTTTTTGGTTGGAGTAACCTGTTATTTTGGTAATTAAAATACTGTATCTCCCCCCAAACCACTTTTAACCATTATAGTTTTTAATTGGATCAAAACAAAGTGGTAAGGAGTCCAATTTAGCCCGTGGTAAATTGGAGGGGGACAAGGGCCAGGCAGAAGTAGTGTGAAGACAGAAATTGCAATCTTAATATTTTCAGCTTTCTGTTAGAGAGAGAGGGACAGAGATATTACAGAGAATGTAGTGAAAACCAGAGTAGGAAGTAGGAACTGGATTTTAATTTTGGTCCTTGGTTCTTCACTGAATTAATTTAGTAACTTTGGGCAAGTGAACTTGGCTTTCTCTTTTTAACTGGTTTCTGCAAAATTAAGAGGTTGCATTCTTTGACTTCTAAAGCCAATTTTCATATTATTGAAAGTAAGTATTTATCCACTCAAAGGCTTGTTATTCAGACTCCTCTGGTAGTTCTTTAGTGGCAGGTTTTAGGGCACTGTCTTGGTCCACATTTTTTGTCACGGATTTGAAGGAACACAGGTAAGGTCTATATTTAGCTGGTATTTGTTAGGTGCCTACTATGTGCCAGACATATTATTGTAAGTGCTTTACATATGTTTTCTCATATGGGTTTTTTAAATTTTTTTTAACATTTATTTATTTTTGAGAGAGAGAGAGAGAGCGAGAGCGAGCACAAGTGGGGGAGGGGCAGAGAGAGAAGGGGACACAGAATCCGAAGCAGGTTCCAGGCTCTGAGCTGTCAGCACAGGGCCCGAAGGCAGGGCTTGAACTCACAAACTGTGAGATCATGATCTGAGCTGAAGTCGGACGCTCAACTGACTGAGCCGCCCAGGCGCCCCATTCTCATATGATTTTTTAATATTTATTTATTTTTGAAGGAGGGAGAGATAGAGCGTGAGCAGGAGAGGGGCAGAGAGAGAGAGAGATACAGAATCCAAAACAGGTTCTGGGCTCCAAGCTGTCAGCACAGAGCCCGACATGGGGCTCGAACCCACGAGCTGTGAGATCATGACCTGAGCTGAAGTGGGACGCTTAACCAACTGAACCACACAGGCACCCTGATTTTCTCATATGATTTTGTTTACTGATGTATCTTCAAGTGTTTAGAATAGTGTGGAGCACGAACTACTTGCTTAGTAAGTATATGTTGAGTAAATGAATTAATAACCCAATGGCATAGTCTTCTCTGGGCCATCCCCTGTCTTAGACGCTGTATTTATCCCCTGTGGTCTAGTCAAGGACCGGTCCCAACATTATTCCTCTCCTGCATCATCTCTTTCTTACTCTCCCATTGACCCATTACCATTGGTATTAAAGCTTGCTGTTTTCTTTCATCTTAAAACAACAAACTTGACCCACATTCCCCTCTAGATACTCACCCTATTTTTCTGTTCCTTTTTGTGTCAGCATTTCTCTGCAGAGTTGTCCATATTTGCTGTTTCCAATTTGTTGCCCTTTTTTTTTTTTCATGAATTTACTCCACCTGACTTTCATCCTCACTGTATCAAAATATTTCTTAATTATCAGGGTTTGTCAATGTCTCTGTGTTGTAAAACGCAGTGATCAATGATTATTTCTTAGGCCTCTCAGTATCATTTGAAACAGCTGAATACTCTTTCCTTACTTTGACACACAGGGTGCCATTCCTGGAAGGAGAGTGTTGGTAACTCATGGTTTTCCCAACTTCTAAAATGTTGAGGGCTGCAAGGCTCAGTCCTGGGGACTCCTTTTCATTCTAGATTCCCCCCCCCCCCCCCAGGAGGAATATATGTCTGTATTCCTCTAGTCCTGATCTTCCTGCTGACCTGTATGTCCAGCTGCCTGTTAAAGGTCTTCACTTGGATGTCTACTAGAATCTTAACATGTTCTAAATTGAATTTCTGATGTCGAGACCACTCTCAAACCTGTTCTTCCTGTAACTCCGTCTTTTCTCAAGCTAGCTAATAACAGTGGTGATCATAGCAATATTAGGTCTGCCTAGGTCACACAGGAAGTGACAGAGTCTCCTGGAATACAAGCCCACATTGCCAAAACTGCAGTCCTCCCAGACTTCTCTCTTTCACTCACATTCTACAGACGTTCATCAGCAATTCCAGTGGCTTTATCTTTACGATAGATCCAGAAACTGATGGTCTCTTACAGACAGACCTTCACTCTGTTAGCCTTGTCTGAGCCATTTTCAGCATTTCACTTACTGCCTTAACTTCTCTTTTGCTCCCTATGCAGTGTATTCTCAACACAGTGGTCACTTAAAGCTGCAGTCAGGCTGTCTGTCTCTTCTGGTGCCCTCTCCAGCTCACTTAAGATGAAAGCTGGCCTAGAGAGTTCCACAGTGCTACCTCTCTGCCCATTTCTGACCCCTCTCCCTTCACTCTTCTCAGCCTGCTACCCTGCTGCTCCTCACCTTACCAAGTACACACCCTCTGCGTCTGCTTTTATTTTAGCCAGGAATTCTCCAAATTCCCACATCATTTGCTTCCTCACTTCCTCAGGTCTCCGCTCAAATGTACCTTTCAGGAGTCCTTCTTGGGCTATGATATTAAAACATCGCAACCCCCTCCTACCCTCTTGCCTGCTGTAGAGCTCCATATTCCGATTACCCCGCTGTAGATTTTTCTCCATAGCGTCATGACCTAGCGTCATCTAACGTAGTGTATCTATTACCATATCCCAGTTTTACAGATTTTAGCAAGTTGAGGCACAGGTGGGTTACTGTACCTGTTGCTCTCAATATCAAACTGGAGTCCGTCACAGGGAGTGACCGGAGTGGTGAGAGGTTATGACGCTAGGGTCTGAGGAGTGGTTGAAAGAACTGAGATTTTTTTTTTTTTATGTTTATTTATTTTTGAGAGAGAGCACGCGCAAGGGGGCCAAGGGGTGCAGAGAGACTGGGAGACAGAGACTCCCCAGCAGGCTGTGCACTGATGGCTCAGGGCCTTGATGCGGGGCTCCTTCTTAAGAACTGTGAGGTCATGACCTGAGCCCAAATCAAGAGTTGGACGCTTAAGCAACTGAGCCACCCAGGCGCCCCAAAAGAATTCAGGATTCTGACTAGAAAACGGGATTTCACAGCTTATCATAGCTGTGCCGTGTCTCACAGAAGAAGTTCTATGGTGTAGAACTAGGTCCGGCAGGGAAAAGTTACAGTCAGGTAAGTATATGGACGATCTTTTGTGGATTGATGGATGGTTTTGAAGATGGAATTGGACAACTTTTGAGTTTCCGGTTCTGAAAGGGCTTAAATCAAAATCGAGGATGACCATTTTGGAGGAGGCCCTTTCCTGCAGCACGGGGGCACAGTTCAGGGACTGTGCATGAAGATGTCCACATAAATTCTGTCCCTGGATGTGCGCCTGTGTGCTGTCCCTCTTCGTTGTATGTGTTTGTTAAGTATGTGTGATAACTGAAAATGTAATTGAGCATAAGAGGTATAGTTCTATTACCAATTTTGAGCGGGGGAGGTACTAAAGAAGGTTTTAAAATCACAAGATTTTATGATCCTGTTAAAATCGGAAATGAGACTAGTTTAGAGGGGGCAATTGTATTAAGCAGTAAGGGTCGGATCAAAATGATTGGTTTTTAGGCCTAGGAGAAGCTCCTTTTAACATATTTGAGAAGCCATCATAAACTTTAACTTATGAACATTTTTTAAAAGCTCTTTTTGTGGAGGTGTAATTCACCATAACGTGGACCATTTTGAAATGTACAACTTGATGGTTTTTGGCATATTCACAAGGTTGTACGGCCATTACTACTATCTAATTCCGGAACCTTTTCATTCTTCCCAAAAGACACTTCCATTTCCATTAGCAGTCACTTCTCATTGCCCTCTCCTCCAGCCCCTGGAAGCCACTTGCCTCTCTGTCTCTACTGATTAGCTTCTTCTGGGAATCTCATATAAATGGAATCATGTAAAAGGCGGCCTTTCGTGTCTGACTTTTTTTTACCTCGTATGTTTTTAAGGTTCATTCCTGTTGTAACATGAGCCAGTACCTCTTTCCTTTGTATGACTGAATGATATTCTATTGTTTGGGTGTAGTACATTTCGTTTATCCATTCATTAGTTGATGGGCATTTGTATTGTTTCCACTTTTTGGTCCTTAGGAGTAATTCTGCTATCAGCATTCATATACGAATTTTTGTGTGAATGTGTGTTTTCAGTTTTCTGGGATACGTACCTAGCAGTAGAATTGTTGGGTCATAAGGTAACTCTATGTGTAGCTTTTTGAGGAATCGCCAAACTGATTTATTTCCACACTGGCTGCATCGTTTTTATTCCCACCGACAACATATGAAGGTACTAATTTCTCCACATCGTCATCAACACTTACTTTCCATTTTCGTAGTTCTAGCCATGTTACTGGGGGAAAGCTCTAATTTTAAAAAGTAGTAAGTTTTGCTATGTTTATATTGCCTTCTAAATGACCACATCCTGATACATTATACGGGTTCAAGTCTTCAGATGGGTTGATGAGAATATGATGTAATTGAAGCCCACGTCGCTGTATGGTAACAAATGGCAGCTACATTTGTGGTGAGCCCAGCAAAACATTCAGAGTTTTTGAATCACTGTGTTGAACACCTGAAACTAACATAACATCGTGTGTCCAATATATTTCAGTGAAAAAAATAAAGCCCAGCTTGTGGGCTTAGCATGTGCCGTGTTTAGCTTCTCTTATCATCGCAGGCCCACATTTCTCACAATCAGTGCCATTGGTGACAAGGAAATTAGACTAAATCCTCCACCCCTGGAAGACCAAGTTAGGTCGCAGGGCCTGCCAATAAGTCAGGGAGCAAGATAATCTTGGCATAAAGACAACGAACGTATAACTGCTGTTGTGTATCTGTCTCTACCTCTTCCTCCACCCCTTTCTTTACTATGTCTTCTTGTCTCATCTACAAAGGGTTTGAGATGATTTTTGTAAAGACTATGTCGTATGCAGTGATGACAAAATGTCTCTAAGAATAGAATCAGAACCTAAGACAACAGGAATGAAAGAAGGAAATCTTGTGTAGAGAACATGATCATAAGAGCTAATGTAATTATATATTGAAAATCATATTTGACCATCAACTTATTATTTGGCAAAGTTACTAAAAAGAGACATGTTCAGTTATACATTTTGCTTTCATACTTTTTCTCCAAAGAAGCAAAAATTTTGTATAGCTCTGAATTTTTTTTAGTGCTTATTTGTTTTTGAGAGAGATAGAGAGACACGGTGTGAAGTAGGGGAGGGACAGAGAGAGAAGGAGACACAGAATCAGAAACAGGCTCCAGGCTCTGAGCTGTCAGCACAGAGCCCAACGTGGAGCTCAAACTCCCAAACCGTGAGATTGTGACCAGAGCCTAAGTCCGGTGCTTAACCTACTGAGCCATCCAGGCACTCCTAGCTCTGAATTTTAAAAGAAAGTCTTAGGTGGGGCTTTATATACTGGAAATAAGTGTATAGCGTTGTCCTCACTAAAGCATTGGTCACGAGAATGATTTAACTGTGATACACTAGTGTGGGGTTATAATATTTGTCACACATATGTGAATGTCTTTTGCTATTTTATGGAAATTCTAACTCTAGATATTAATGATTATATTTTTTAAGCATATTTTTCTTTGTATACTGTGTTTTCCAGAACATATACACTGAAGATTGGGACAAGATATTTGCCTAATTTCTGGTAAGTGACTGGTTTAGAGATAAGTGGCATAAAATAATTGTATGGCTATAGGTTCAGTCATTGAAGCCTTAAGAGAAATTTTAGTGACTACAAGATAAAAATGACACTGATAAATTTTTATTATTGCATAATGTCAAAAGAACAGAGAAATTTTTTGTAAACCTGCTTGTAAAGGACAGTACACACAAATGTATGTCATCATTTCCTAAAGAATTGGGTTACTTTTATTGACTCAAATATTGATGCTTTCTTTTGTGAAGAGCAGTTATGTCAACATAGCCCAATTTAAGATACAAACATTCAGTGTGATCCACTTAAGATGTAAGTGAAATTGTTAAGATCAATCCGAAATCTCATTCTTCATCAGGTTTATTTTCCTTCTCAATTATAGCTTGTGAGTTATTTCAAAAGCTAAACCTGACATGCTTCATGAGCATGCAAATGAAACCTTATAATTTTCACGTTTAAATCTGCAACAAAGTTAACCATGAACAATGTACTCCTTTTTGGTATTAAGAAATGATTCTGTAGGGGCACCTGGGTGACTCAGTTGGTTAAGCATCTGACTTCATCTCAGGTCATGATCTCACGGTTTGTAAGTTGGAGCCCCATGTGGGGCTCTGTGCTGACTGACAGCTCAGAGCCAGGATCCTGTCTGGGATTCTGTGTCTCCCTCTTTCTCTGCCACTCCCCTGGGGGCGGTCTCTTTCTTTCTCTCTCTCTCTTTCAAAAATAAACAAACATTAAAAAAAAAAAAAATGAAATAAGAGGCGCTTGGGTGGCTCAGTTTTTTAAGCATCCGACTTCAGCTCAGGTCATGATCTCACGGTTCATGGGTTTGAGCCCCATGTCAGGTTCTGTGCTAACAGCTCAGAGCCTAGAGCCTGCTTTGGATTCTTTGTCTCCCTGTCTCTCTGTCCCTCCCCTGCTTGCTCTCTGTTTCTCTCTCAAAATAAATTAACATTAAAAAATTAAAAAAAAAAAGGGGGGGTGCCTGGGTGGCTCAGTTGGTTGAGCGTCCGACTTTGGCTCAGGTCATGATCTCGTGGTCTGTGAGTTCGAGCCCCGTGTCGGGCTCTGTGCTGATAGCTCGGAGCCTGGAGCCTGTGTCTCCCTCTCCCTCTCCCTCTCCCTCTGCCCCTCCCCTGCTCATGCTCTGTCTCTCTCTCTCTTTCTGCCAAAAATAAACATTAAAAGAAAAATGTAAAAAAATGATTATAGTATTTATGTAGACTGAAACATTTAACTTTTCAGTTGTGAAGAGAATAACATTGGATTATTTTTCCCTTCTAGTGGCAAAATTAAAGACCTACCATGACAATGAAGAAAGAGACTGAATTTGTCATTTTCACCTAAAGAAAGATGATAGACAGAAATCAAACCTGCGGTATAGGACAGGATTCTGTGCCCTATATGACTTGTCTGATTCACATCCTCGAAGGATGGTTTGGTGTGGAGCAGTTGGAGGACTATTTGAATTTTGCAAACTATCTCTTGTGGGTTTTTACACCACTAATACTTTTAATACTTCCTTACTTTACTATCTTTCTTCTCTATCTTACTATTATTTTCTTACACATTTATAAGAGGAAGAATGTATTAAAAGAAGCCTACTCTCATAATTTATGGGACGGTGCAAGGAAGACGGTGGCGACTCTCTGGGACGGACACGCAGCAGTTTGGCACGGTAAGCAAGAGTCCCCTGCTGTCTGTGTTGCCGTTCACGTGTGTGGCACTGAAACTGTCTCACCGTTCGTGATACTGAAAAGTACAAGGGATATTTCCCTAGTTCCTTTCATCTGTCTGCATGCATTGTGCGTTTACATGTCTTTTTTTAAATGATTGTGTTTTTTTTGTTTTTTTGTTTTTTTTAATTTTAGTGTTTGTTTATTTTTGAGACAGAGAGGCAGAGTGCGAGCAGGGGAGGGTCAGAGAGAGGGAGACACAGAATCTGGAACCGGCTCCAGACTGAGCGGTCAGCACAGAGCCTGACGCGGGGCTCGAACCCATGAGCTGTGAGATCATGACCTGAGCTGAAGTCGGAGGCCCAACCGACTGAGCCACCCAGGAGCCCCTAAATGATTGTTTTCAAACACGTTACTTTTTCTTAAAGAACCATACAACAGTGTAGATAACGTAAAATATAAAAGTGCATATGTGAGACATCTAAGAGTAAGAAACTAATTAAAACGGTTTAGAAACCTATTTTGAAAATAGGTTTAATTATTTAAATGCTTTAATTATTTAGTGTTTAATTCCATCTTGTTCAAAGTAAGTTTGCACTTTCCTAGTCAAATTAGATTTTTTTTTGAAAAAGAATTATTAACTAATAATGTTAAATATAATTTGTATACCAAAATTTATCCATTTTATGTTTGCTTCATTTCAGAGGTTATTATGTCTCTTGAAGAAATGAGATAGCAATAAGTTTCTCTCCAGGATATTCATTCTTTTCTTCATCATTTGAGAGATTGTGATGTTTTACATTGAATGATTGGTGGTTCTTTGGCCGTCATGAGAATTGCCCTCCTGTGGCCTGTTATCAAGGACTTGGTGTTTTTCTCTACCAATTTTTATCTTATTCATCATTTTTGCTTAAGGACTATACAAAAATTCAGTAGGTGTTTAACAAAGATGTGCTTTCTATTTCATGTTAAGCATCAAAATCGTTTCACGGAAATACACAGAAGGAAGCACAGATTTTGAAATAGGTACTGGAGGAAATATATATCATGGAAGTATAAGGCTGCTGTTAGCACAGATTACCAGTAACACGCTTATTAGGCCATTGTGTCATCATTTTGATATGACCTACGTTCTTATAAGTCTTTTGAGCATTTAGTATGCCATACACTGTTGAATGTTTGATATACATTAATAATTTTAAAAGTTAGAATAGATAGAGTCTACATATTATCTCCATTTTGCGGTTTTCCTGTGAGGAAATTGAGGAGCAGGGAGGTTGTTATTTGCCCAAGACACGCTAGGAAGCTAGGAAGACGAGCCAGGGTACAATCTCTGATATCAGGCTCTAAAGCCTGTCCTCTTGGGATCTGTGCTCTGTGGAAAGTTTGTCCCAGGTTGGGGATTCAAGGTCACACGTCATGGTGAATACCTGAATAGCAGGTTTGCAACCAGGAGCCATATACCTTTGATGTACTGAATTCGGAATATTTACTCGTGAATACTAGTGCTCCTGCCGGTCGTTACAACTCTCATACACTCTAATGGTGGTTTTACATGAGACAAGATGATACTTCCGCTTTCCACGTGTGCCCGTCTGCAGAGACTGCGTCGGTGTCGGCCGCTGTCGCTTGTCTTTAAAACAGGCACACAGAACTTCTTTGGCATTGTTGACAATACTTACTGGGAATATGTATCCCCCTCTTACGTATACGCCCCCCCATTTCAGGATAATATATAGCGTGAGGAATTTGAATTTATTCATATTTCAGGAGACATGATTTAATTTAGGTAACTTTAAGCACTAAGCTCATTTTGTAATAGAATATATACTTCTGGGGTGTTTTTATTTTTCTGAGGTACTTTTAAAGATACATTTATGGCTCAGAGGAAGTAAAAGGCATAGTTCTTAGCCTCTTTTAATGTCTTTTTATGGTAACTTGGCACTGTATTTTATTAGGATAAGTGATACTCTTTTAAAAGTGAGTTTTCCTTATTCAATCATTAAAAACAAGGAAATTCTGCCATTTACAACAATATGGATGGACCTTGAAGACATTATGCTAAGTGGAATAAGTCAGACAGAGAAATATAAATACTGTGTTTATGGCACCAAGAATTGATAATTGATTTTCTCTATGCCCTTACCAGCACTTGTTATTTATTGTTTTTTTTGATAATCGCTATTGTAACAGATGTGAAGTGATACCTCAGTGTGAATACCCTGATGGTTAGTGATACTGAACATTTTTCAGGTACCTGTTGGCCACCTCTATATCTGGGAAAATGTCTATTTAGATCCTTTCTCTGTCCATTTTTTATGGTTGTCCATTTCTCCTCTTTTTTTTTTTTTTTGCTATTTTTGAGTTGTATGACTTCGTGGGTTGCATATTAATTGCTTATCAGATATATGGTTTTTGCAAATATCTTCTCCTATTCAGCAGGTTGCCTTTTCATTTTGTTGATGGTTTCTTTTGCTGTACAGAAGCTTTTAGTTTGATACAGCCCCACTTGTATATTTTTCTTTTTGTTGCCTTTGATTTTGGAATCTGGTTTAAAAAATCATTGCCAAGTCTGGTATCAGGGAGCTTACTTCCTAGGCAGTCTTCTAGGAATTCTGTGGTTTCAGGTCTTAACCTTCAAATCTTTAATCCATTTTGAATTAATTTTTGTACGTGGAAGATAGTACATTCTTTTCTTTATCAGTTTTATTCTTTTGAACGTGACCGTCCAGTTTCCCCAAACACTGTTTATTGAAGAGACTTCTTTCCCCATTGCATATTCTTGGCTCTTTTGTCAAAAATTGACCGTATATGTGTAGGTTCATTTCTGGGCTCTCTATTCTGTTCTACTGATCTGTGTGTCTGTTTTTATTTCAATATCATGCTGTTTTGATAACTATGACTGTTTAGTTTTTCAACAGTTTTTCAAACTGTTGCGTAGTTTGAAATCTGGGAACATGATGCCTCCAGCTTTGTTCTTTCTCATGATTGCATTGGCTCTTTGGGATCTTTTGTGGTTTCATACAATTGATTTAGGATTATTTGTTCTATTTCTGTGGAAAATGCCATTGAAATTTTGACAGGGATTACATTGAATCTGTAGACTGCTTTGGCAGGTATGGGCATTTTAACAATATTAATTCTTCTAATCCCTGAGTATGGGATATCATTCCATTTGTGTTTCAAGTTTCTTTCATTAATATCCTATAGTCTTCAGGGTATAGGTCTTTTTACCTCCTTGGTTAAATTTATTGATAGATATTTTATTCTTTTCCATGCAATTATAAATGAATTTGTGTTCTTATTTTCTCTTGTTGTTAGTGTACAGAAACACTAATTTCTGTAGATTTCTGTATATTGATTTTGATCCTGCAACTTTACTGAATTTATTAGTTCTAACAGTTTTTTGATGGAGTCTTTTTTAATTTAATTTTACTATTTGTTATTATTTTTTAATTTAAATCCAAATTAGTTAATATATAGTGTAATAATTCAGGAATAGGATTTAGTGATTAATCACTTAGGTATAACTCCCAGTGCTCATCCCAGCGAGTGTCCTCCTTAATGCCCCTTGCCTGTTTAGCCCACCCTTCCCACCCCCCACTCATCACCCCACCAGGAACCCTCAGTTTGTTCTCTGTATTTAAGAGTCTCTTATGGTTTGTCTTCCTCTCTGTTTTTATATTATTTTTGCTTCCCTTCCCTTCTGTTCACTTGTTTTGTGTCTTAAAACCCACGTATGAGTGAAGTCATAGACTTTCTCTGACTGACTTATTTCACTTAGCATAATACACTCTAGTTCCATCCACATTGTTGCATGTAGCAAGATTTCATCCTTTTTGATCGCTGAAAAATATTCCATTGCATGGTTTTGTGTGTGTGTGTGTGTGTGTGTGTGTGTATATATCTTTCATTGTGTGTGTCTATGTGTATATATATATGTTTCTTATGTATGTATATATATATATACATACAGACACACACAATGAAAGATATATATATCTTCATATATATGAATATATATGTATTCATATATACACATATAGACACACACAACTATCCATTCATCAGCCTATGGACGTTTGGGCTCTTTCTGTACTTTGGCTATTGTTGATAGTGTTGCTATAAACATTGGGGTGCATGTGCCCCTTCGAATCAGCACTCCTGTATCCTTTGGATGAATACCTCTGTATCCTTGGATAAATACCTAGTAGTGCAGTTGCTGGGTTGTAGGGTAGTTCTATTTTTAATTTTTTGAGGAACCTCTTTACTGTTTTCCAGAGTGGCTTCACCAGTTTGCATTCCCACCAGCAGAGCAGAAGCGTTCCTCTTTCTCTGCTTTTTGGTGGGGTCTTTAGGGTTTTTTGTATGTAATATGTCATCTGTAAATAGTGACAGTTTTATTCCTCCCTTTCCATTTTGGATGCCTTTTACTTCCTTTTTTTTTTTTTTTTTTTTTTAATTTTTTTTTTTTTCAACGTTTTTTATTTATTTTTGGGACAGAGAGAGACAGAGCATGAACGGGGGAGGGGCAGAGAGAGAGGGAGACACAGAATCGGAAACAGGCTCCAGGCTCCGAGCCATCAGCCCAGAGCCTGACGCGGGGCTCGAACTCACGGACCGCGAGATCGTGACCTGGCTGAAGTCGGACGCTTAACCGACTGCGCCACCCAGGCGCCCCGCCTTTTACTTCTTTTTCTTGCCTAATTGCTCTGGCTAGGACTTCCAGTACTATGTTGAATACAGGTGGTGAGAGTGGGCATCCTTGTCATGTTTCTGATCTTAGAGGAAAAACTTTCAGCTTTTTATCATTGAATGTGATGTTAGCTGTGAGCTTGTCCAAATGGCCTTTGTTATGTGGAGATACATTGCCTGTATACTCACTTTGTTGAGAGTTTTTATCTTAAATGGATATTGGACTTTGTCAGATGCTTTTTCTGCATCCATTGAGATGATCATATGATTTTTATTCTTCATTTTGTTACTGTTGTGTATCACGTTGATTGATTTGCAAATGTTGAACCATTTCTATATCCGTATAATAAATTCTACTTGATTGTGGTGTATGATCCTTTTAATCCATTGCTGAATTTGGTTTGCTAATGTTTTGTTGAGGGTTTTTACATCTGTGTTCATCAAGGGTATTGATCAGCCTATAATTTTCTTTTTTTAAAAAATGTTTATTTATTTTGAAAGAGCGTGCGAGCAGGGGAGGGGCAGAGAGAGAGAATCCCAAGCAGGCTGCACACTGTCAGGGCAGAGCCCAACGCGGGGCTTGAACCCATGAACCATAAGATCATGACCTGAGCCGAATCAAGGGTCAGATGCCTAACTGACAGAGTCATCCAGGCACCCCTATAATTTTTTTTCTTGTGATGCTCTTGTCTGGTTTTGGAATTAGGGTAAAACTGGCCTCATAAAATGAGTTTGGGAGAGTTCTCTCCTCTATTTCTTGGAAGAATTTGAGGATTGGTATCAGTTCCTCTTTGAATGTTTGGTAGGATTTACCAGTGAAGCCGTCTTCTGGACTTTTGTTTGTTGGGAGGTTTTTGATTACTGCTTCAGTCTCCTTACTTGTAATTGGTCTGTTCAGATTTTCTATTTCTTCATGATTCAGTCTTGGAAGGTTGTATGTTTCTCAGAATTTATTCACTTCATGTAGGTTGTCCAGTTTCTTGGCATGTATTGTTCTTAGGAATCTCTTACCCTTTGTCTTTCTGTGGTATCAGTAGTAAGGTCCCCTCTTTGATTTCTGATTTCGTTTTTTGAGTGCTGTCTTTTTCTTGGTGAGTCTAGCTAAAGGCTTGTCAATTTTGTTTATCTGTTCAAAGAAACTGCTCTTGGTTTCATTGATATTTTATATTGTCTTTTTATTTTCTCTCTAATCTTTGGCATTCCCTTCCTTTTACTACCTTTGTTCTTTTTATAGTTTCTTGAGGTGTAGTTACGTTGTTTATCTGAGATTTTTCTTGTTTTCTTGAGATAGGCATTTATCATTATGAACTTCCCTCTTAGAACTGCTTTTGCTGTATCCCGCAAGTTTCATTATGGTTTATTTCCATTTTCGTCTATCTCAAGGTATTTTTAAATCTCTCTCTCTTTTTTCTAATGTTTATTTTTTTTTGAGAGAGACAGAGTGTGAGTGGGGGAGGGCCAGAGAGAGAGGGAGTCACAGAATCGGAAGCAGGCTCCAGGCTGTGAGCTGTCAGCACGGAGCCTGATGCGGGGCTCGAACCACGAGCCGTGAGAACATGACCAGAGCCAAAGTCAGATGCTTAACCGACTGAGCCTACCCAGGCGCCCCGAATCTCTTTTGCTTTCTTTTGCTTTCTTCATTTCTTCATTGTTCAGTGGACTTTTTCTTTTTGCTGGGACCAGCTGAGGCTGAGGTCAGTAATGACACCTGACAGCAGTGAGATGGGAAGGAGGAACAGATCTTATGACTAGAACCATGATCACATTTCATCGGCTCCTCAGAGTGTTAAGTTCCAAGTCTTGTGATAAACTATGCAGGGTATTTTCCTTTGAAGCATTGGTGGAGCTTACTGAAATCTGTTGTATCCCCCACCTCCGCCAAGAGGACAGGGTTGCCATGAGAGATGTGCTGGTGGTTGGTAGCAGTCTAAAGGGCAGTAGACGGGTTCATGTCTTTAGCGTCGGAGGAGAAAACAAGTATACTCAGGAAGCCAACCTTGAACGGAAGCACGTTAGAAGGAAGCCTCCAGAGATCGTCCCCCTCCCCATTTCCACCAGCCTTTCATCCTGTCATTTACTCGCTCCTCCTTACAGTGACTTTGTGGGGTTTATAGTGTGGCAGGAAGGAAAGACGAGAGGTGGCGCGGGTCTTTAATTTCACTTGTACTGCAGGAGATTTCTGCAGTCTCTGCAACATATCAAAAAATGTGTTTGTGAATGAAATCAAAGTTTGCAACGTGGTTAAGTTACCCGTTTGTATGTAACAGTTTAAACGGATGTTTTATTTTGCACTGAATCAAGAGTTTAAGAGTTTTCTTACTTTTATCAATGAATTATTTTCGTATATGTGCTGCCGAAGCAAGCGCTCAATGAATTGTTTTATGACTCACTGTTAAATTTTACTCTAGATTGTGTTATCTCAGGGAAGCTATAACTTAATTGACGTCTCCTACCTTGGCCCTCTTCACTACTCCCCTTGATCTGCTCATTACCCCTTTTACAACCTGCTTGTAACAAGATGAATCTCCTCCTCTAGAACTACTCTGTATTAAGCTTACACAGAAGGGTCCAGACTGTGTTTTAAAAGCCAGTGGATTCAAGAAAGTGTACTTGATGTTTTAGAGATGTGTAACTCCTTGGGTAGCCTTGATTAACAACCAAAGATAGTCTTAAGTTTTAATATGTCTGTTAGATTGGAACCCAAAGATTCTTTTTTATCTTATAAATTTTATGATTCTAAGATCTTACATGGTTTTTCCATAGAGAGCAATAATGATTGTTGCTTTTATTCATAGACTTTTTAAAAATTAATACTCCAAGTATTATACAAAGAACTTATTTTCCTAAATCATTTGACTAGAAGTGCCTACGTTACCCTCTCTTTAATGCTTTTAGTGCATATTTCCTACAAACAAGGAAGTTCTTCTATTTAACATTAATAAAACCATTCAAATCAGGAAATTAACATGGAAATATTACTGATCTTTAGATCTCATTCAAATATTTTGCTTTCCATTTGATTCATTGTTTTTTGTAACTTCATTCTATCTGCTGAAATTTCTAATCTGATTGTGTATGTGTTCCTTTTTCCACTAAATCCTTTAACATATTAACCATGGTTAATTTAAACTTACCATCCGATGATTTAAACTTTTGGGTCTGGTTCTCTTGATTAAACAATCTCTTGACAGTGGATTTTTTTTCTTGCTGCTTTGTATGTTTTGTAATTTCTTTTTTTATTGAATTCTGGGCATTGCTTGTAAAAGAAAGTAGAAAATGAGGTAAATAGTATTTATAACTGAAAATTGACCTTTTTCTGTCAGGCCGTTAGTGAGTGGGGTGGTGTTTATTCAGCCTACCCTATAGGTGGACTGGAGTTGTGTTTTGTTGTAGCTGTAGGTACTTTCCGTTCAGCACAGAATGCAAACTCCTGCGGTTGCCTTGTGCACAGTGGTGTTTCCCAGCACCCCTCCCGCGTCCTCAGTCTAGTACGTCTGCCACAGCTGGGCACATCGTTGCCTTTATAACTGCACGTGAGGCCGGCGGTGGGGTGGGGATGGCAGGGGCACTCCTCGGTTTTCCTGGTCTGGCTGGGACCGCACTCAGGCCCGGTCCCTGAATGCCTGAGGCCCAGGTGGGAGGCTTTCTCAGCGTCCTTTTTCCTCTTCCCAGTGGCAGGCAAACTCTGCCCTCCCTAGGTGGGAGTTTGGGGTTGGCAGCAAGTTTCTTGCCCTTCCTTCCAGGGGGAGTCGATCTCTCCTTGATGTCATCTCAGAACCCGGGCCTACTGTCTACCTCCCAGGGGCAGATGCATTGGCTTCTGCGCTCCCCTAGCAGTAGTGGACTTTTCCCTGAGAGTGCGATGGCGGGGTGAGGCAAGGGTGAGAGGAGGGGACTGAGCTCTGTCCTTTCCAGCATCAGGTGCCCTTTCCCTGGAAGGGGTGGAAGAGTTTCTTGCACTTCTCCCAGTGTCAGGTGTCGATTTTCCAAGAGAAGCTTCCAAGAAGCAAGTGGGGTTTTGTTCTCGATGCCATTTACAAGGGCTCTTTTCGGTCTCTTGCCTACTGTGCCCCCACTTTTTCTTGTAAGCACCCACTGAGGCCTCTGGAGGACTGTTGCTGAGTGAGTGTGGACTCTTGCTTATGTCTGGGCTTCCCAGGGATTCTGCACTCAATGGCCACCAGCACTTGGCCTTTAAATTTGTTAACATCTCAGTTACTTTGTTCTTGCTTACTTTTAGGGCACCAGTGTCTTCTCCATACTTAAGTTTAAACTTCCCTCTCATTAGAGGCGCTTATCACCCATTGGAGCTCTCGGTTCAGCTGATGGAGAGAGCGACCTCAGCTTTCTGACACACCGCTTATTCTTGCTTTTAGGGCGGGAATGAGGTTCTCTTACAGCTAGACTTTATTCTAGTTTTCTCCTTTTCTGTTTTTGTAGCCACCTTCTCCAGCAGTGAGAAACCTGGCTCACGTTATCCTTAATGTGTAGGCTCATTAGACCAGTCCTCCTGTATTTAATCAAGCTCTCATCACTGCCATCATCCCGTGCTACTCAAGGGTACCATCTGACCCCACTTGGGCTGACACCCCATACTAGGTCCCTGAAGTATCTGAATGCTATCCTCTACCCCTGTGTTTGTCCCCACTCCTGGCTTCCCTCCCTTTCCCACCCAGGCCCTAGCACCCTGTTCTAGGCTGTTGCCCTCTGGGGGTGTACTCCCAACTCTGCTTGGGCTCTGGTTCCCCACTCTGGACCACCTCATGGGGATGCCCTCCTCAACCTGCCTGAGCTGGGACATGCCTTGCTGCTCCCCCCCCCCCCCCGCCCCAACTTCACTGTGGCCCACCTAATCGCTGTGGGACCAATTTACGTGAAGAGGGAAAGAGAAAGAGGAAGGCTCATGTACTTCAACGACAAAAGACCGAGTTCCTGAGTTAGTAACCATCCTTTAGTGTAAATAGACTAATAAATATATTTTAAGCATCTGCATTTTGTCTTTCTAACAGGTTATGAAGTTCACGGGATGGAAAAAATACCAGAAGAAGGACCAGCACTTATAATTTTTTATCATGGAGCTATTCCCATAGATTTTTACTACTTCATGGCTAAAATTTTTATCCATAAAGGCAGGACTTGCCGAGTAGTAGCCGATCACTTTGTCTTTAAAATCCCAGGTAAACTTTGACTGTGGATAGTGGTATTAACGTGATCAAATTATGTTAAAGTCTGTGTCCTTGAGCTCTCTAGGATCATTTGGAAAAGCTTTTGCCTTTTTAGGGTAACACGCTTAGAACTCTAATTTGGGAGTATCTAATTATCCGATTTATGTGATATATCTAAATATAAAAACATGGTCAAAAATGTCACCTAATGTTTTTCTTTATTAACAGCTATTTTGTTATTATTTGTCTAAGTTAAATCCTGAACTTCCACTTAAAAAAATAAATTGTAACTTTTACCAAGGAATTAATTTATATTTTGCCATAGAAAGTAGTTGATTTTTCATATGATGAATTTTTCCATGAGATACTGATTTTTGGAGTTTAACTTCACAGTAATTAGAGTTTGATTACTGTTGGTATTCCAGCAAATCAAACTTACTTAAAACATCAGTGAGGGTATATTTTGTCTTCATGTAATAACATTGCTTCAGAAATCCTATCCTTAAGAGTCTGTGTGTCTTTTTCGTACTTGACTTGCCTGCTAGACTTACAGCTCTTAAAGTTAAGGACTATATTCTTCTTACTCTGTTCATAAAGGCTTATGCTTTTTAAAAATATTAATGAACCAAATGATTTCAAACTGTTTTTAAAAAGCCATT
This sequence comes from Panthera onca, assembly GCF_046562875.1. NCBI lineage: Eukaryota > Metazoa > Chordata > Mammalia > Carnivora > Felidae > Panthera > Panthera onca. The sequence continues at coordinate 8,467,377 of NC_138356.1, read as the reverse complement.
CTAAAATAAACTCCTTGGTAGTAAGTCTTATTTTCTTTTGTCACTGAATCACCAGAAATGAGCCAACAAAGTTTATCATTTGTTCTCTGGCATAATAAAAGCAAAAGCCACCCATCAACCAGAAAGACAAACACCAAGCAGTGAATTAAGTAACAGGGCCTTTCATAGGCACGGTTAATCTTTTGGGTGTCCTTGTGTACTAAAAAGCCATTTGTACTCTGCTTAAACTAAATTGTCCAGGAAAGGTTTTTCTTTAGAAAGTAATTGTGATCACTTTATAATAAATTTGAAAACTAGAGAAAAGGAGAGCATCATTATAATCTTACCACCCTAACATAACCAGTTATTGTTTTGATTTATTGTACTTCATTTTTCATTTGCATAATTTTGCATGTTATGCAATCACTTTTGTGTTCTTCTTTATAAAATTGTGATGTTAGCATTAACATTGTACCATGCTTTATAAAGAATCGTTTTAATGTAGGGCTAAAATACTTACTTGACTAGTTTTCTCTTAGAGAACATTAGCTTGCTTGCATTGTTTTTCTTTTTATATGTAATGTGCATATTTTTATTTAGCATTTGGCTTGAAATTTCCCCTTTATGATCTTGTAATTTATGAAACCCATTATGAAAATGTATCTAATTAAATCAGTGAGCTTTTAATATAATGGGGGTGAATAGTCTTTCAATCTTAATAATATGTATAATCTTGCTTTAGAACCTTAAACCTGTGAGAAGTTTGGTTAGTCTGCACAGTCTTCACTACCCAGTTTTCAGTTCTCAAGAATAATGTATACGCTAACATCAGCCCTCCAGAGTTCCAGTGTAGGATTTGGTTAAAATATTTAGTTACTAACAGGATTATTTCTTTCATCCATAAATAGTTGCGCTTTGAAAAACTGTATAATAGTAAGACCTGGAATTGGCTGTTACTGAATTAAATACTCACTTTATTAAAAACTCTTAAAAAAACCAAACCTCTTAATGATTTTGCTATTATTGATTTTAAAAATTTAATTGTGAGAGTAACATCATCTAACTTCGAATTTCAGTTGATTTGATTATGGCTTGCCAATTTTGGTAGGGCTAAGCATAGTCAGATTTACATTCTCCTGAGTGATTCTCTTTCTTATAGGGCTAAAGGAAGATTAGATTTGTGATTGCTGATGGGATATCATTTCTGACTGCTCTAGTAAATATTATAGACAGTGTTTGGCCCTGAGATGCAGTGGAAGGGGCTTTGGAGTAGACATACCTGGACCGGAATCTCTGCCCTGCCATTTGCTAGATGTGTCACGTTGAGCAAGAGACTCATTGAGCCAACTTTCTTTGTCTGTAAAATGGGCGCCAGAATCCCTGTTTTCCATGGTTTTTGTGAGTTTTAATTAAGAGTTTGAATATGTCCAGTAGCCCGAATAGCAGGTGATCCGTGAGGAGGTGCTCAGTAGGAGGTGATGAGTAAGTCATAGTAGCCGTTACTTTACCAGCAATATTAATTGTACGTAAACCCTAAGAGTTCTTGTTGATCTAAAAAGAAGTAAAAAAAGGAATTTACTAATTTAAGTGTAGATATTAAGTTCTGTGGGTTGCAAATGTTTTTGTTTTGAAGAATTGGACAAGAAGTACTTAAGACATATCTTCATGCTAATGTTTCTTACAGGGTTTAGTTTATTACTTGATGTATTTTGTGCTCTACATGGACCAAGAGAAAAATGTGTTGAAATTCTGAGGAGTGGTCACTTGTTAGCTATTTCACCAGGTGGAGTTCGAGAAGCCCTAATTAGTGATGAAACCTACAACATCATTTGGGGTAATCGTAAAGGCTTCGCTCAGGTTGCAATTGATGCAAAAGTGGTGAGTTGTATAAAACCAATTATTAAAGTAAAGCTAGGTTGAATTTAAAATAAATGCTTACATAGTGAGCCAGAGTATATAAGAATTTAGATCCTTTCATTGCACTACTTAAAAATCAGCGTACGCGTAACTCTTTGTAAGGTAGCAGTGGAGAAGTTGTGCATGGGATGTCACCTCCACATCAGTCTGGAAATTTGGCAGATAGCCACCAAAGTTTTATTTCGCATTTCAAAAGCTGACTTTTAATCAGATTTGTAAAATTTTTTGTGTTCCTTCAGTCATACCTTGTTCAAAAGTGTCATCAGTTCAGTTCTATGTATTTTAGTCCTTTGGTATGATTGAATTGGCATATTTTCAGTGACGGTCGTTGGTTGGTTTCACTGCAATTCTTTTATCTGTGACCAATTTATCTACTCATAGGAATGCGTAGCTCCTGTTATTTTTTTATCAGCAAATGTGGTCAGCTCTCTGATTGTATTGAAGATGAGAAACAAATATTACTGTAACTTAGATCTTTTAAAAAGATTTTGATGAAAGAACTAGTCAATAAAATTAAGTGTTCCTCTGAGATCCACTGTAATTATTCTGTTTAGTAGACTGGAGAATGTGAATGCCATTTTGTCCTTTTCTTTTGCTTTGGAAAGTATTTCTCAACTTTTTGGTTTCCATATTGTACTTTATCCTGTGAAACACTTACTGATCACTTGTGGAATGTTCCTGTGTTTTCTGTTTTCATTTTAGATTGTCTGTCGGGAAAAGAAATGGTAGTGCCTTTGACCAGGATGGTGTTCTTTTTCTGGGCCAGTTAGTTAGAGGCTGCTGACAGTACTTCCCTGCGTCAGTGTTTTTCGTGTGCCCATTGCTGCTACATAGAGACCGGTGTGCACACTTTTAACTTGCCTGTTCAGCTCGCAGATACAGGCTCTTGATTAAAAACGAAGAGATTACAGATGACTCATTCTGACCCAAGACGGATATTTGAGGAAGAACGGGATTTTTCTTTTTTTTTTTTAACTGCAGAATTAAAATCCATTGAGTTTTAGTTTGTCCTGTACACATGTACATGTAACTACCAGAAGTTACTGCTGTGGCGCACTACTAATGTGATCCCAGGATAAGAGTTACTGCACTTGCCCAAGTGTTTAATAATAGACAACATACACATTTAAACACTATTGTCCTACTGTAGATTATAAGCTCCCTGAGAACGAGACCATCTACAGTGATTGGCATTTGGTAGTCATTGAATTGAATTGAATTGATTTTTTAAATACAACGTTAAGCACTACTAGAAAGGGACGTTTGAAGTTGAACTTTATGTTAATAGTATTACTGATACAGAAAATTAATTTATAGCACATTTTATTTCCCAAAGAGGCCTTTTTTTGAAAGCCATATAGCTTTTTTTTTCCTTAAGTTTATTTATTATTGGAGAGAGAGAGAGAGAGAGCACGAGTGAGGGAGGAGCAGAGAGAAAGGGAGAGAGAGAGGATCCTAAGCACGAAAGGCTTGAACTCTCACGTACTGTGAGATCACGACCTGAGTGGAAACCAAGAGTCAGATGCTTAACTGACTGAGCCACCCAGGCACCCCTGTTTCTCAAAGAGTCTTAAGCACTGATGTATAAAACAAAATTTTAGAATATATGTATAATGTAAAACAAAAGGATATATGCACCATTGTACAAAAATTAATGGTAATGAATGTAATATCTGTTAAAGCAATGATAAAAGCTAAAAACCTAACCAAAGATAGTTTAGTTTTCAGTTTATATTTTGAAAGAATTATTTCTTATAAAGTTTTAAGATAAAAATGACAAAAATAGATTTGGAATTAAATTGATCATGAGATTCTAATTTCTCATCCTTAACTTCACAGATTTAAGGAACATTGCCTGGACGAAGGCCTGAAAGAAAGAAATTACAGAGAGAAAGGAACTATTTTTTTCAATCTTTGGTAGCGTTTCTAGATAATTAAGTAAGATAATCCAGATCATTTAATTAAAGTTCCTGTATAAAACTTGGGAAAATTTTATAAACTGCCTTTTTTAAGTTTAAAAACAAAAATCTTTAACATTGTTGACTTACAAAATTGCATTAAATGTTTGGTAAATACTGTATCACCCCAACCTTTTGTAGTGCTTCTAAAGGCTTCACGTTGGTACTCCTGTATAGTCAGTAGGTGACGTATGTCATTATTCCAGTGTTGCAGATGAGGGAACTCAGGCACAGAGAGATGAAGGGACGGAGGGGTCGGGTCATACAGCAAGGCAGAAGCAAAGCAGAGCTTACACTGCGGGACTCCTGCCTGCATTTCACCGTGAGTCTGCTGACCTGGAGGTTAGGGGGACCCTCCGGATACGTGACGGAGCTCTTTCAATCATATATGGATCTAGTTGTGAATGCTACAAGTATCCCATCTGGAAAACCCCTTCACAGTCCTCACAGAACTATCATAAAGTTCCAGTAAAAATTTAAGACTGTTGCAGGAATAACTGCATTTAAATTGTGACATTATAACAAATTGAAGTGAAAAAAATCTAGATTGTCAGTGCAAGTGTACAAAATATTGGTAAAAATATTTAAGGTTTATCTGAAAGTTACAGGCTTTTTAATATGATCTAAATCACTCATTTTGTGAAATTCCTGAGAATTATCACTTTGAGAGGAATGTTTAGGTGACTTCATATCTAAATAGGTTGGGAAAATATTAGCCCATTTATTCAAGTTAGAAAACAAATAACTGATGTAAAAGAAAATAACAGTTGTTTTAATAAAATTGTTAATATGTATTATCTCAATGCACAAAATAACCTTTGTGATAGGATAATTATTGTTATTTCCATTTTGGTGATTTGTCCAGTGGTGCTCGTTTACTTTTAGTGGCAAAGTTTAGACTCTCAGACCATATTCACCTGATTCCCCAAGACTAGTTTTAACAAAATACACATTCTCTTTCTCTTGCACACACTTACACAGAGATACATGTATACTGCAAACAGTTTCATCGTAGGTTACTTATGCAAGTCCCTCATATACAAAGGGTGCATGAGGAAAGGGAGGAATAATTGTACTACAGTATCTGGTTGTAATAAAGTAATGCTTATGGTCTTAAGGCTGTAAGCTTGAATGCAAATCTAAGCGACCATATGCCCAGACTATAGCCTGGAATACTGAGCCTGCTAGGGTAAGCATTTTCCTGTTTAGGAAGTTCTAGAAATATCTAGCTTCTGGAGAGTAAGCTTTTTAAACGATGATATGTAACCTCAAGAGTCTTCATAAAGTGCACGCTTCAGCATAAACTTAGGGGTTCCTGCCACTCAGTAGACATAAATCCAGCAATACTGGTCAGAGAAGACAAAGGGTGTGTGTATATGTGAGCTGAAAGGTTTCTGTTCCTCTTTGGGCATTTTATGTTCTCAACTCTAAAGACATTTTATAACTCTTTAGAACGTTAGACTGTCAGCCAATTACTTTATTTCACAAAACTAGGGGTGGTTTCCTTGATCATAATCTGAATTTTTTACCTAAGAGTCCGTGTACTTTGTTTTATGTTTTAGCTTTGTGGATTAACGCCATGAAACTTTAAATTCTTCCACCGGAGTGCTTTTCTTTTCCTGACTTCTTTTTTTCCTAACTGGTTTAAGATTACTGCTGCCTGTTTCTGACATTTTGTATTCAGAGAATACAAACTAATCCATTACAGGCATTGTGTCTGTTCTGTGTACTCATTCCTTCTGTGATTCCTTCATTGCACTTCGTTTTAGCACCTAGTCTAGTCCAGGCACTGTTCCGGGTGCTGGGGACGCAGATGTGGGCAGAACAACGTCTCCGCTCTTAGGGGTCTTCCTTCCGCTGTGGGGAGAGATACAGTAAATAAATGGTCAGTGGTTCTATGTGAGCTAGTAAGTCGTAGGAAGAAAGCTGTGCCTTTAGTCCCTTTCCTTCAGTCCACCATAGTTTACTGTTCCCCACAGCTGAGTAAGAATGGCTTTGTAAAATGTCAGCTTATTTAAATATCTCAAGCCCTGCTCACCGAGGCAGGGAACTCTGTATTCGGCACAGACTGATGGTAGACTGGAAGTAAAGTGATACTCAGCTTTTTTTTCTTTCTGAAACATCGTTTAATTCGTTGGATTTTGTGTGCATATTAAGGTGTTTCTATTCAATTTTTTCTGTCTACTTCAGTTTCACCATGGTAGAACCTCCTTACGTGATCCTTTGCTATTTCATCATTGTTTTAGGACATTTAGTTAAGGTCTCCGTTTAAAAAACCATGCTTAATCAGTGATATTCATAGGATAATAAAAACCATGAACTTGTGAGCAGAAATGCTCTAAAATTAATGATAAAAGGAATTGTTTTCTGTATATGCTTTTCCTTTTTTTTTTTTTTGCAGTGAGTCTTATACTTTTCATTGATGTTGAACATTTTTAGATTTCATAAGCTCACACAAAAAAGTGTTTCAGTAATTCTGCGACAGCATCTTGCCAAAACCTGTCATTTAAATTCATATGTATTTCCCCATACAGGGACCTCTGCCTTGTAACTTTTCTCCAGTCAGCATACTCTTCAGTGGACCGCTAAGATCAATTTACCATATTCATTTTATTCCGTGAAATTAATGATTTTGGTAATCCTCATTTTGAGTTTCAAGGGTTTATGTGGAACGATAGGAAAGTTGGCAAATGAAATATTATATATCGCCACTAGAGGGTAGTAGTTCCAATTTTTATTTTTACAAATGATCAAGTTAAATTTAGTCTTATAAATCACACTAGTGATAAAAGTATACCTTTATTTTTAAAATACCTCATTTTCATAATCTTAAACAGGCCCCCAAAAGTTTGCATTACTGACTCAATGGTGATATTGAATGGATCAATATATTTACTTTTTAATTCAAATTCTCTCTAGCCCATTATTCCTATGTTTACACAAAATATTCGAGAAGGATTTAGATCACTTGGAGGAACAAGTAAGTTCTGATTCATATGGTTTTTCTAATTTTAATGTAATATTTAGATTATAGTAGTTTAAATATTTGGACTTTTGAACCCTATAAGAGATCCTTTTGAGTTATTACTTTAGATAATGAATTTATTATTTAGATGTTTTTCTATTTAAAGTCTAAACGATAACTCATTCTAAGTAATGGCAGTTCTTAGATGTTAGATTTTTGTTGAGAATCTCATCTACATACTGAAGCTTATTTGTTGTGGGCTTAAAATTACAGTGAGTTATCTAATTTCCTGGGTTGAACCACGTTGTTGAGGTTTAGAACAAATGTACCCATGACTCAGACTGCCTTCCTGACTCACTGCTGCATGAGTTTCAGCTTTAAAAATGGATGACAATATGATATTGAATTAAGATTAACGACACAAGGATGTATCATCTGCTTTGGTTCATATCTGTTACTTCTTATTTTTTGCTTTTTACAATATTTTGAACCATGATATGTTTATATTATAAAGTTCTTTTTGCCTAACTTTAATTTATGGGTAACAAAATAAGCTTTGAGTGTAGTTAGAGGAGAGATAACATTTAGATGTGCTTTTTCTTTGCAGTTTCTCTGTTGTTTTCTTTTTATTTTGAGATTTTCATAGTTTGTTTTTATATCCTGTGGTTTATATATTATATTCGATTGATTATATTTTGTATCCCTAGCAATATATTGTTCCTATCCCCATGCAGATCTCCTCTTGAAGAACTTTAAATTTCTGTTGTCTGTTTTATGTCTGATGTTGGTATATCGTTGATATTCTATTACATTTTTTAGGTATTACTCCCCCCCCCCCTTTTTTTCAAATGTAAAGTGGAAAGTGATGTGATATTTAACTGTTGTGGATTATTTCTTACAGTAGAATTATTTCTTCTAATTTTCTCCCAGGTCATTTCTTCAGAATTTAAGTTGCATACCAAAAATTATTCTAATTTTGTTTCTTTAATTATAAAGTGGTTTAAAAATTACTGTTGCTGCTTTTTGACTTTCTTTTTTACTTAGTTCATCAGTTTATTTTACATTATTGCCACTTGCAATCCTGCTAAATTTTGTTGGTCACTAACATTAGTAATTCTTTGCTGCTCTGCAGTTTTCTTAATTTACAATATTTTTTTCTTTACCTGGTTTATTGGTGCATTGTAGTTTCACGTTTACGTGAATTTATCTTACCCTTTTCTTTTTTTTTCTTTTATTCATACAAGCCTGTTTTTGTGAGTCTCTAGACGTTTTAGCTTCTAGCTTTGGGTTATAGTCTTTACCCTTTGTTTTGTAATAATAGTAATTGATTTGCCTTTTTAAAATTCTCTTATTTTTGAAAGCTCATTTAAAAAAAAAAATGAACAAACCTATTTTGGGGGGCATTTTTAGGTTCCCAGAAAAATTGAGCAGAAAATGCAGAGTACTGACACAGCTTCTCACCACCCCCCAGTTGCCCTTATTGTTAACATCTTACATTAGTATGCTCCATTAGTTACAAGTGATGAAAAGCTCATCTTAAAAAAACGTATATTGTACTAATTGCCCGGGGGTGATATTGTTTGCCACCTTCCTCTAAGTCTTACATATTAATTTGAAAGTTACAATTATGTGCCCAGAATATTTAACCCATGAAAATAATTTGTTTACTTTAAAACAGGGTTATTTAGATGGCTTTATGAAAAATTCCGCTATCCATTTGCTCCGATGTATGGAGGTTTTCCTGTGAAATTACGCACCTATTTAGGGGAGCCTATTCCTTATGATCCAAAGATAACAGCAGAAGAATTAGCTGAAAAGGTAAATTATTGTTTCTTTCTTAATCTTTGAACAGAGTTTTCCTTTTAAGTACTGTATTAAAAATGACTTCACTACTTTATCCTCCAAACGTGGTCTAGACCAGTTGTGATTTCCTCCCCGCAGGGGACGTTTGGCAGGATCTGGAGACTGTTTTTATTGTCATGACAGGCAGGACCCGGGAGGTGGTGGTGCTACTGGCATTTAGTGGGTAGAGGCCAGGGATGCTGGTAAACATCGTACGATGCCTAAGTAAGCCCCCCACCGCAGAGCTACTCAGTTTAAAATGTCAAACGTGCCGAAGTCGGGGCTCTTGGCTCTTGGTAAGTAAAAGGTTTCATAAGTGATGTTCAGAAGGACAAAGATTTGACCTCCATGAAAAGAAAAGTATTGTTCTTGCTTGATGGAAGTATCTTGGGAGGAGAATGGAAGAGTGTTGAAGGGTGTGGGTGATGAAATCCGATTGCTCCCAGCTCCACAGCTTGCCGTGTGACCTCAGGGAGTCCACAGCTCGCTCCGTTAGTGTGCAGAACCGGGAAGAGAATAGTACCCTCTCATAGTTGTCCCTGAGCATTACATGAGGTTACGCAAGGTCGTTGTTGAGAACAGTGAGTGGCAGATAGTAAGCGCTTCACGAATGCTGGATAGTAACGCTGTTAACACCAGTGAGTCCTGTTGTCCTAGGAACTTACAGTCTAGTGAGGGAGCTAAATAACTAAATGGGGGCTTATATGGTGACGTGTTACCACGGTGGTGTGCTTACGGCAAGGTCTTTTAACCTGGGCACTGTGGGCGTTTTGCTGTGGGTGCTGTCCTGTGCACTGTGGGATGTTTACCGCCACCATCTCTGGCCTCTATTCACTAGATGCCAGTAGCACTCCCCATCCTCACCCCTCACTCGTTGTGATCATAGAAAATGCCTCTAGACCTTTCCGTATGATCCCCAACGGGGCAAAATCCGATCTGATTGAGAACTTCTGTCTTAGGACATCATGGAAGCACAAAGGGAAGCTATCTAACTTGGATTAGGGATGCCTCCTGGAGAGAGGTGATGCTTGAATTCGGCTTTGAAAGACAAGGAATTAGCTGGACAGAGGGTACTGAGGTAGAGGAAACAATGTATAAAGGGATGGTGTTATGAAATAGCATAAAATCTTTGGGGAGTTGAGAGTGGTCTTGTATAGCTACAGGGATATCATAGGCGATGGGGCTAGAAACACAGGAATGGTCTGGACTAGGATGGCCTATAATTGATTTTGTTTCCTGAAAGCAGGTGGGGGGGTGCTCTTGAACATAGATGAATGGTATAATAGGTTTGCGTTTGGCAAGATCACTGGAAGCGATACGGAGGCTGAATTTGAGCGAGACCAGTAGAAGCTCAGAGGGGAAAAAGACTGCTTTGTGAAGGAAAAAATAGGAAAAGCTTCCTGGAGTGAGGGCATTTGTGGTGGGTCTTGAAAGAAGGGCGTGGCTTGGTCCTGTGGACTTGGGGCTGGAGGAAGAGTATGAACAAAGATGCGGTGGTTGGAGAGTTGACCATATACCACCAGTGTTAGTTAGAACGGCAAGGTTGGAAAAGACTGCCTAACAAATTCTCCAGGGATTTTGCAAACGCATTAAAGTCTCCAAGAAGCTCTGCAATGAAGTCTATTTAACTGTTTCAAAGGGCATTTCCCAGTCTTAGATGACCAAAACCTCCTTGTTTTTCCTGGATTAGCAGCTGTGGAATAAACTTGGGGAATCAGTAGCTTGGTGGGTAGGGTTTGGTTGAGATGCTGCTGGATAAGTAAGTAGCTACATTTTTAGGCCCTTAACTATCAGACTAGGGAATTTGTCTACCAGATAACATTTCAGTGAGGAAAGGTCTCTGCTTGGGAGTGGCTCATATCAGTTTCATTCACATTTACGAGGCCCAAACAAGCAGATGTATAATCCGTTTCTCTACAATGGTTGGCGAAGATGACTGTAGCGATTGTGATCACTTAGATACATATGATTATAAGTGCACTCTTTAAGAGCAGGGCTCATGCTGTTGAATTCTTGGGTCTCCAGTTCCCAGCACCATGTTAGGTATTTAATTAGATCTCAGTAAATGTTTGATGAATGAGTGAATCACTTAGTGGTCTCTTTAGCTACTTGAAGAAGAGCAAGGGACAGATTTGAGAGATTTTACAGAGATAGAACGTACCAGACTTGAAAACTGATTCTATAGCTACCTGTAGGATATGTCCATATGTATTATATGCATAGGTGTTTAAAAATACTTGATGATGAAAATTGAGAAGTAATCCGCGTCCGCGTGAGACAGTTACTGAAGTCATGAGCTTCATTCACAAAGCAGGTTAGAGACAGAAGACTGAGGACAGACGGGAGGACAGGGAAGAACACACGAGGGGCATGCTGAGGACGACAGCCAAAGCTGTGGAGACGTGGAGAAAAGACAATTTGTGTGAGAGAAGCCAGCCGGCGAGGATGTTTACACAATAGGAATGACTGGTAATATTCATTCCTGCAAAGAGATCAGGAAGGATGAGGATGAGAAAAGCCCACTCAGCTTGCAGTTACATCTTCAGAAAGTATGAAACTACGTGAAAGCCATAAATTGAATGGCTTCTGTTGAATCACCTGGAAAATGGTGTGAGTGTGTTTTGATTATGACTTTTATACCAGCCGTAGGTATGTGTAGTGTGATTTCTTTCAAGTTTTTTAATTTTTTTTTTTTAACGTTTATTTATTTTTGAGACACAGAGAGACACAGCATGAACAGGGGAGGGGCAGAGAGAGAGGGAGACACAGAATCTGAAACAGGCTCCAGGCTCTGAGCTGTCAGCACAGAGCCCGACGCAGGGCTCGAACTCACGGACTGTGAGATCGTGACCTGAGCCGAAGTCGGACGCTTAACTGACTGAGCCACCCAGGCGCCCCTCTTTCAAGTTTTTTAAATTATAGTCAAAACCACAACGTTTATTAGCCGTTTTTAAGTGTATGCTTTATCAGTGCCAAATATATTCACGTGTGCGGCCAATCTCCAGTCTCTGTACCCCCTGAAAACCTGCTGCCCATTCTTTCTTTTTTCTTTTTCATACATATCCGTCAGCTTTTTCTTCTGGTTCCTTCACGGGCCACGCGAGATTCTTGTTTTTCCCCCAGGTTTGTCGGGATACAAGCGACCAATAACATTGTAAAAGTTTAATGTGCAGCGTGAAGATGCGATACATGTGTATATTGCGAAATGATGGCCACGGTAAGGTTGGGTGCTCCCAGCACCTAATTGCCATTTTGTGTGCCCGTGGTGACAGTATTTAAGGCCTTTTCATTAGCAACTTTCTGATATATAATACGGTATTCTTAACTGTAGTCACTGTGCTGTACCTTAGATCCTCAGAACTTGCTCATCGTGTAACCGGAAGTTTGTACCCTTGACCAACATCTCCCTCTTCCTCCACGCCCTGGTAACGCCCCTATTCTGCTCTGCGTTTCCACGAATTCACCTCTTTTAGATTCCACATATGCGTGGAATCATACACCACGCAGAGCTTCTTCCTCCCCGCTGCCCCTGGCGACCACCATTCTGCCTTCTATGACTATGAGTTTGACCGCGGTAGAAAAGGGGAGTCATACAACGTTTGTCTTCTTGTGACTGGCTTGTTTCACTTAGCATAATCTCTTCAAGGTTCATCCATACTACAGCACGTGACAGAATTTCCTTCTGGTTTTTAAAGCTGAATAACACTCCGTTGTGTGTATGTACCACATGTCGTATCTTCATTCGTTCACCGATGCACGTTAGGGTTGCTTCCATTTCCTCTGCTGTTGTGAATAGTGCCGTGGTGGATATGGGTATACAGATATGTCTTCGAGACCCTGCTTTGAATTCTCTTGGATATATACTCAGAAGTCAGATTGCTGGATCCAAGGTAGAAAGAAAAAACTCCAGCTTCTCCCTCCCGGAGGGAAAAACCTAGTTCTTCCATACTGTGTCTTTCTTTCACTTGCACATCTCCTTTACTTTTACACAGAACATGACTTGCGACACTTCTGGTCACCAAATGTGTGGAGGGAGGCTTTGCTCCCACCAAGCAATTTTCTGACACCAGTTAGACATCCTGTCGCTTAACTCATTTCGGACACTGTCGACCTGGAAATAGTATAGATCCCACCGGTTAAGGAATCAGTCCCACAAGACTGCTCCCACCCCACTCCAGATGCGAATCACGAGTAGTGGGTCCCCAGGTAACCTGCAACTTCTGTTCAGTTTGGCTACAAATTGGAGGTTCCCAGGACCCCTCCCAGGTTCAATTATTTTGATGTATTGGTTCACAGAACCCAGGAATACACTTACTTACTTTACCGGTTTATTAAAGGATGTGATAAAGGATACAGATGACCAGCCAGATAAAGAGATACGTAGGGCAAGGAATGGGAGGGCCTCAACTGCAGGGCCCCTGTGGAGTTAGGGCGTGCCACCCTTCCTGGTGTGGATGTGTTCACCCGCCTGGAATGGAAGCTCCCTGAACTCTGTACTGTTGGGATTCTATGGAGGCTTCCTCACATAGGCGCGATCGATTGTTAACTCCGTTTCCAGCTCCTCTCCCCTCTCTGGGGCATGATGGAGTAGAGCTGAAAATTCCAAGCTTCTAATCATAGTTTGGTCTTTCTGGTGACCTGCCCTTATTCAGAAGACATCCAGGAATCCAGTAGAACAAAAGACACTTTTATCACCCAGGAAATTATAAGGATTTCAGGAGCACTGTGTGCTGACTGGAGTCAGAGACCAACTATTAGAACGAAAGATGTTCAGTGCCCTTACCGCTTAGGACATAGTAAGAGTTTTAGGAGCTCTGTGCCAGGAACCAGGGGTAGAGACCAATATATATTTTCTATTATCTTGCAGTGCAATCGTTCTTTTTTAATTTTGGGGGGGGGACCCTCATCCATACAGTTTTCTGTAGTTGGCCATGCCATTTTACATCCCTACCAATAGGGCACAAGGGTTCCAGGTTCTCTGCATCCTCACCAACACTTGTTACTTTCTGTTTTTTGTTTCGTTTGTGATAGCAGCCAACCTAATGGGTGTGAGGTAATATGTCATTATAGTTTTGGTACGCATTTCCCTGACTAGTGGTGTTGAGCACCTTTTCATATGCCTTGGAGAAATGTGTGTTCAAGGTGTTGGCTCATTTTTAAAGTCATGTTATTTGGATTTTTTTTGTTGTGGAATTGTAGAAGTTCTTTATTCTGGATGTCCTCTTTACTATATATATGATTGGCAAATATTTTCCCTCATCCTGTAGGTTCCTTTTCACCCGGTTGATTGTTCCTTTTTATGTACAGAAGTTTTTGAGTTTGATGGAGCCCTGTTTGTCTATTTTTGCTTTTGTTGCCTGTGCTTTTGGTGTCATATTCAAGAAATGGTTGCCAAGTCCAGTGTTATGAAGCTTTCCGTCCTATATTTTCTCCTAGAAGGTTTATAGTTTTAAGTCTTATGTTTAGGTCTTTAATCCATTTCGAGATAATTTTTGCTTATGATGTAAGGCAAGGTTCAACTTTATTCCTTCTACTGTGGGTGTCTAGATTCCCCACCACTGTTTGTTGAAGAGACTGCCTTCCCCCCAATGTATGGTCTTCGCACCCTTGTCGAGGATCATTTGCCATACGTGCAAATGTTTATTTCTGTGTTGTCTGTTTTATTCCATTGGTCTATATGTTTGCCTTTATACCAGTACCACACTGTTTTGATTACTGTAGCTTTGTAGTATGTTCTGAAATGGGGAAGTATGAAGCCTACAACTTTGTTCTTCTTTTGGCTGCTTAGGGTCCTTTGAAATTGCAAATGAATGCTGCTGGGATTTTCATAGGGTTTGCCTTGAATCTGTAGATCACCTTGGATAATATGGACATCTTAACAATATTAAATCTTTTAATCCATGAACACAGGAGGTCTTTCTATGTATTTGCCTCTTTAATTTCTTTCAGCAGTGTTTTATAATTTTCAATGTATAAGACTTTCTCTTCCTCAGTTAAGTTTATTTCTAAGTATTTTACTCTTTTTGATGCGTTTATAAACAGGATTGGTTTTTTTTTTCAGATTGTTCATTGTTAGTGTATACAATTTTTGTGTTGTGTGTGGATTTTATATCCTGCAATTTTGCTGAATTTGTTTATTAGTTGTGTTTGTGAAGTCTTTAGGGTTTCCTGTATATAAAATCATGTCATCTGTGAACAGAGGTAATTTTACTTTTCCTTCTATGCATAAGTCTGATTTCATCCTATAGAGCAGGACTTATTACTGCCTTTTACACATAAGAAAACTGGATAATTTAGTTAGTTTTGCTAGGGTGTGTTGTGCTAACAACCAGCCAATCTCAGAGGCTAAGACAGGAAAGCTTACTTCTTGTTTATGTTATATTTCCCCTGAGATCCCTGTCCTCCTTCTCCTGGATTCAGGAGGATTCAGGTGGGATGTTGCCATGGTAAAAAGAAAATGTCAGGCACCGAGGTGGCTCAGTCGGTTAAGCATCTGACTCTTGATTTCAGCTCAAATCCAGGTCTGATGGTTTTGTGAGATTGAGGCCAGCCTCATGGCTCCATGCTGACAGAGTGGACCCTGCTCGGGATTCTCTCTCTCTCTCTACCCCTCCCCCCTCTCTCTCAATAAACAAACTTAAAAAAAAATGTCAGGAGTGAAAATTTTTAAAGCTTCTGTTTGTAGGTGGCTCACTTACTCCCACTGATATTTTATTTTATTTCTATTTTATTTATTTTTAAATGTTTATTTAGTTTTGAGAGCGAGAGAGTGAGCAGGGGAAGGGCAGAGAGAGAGGCAGACAGAGGATCTGAAGCAGGTTCTGCGATGACAGCAGAGAGCCTGATGCGGGGCCCACACTCACAAACCGCAAGATCATGACCCGAGACAAAATCAAGAGTCAGACACTTAACCGACCGAGCCACCCAGCTGCCCACTGACGTTTTATTGGCCAGTGCTGTCACATGGCCACCGTGGACTTCACGGGGACAGGATCTGTATTCCTCCCATAGGAAGATCCAAAAGAGAGAGGCCTGGTAGGCAGAGAGAGTGACTAACTATAATCTGCTCTACCATATTGGGACTCAGCCAGACCAGACACTTAGAAAAGAATGTACAGTTGAAACAACGATAATGTTACATTAGATGAGACCGTTCAAATCAAGCAGCTGACATGTAGGAAGTTTCACAAAGGTTAACAGTAAAGAAACATTATGCGCCCTTGTCTTTGCTTATGTGTCTCTGAACTTCATTCTTAGAAAACTTACCTCTGGGGCGCCTGGGTGGCTCAGTCGGTTAAGTGTCCGACTTCAGCTCAGGTCATGATCTCACAGTTCGTGGGTTCGAGCCCCGCGTTGGGCTCTGTGCTGACAGCTTAGAGCCTGGAGCCTGCTTCGGATTCTGCGTCTCCTTCTCTCTCTGCCCCTCCCCTTTCTCTCAAAAATAAATAAACGTTAAAAAAAAAATTAAACAATCAAAACACAGAAAACTTACCTTCAGTTACGCTGCTGGCTCATTAAATATACTCAGCACTTATCACCCTCCTTCATCCTGAAGACAAAGCTCCGTGACACTGGCTTTTAGAGTCCGCACATGCTGTCCGTGCAACATGACTCTTGTCTCATCCCGCGGCGATGCCTTACTGATGAGGCTCCGGGAGCCTGACGCCAGGGTGAGGCCTTACCCAGTGACATCGCTTCTGCCCACGTGCACTTTATCGTTAACACATTTCTGTGCTGCCCCCGACCTATGTGTTCTCCTGTAGGATATGTGAATTCTGTTTTGTTCTTTTACAACTTTTTCCTCCCTATGTCTTAAGATTTAAGTGGCTCAGAGCCAGTTAGGAACCCCTTTTACAAATACCATGTATTTTTAGGCACAAAGTAGAAGGTAACAGAAAAAGAGCAGAAAAAGCCTGGTGTGGAAGATTAGGGACCTGGGTTATGATCGTCACCCGTGTTACTCACCACCAGTCCTACCACTAGGCAGCAGCATCACTTTAGAGAAATACGTTCTTCCCCAGACCCCGATTTCCTTATTTGTAGAGCAGAGAAATTGAACTAAATGCTCTTCGGCATTTCTTTTAGGTCTCAAATTAAGTGAACCCTGTTCCCTTGTTTTCCTCAGTTAAGGAAAGTATATTCTGACAGTTAAACTCCAGTGCCTTGATTTTTCATATGAGAGCAGGATTTACTCACATTCGTGTCACTGGTAGGGTTAGGTATTTTATATAGTAAAACAGATAAATATAGTAAAAACTTACCAGTTTAAGTAAGGAAGAAAAGGCCTTTCTGAATCATCGAAATACCTCAGTTGTCCTCTCCAGTTGCTTTATGCGCTTTATTTTCAGTGCCTAAAGTAACAAGTAGTCTACCAAAGCATCGTGGAATTTCTTGGGGGAATTTACTTAAGTACATAGTTGCTGTATTCATATTTTGGATTGTAAGTTGTCATTATTGAACTAAAGTATACTGGAAATAAAGAACACTTAAAATTTTCCTTTTGTAATACATTGTCATGATTTTCCAGTCTTCATTGTTAATAATATAAGCATAAACTATAGGATAATCATCCCTGAATTATCACAAATTCAAAATTACTAGCAGCCAAATTAATGTAGAAATGAAACCTCATTTAAAAAATGGGTGATAGATTGTTCCGGCATTTGATTGCGGAGAACCATTTTGTAAGCACTATCTAAATCTAAATTAAAATATACTATGCTAATGCTGAAGAGGGCACTTGGGATATTTCCCGAAAGTTCTCTCAGTCTTAATCTCTCTATTGTTCTGTTTCTGTGTTTACAGTGTCTGTTTCTGTCTGTCTCTTTAACTCTCTCTCTCTAGTCTCATGCGCACATACACACACACATAGAAATATGGGTTTATTTATATATACACGCATATATCGTATACATGTGTCATAGAGGTGTAAAGAAGACGGAGAGAAGTGGATAATGTGAGTGGTATTTGGGAGGTAAAATAAATGGATGTGCTGATGGATGGATTGGCTATTGTGAGTGAGAAGCAAGAATTGTTAAGGATGGCTTCTAGGTTTGGGCTTACTTGGCTAGGTTGATGGTAGCGTCTTTGCTGAAACAGGGAAGGAACTAAGGAAAGGACAAAGTATGAGGTGCCTTTAAAACACTCAAGACCATTCCTGTCTGAAGCTGAGCGGGCTGGAGGTAAATGTTTAGGAGTCATCAGCAAATGAAAGGTAATTAAATTGTGGAAAGGGGAAAGATGACTGAACCTTTGAAGAATAAGTCAGTGGCAGATTTGGGGATTATAAATCTGCAAGGAAGATTGAAAAGGAGCAGCCTGAAAGTTAGAAGAAAACCTAGGTTTTCCTCCAGTATGAGAATTCCAGAAGCAAGATCAGGGGAGATTGAGAGGTCAAGTGAGATTAAAAGAATGTCCCTGACTGGAGCACCGTGGTGGCTCAGTCAGCTAAGCATCCGACTCTTTTTGGGCTCCGGCCGTGATCTCACCTGAGTCGGGCTCCGCACTGACAGTGCAGAGCCTGCTTGGGATTCTCGCGCTCTCCCTCTCTCTCTCTGCCCCTCCCCCCCCACTGGCACGCACACTCACACTCTCTTGAAATAAATAAATAAACTTAAAAAAAAAAATGTCATCGGGTTTGGTGACAGAAGAGTATCATTGGTGATTTTGCAAGCGTTGTATTTTCTTAATGCATTGCCCCGATATTTCTCCACCCCAAAGCCTTCCTTGACGCTTCAGTTCATATTAAACAAAGTCTATACTTTCTCACTTGGTGTTTGACAGCCTCATGATTTAATTGAATTATAATTTTAGAGCCTTCTACCACCCAGCTTCAGAACACATACCTGAAAGTCCAGCCAAGCTCCCTAACCCACCTGTCCTTAGCCAGTTGTTTTCCTGTGGTCTTTTGCTTCCTGCTCTTGTCTCCACTGTCACTGAAATCTCACTGGTCCTTGGAGACCCAGGCCAGACAGTACCTTGTTCGTGTGTCCTTCCCCGTCACTGCCCACCAAATAAATGGGCTGTCGTCTGAACTTCTAGATACTTTCTTTTCACATCTCAGGTGGTAGATACAGCTTACAAGTGATCTTCATTGTTTTTTTTTTTTTTAATCTTTTTTTTAAAATGTTTTATTTTTGAGAAACAGAGAGAGACAGAGTGTGAGTGGGGCAGGTCAGACAGAGAGGGAGACACAGAATTCGAAGCAGGCTCCAGGATCTGAGCTGTCAGCACAGAACCCGAGGAGGGGCTTGAACCCACCAACTGTGAGCTCATGACCTGAGCCGAAGTCGGACACTTAACTGACTGAGCCACCCAGGCGCTCCCAAATGATCTAAGGTTTTTATTACTTTGTACTTGACCCACTACTAAGTTGCAAGCTTGAGATTAGAGACTTGTTTCACTAATGTTATAGCTTCCAAAGCATCTACTGTTTTCTAAATAAATGAATAAATTTTAAAGAACATACTTCACAAGAGACAGCCTTTATCACTTACTTTTAGTCACTGCCAAGTACCTGAAGACATGGTTGAAATTGCATTTAACCCTTATAATAAGTGTATGAAACAGTTCTCCTTTTACAGATATGCAAACTTGTGGTTCAGAGAAGCATATTTTTAAAATACATCTTTGGGGGGACGCCTGGGTGGCTCTGTCAGTTAAGCGTCCAACTTCGGCTCAGGTCATGATCTCACGGTTCGTGGGTTCGAGGCCCACATCAGGCTCTGTGCTGACAGCTCAGAGCCTGGAGCCTGCTTCGGATTCTGTATCTCCCTCTCTCTCTGCCCCTCCCCCACTCGCGCTCTGTCTTCTTCTGTCTCAAAAATAAACAGACATTAAAAAAATTTTTTTAAATACATCTTTGGGCTAGAGCTTCTTAATTATATTTAAAGGAGATGAAGCTGAGACTCTTAACTCTAGAGAACAAACTGATGGTTACCAGAAGGGAGCCGGGTTGGGGGGGAACAGGTGAAACTGGTGATGGGGATTAAGGAGGGCGCTTGTGATGATGAACAGCAGCGTGTAATGTATGGAAGTGATGAGTCACTATATTGTACACCTGAAACTAATATTCCGCTGTATGTTAACTGGAATTAAAAAAAACCCCTTTTTTACAAAAATAAAAGGGATGAGGGTCCAAGATTTATAAAAAGAAGGCTTATTAAAAGCTTGCCATCTAAAATAATGTACGTGTGTACATGCATGCATGATGTGCACACAGATTTTTTTTAGATAGCCACAAAGTGATATAAAAGAAAAGATTATTGAAATTTGTCATGAATTTAATGGGAAGCAAATCGTTTTAGGAGACACCTTGTTATATCCTAATTGGCTTTTCCATTGCTGTGACTTAAAGTCCTCTTAAACTGTCTAGAAATTGAGGCAGTGAACTAAAAGTGTATCAGCTCATTCATTGTTCTCACTTTTTCCTCTTGCTTTGCCTGATGTAATTGTGTGTATGTGATGAAAGAAACGTGCACACAAATTTATTCATGGGTAGGAAGGAGTAAAACTTCCTTCCCCATCTGCCCACTAGAAAAATGTCCTACGACTTTTGTCATTCCTCTTAGTGTTTATTGTATGCAAAGCATTGCTGTGCTCAGTGTTGGAGAAAGACGAAGCTGTGTCTTAAGGAGCTTACAGGGTGGTGTAGAAAATAGCCGTGTAACATTAACTGTGCTTCCAGCCTGGCAAGCGTGAGAACCACACGACGGGTGTGCTGAGAAGGAAAGCATTAATTTTGGGGAGAGAGGGATGCTCAATTAGGGAGGGCTTTTTGCAAGTAGTAGTATATTAAAATCTTTACAAAATGAATGATCTATTTTGAGAACTAAAAGAATAATGGCTTTTCTTTTGTTTTCTTAATAGACAAAGAATGCTGTTCAAGCTTTGATTGATAAGCACCAAAGAATACCAGGAAACATTATGAGTGCTTTGTTAGAACGTTTTCATAAAAAACAAAAGATCAACTCGAAGACGATTTAATACGTTTATATTAGTATGTTTGTGTCTCTAGTACTGTCTTCTAAATTTTGTAGGTTCTATAATTAGTATTTTTTAAAAAGAATGTTAATAAGCATCTTTTGCTGAACTTGTTTGTTTAAAATTGTATCGATTTTGCTTTTGCAATCAATTGTGTCAAAATTAAGCAGTAACTCATTACCTGCCTAATAATTCACAGAATGGTGTTTCTTTTTATAAATTCCTGATAATGTATGATAACTGTATAGATTTTAAAAACTAGGTTTATTAATAACAGCAATTTAGGCTAAACACACATTCCCAAATAACGCATCTAATTTCTGTATCTGTTGCATTGGGCTAATTTTGCAAGATGGCGGAATTCAGTACGGACACTTTAAATTGGAGAAGAAATACTCCTTTATCTGCCCTTCATTCCTTTCCCGACCTTGGGCAAATCACGTAATGTTCTTGTGCCTCAGCAATTCGCTTTTTAAAAACATAATAATGCTATGTTGAGGAGTGTTGTTTTAAATTCTTTATATTTGCTGTGACTGAGAACTGTAGAACTGAAATTATAAATGAATTAAACAATACCAAGAATTTTTAGAAGCTTATGTATATATTTGGTCCATAGGATCTTTAAATAATTTCTTTAGGTGTGATGTCAAGTTGCCAAGCACAATGGAAGAGGTATACCGTTTTTCAAATTGAATAAAAAAGAAATCCGGAGAAGTAAAATTTCTGATAATTATTCTTTTTTAGTATTATTTTTTAACAAGAATCTGTAGACAGACGATAGAGGGTGTACCGTGCTGTAACGTGGCGTTTAATAGTGGCAGGTGGGAATCACGGTTGTGTTCCGCGTTCCATGTAAGGGGCTGAGTCTGTAAAACCAGAGCAAGAAAGCTCCACTCTTACTCGGTACCATGGCTTATTGAGTGTGATTTTGCAGTCAGTCACGTGGTGTATTATTGTTCCATAAGAGTATACTTGAATGATGAATTTATGTGAACACAAAGCTTTCTGAAAAATTAATGGCTTTCAATTTGTTGTCTCCTTGAAATCTGAATTTTAGAAGTATTTACACAGAAGAGTACCAGAAATCAAATGCAGTATCTCCCGCTCCCTTTTTTAGATACTAAATTACCTGGATTTTTGTATAGGTTTTTGTATAACAAGTATATATGTATGATATGTGTGATGTATATAAAAGTAAGCAACATAAAATAAAAGTAAAGCTGAAGTACAGTTCATTTTCTTGTGAAATTACATACGCGACATTTTCTTATTTTAAAGTAATTTTTTTGTTTTACTGTTCATACGTTTTTCACCCACAATCCTATGTTGACAATCATCTATGTCAGCCACAATGAGTAAACCTTACTTTCTAGTGTAAGAAATATATTTTAATTTCGGTTCCAATGAAAAGAGTCAGTTAATGATTATTTGCAGCTTTTTTTCCCTCTGGCAGTGAGCAGTGTTTGTTTGAAAATCGATAAGTATTTCCAGAATGAATGAATAAATGATTATAAAACAAATGAGAATAATGTTTCGGGGCCACCATTGGGTTTTAAAAATGGAGGAAAGAACGATATTCATTGCTAATGTAGCAAAAGCTATTATTGTTTATACTGTTTAAGTTTTACTACTTCAAGCCATGTTCTCTACCCGGAATCTGTCCTGTCTTGCTCAGGACAAGATCTTTATCTTTGCTGTTTGAATTTAGATGCCATTTAGAAGAATGAGGGGATAGGAGTAAATACAGAAACACAAATAATAATGGAAAGGGGGTGTTGTTCACTCTTTGTGAAGGGAGTTTTTCATAAGCCTGATGAAAGCTAGGGACTCTCCAGAAGCAGGAACATGGCATAATTCTATGGGAGATTTTTCATATCCTTTTTAAAAAAACTTAAACTTAGAAACAATATCAAATACTATTGCAGAAAAGTTGCAATAGTAGCACATAGTACTCCCACATACTCTTCACCCAGATTGGCCAATTGTTACGTTACATTGGTTTTATTCTCTTCACCCACCCCTCCTCCTATCTCTCTCCCCCATCCCATGTATATATTGTATAGATATTATATATATTATATATCTATATAGGTAGATGTTTTCTTTCTTTCAATTTTTTTCTTCTCGATTATAAGTCTGTCCATTTATAGCATCATAGAGCAATGACTGGAAATTTATCATTGATATCTAGTATTACCTGATCTGAAGACCGGATTCACATTTCACCAGTTGTCTCCATATTCTTTATATCAGTTTCTCTTCTGGATGCATGGTTCATAGCAGGATCACGTATTGCATTTAGTTTTACTATCTCTTGAGTCGCCTTTAGTCTGGAATGATTCCCCAGCCCTCCTTGGTCTCTGGCGATACTGACATTTTTGGAGAAGACAGACTGTTTGCTTTGTAGATACCCTTTACTCTGTTTTTCTCTGATATTTTTGTCATGATTTGAATCAGGCTATGCATTATTCCAGAAATACTACATAAATGATGCTGTGCTTTTTCAAGTGTTTCACATCACGAGGCACATAATGTCAGTTTGGTTCATTAGCGATGGTAGTAACTTTGATCACTTGGTTAAAATGGCACCCGCCAGGTTTCTTCCCTGTAAAATTTTCCTTTGTATCAAGTTTATGGAGAGATACTTTGAGACCATGTAAATAGATGTGTCTCATCAAACTTTCACCCACCGATTTTGGCATTCTTGAATTGACTCTTTCCTGAAATAAGTACTACTGTGAGGTTTTCAAAAGTGTGATCTTCTAACTATTATTCTACATTTGTTAGTTGGCATTTCACTCTTATAATAGAATTTTCCAGTTTCTGCTCTCCCCACAGACTTGATATTATCACTGTGGACTCTGAGATTCGTATTCTGTTTAAAGGATTCTACATATACTTCTAAGTGATTTAAATATGAGACCCTCTGAAGTTTATAGCATTAGGAACCTTTGAAATAATAGATGTTTACAAGGGTAAGAGATATGTTTTTGTATTTGTATATGATTACTGTTTTTAAAATATATTTTTGTTACCTTTTTTGGAAAAATGTATGTAACAAAATTTGTCATTTTAGCCCATTTTAAGTGTACAATTCATTCACCTTAAACACATTTACGATATTGTGGAACCATCACTACTGTTCCATTTCCGGAACGATTTCATCATCCCACACGGAAACCCTGTATCCATTAAATAATAACTCTCCATTCCCTGCTTTGCTCAGCCCTTGGTAACATCTGTTCTTTCTGTCTCTCTGAATTTGCCTAATCTAGGTAGCTTATATACGTGGAATCACAATATTTACCCGTTTGTGTCTGGCTTATTTTACTTAGCAAAATCAGTTGAGGTCTTTTCTGCCACCAGATGACGTAGTTCCAATGCCAGTTCTTTCGTCTCTGGCATCAGCTGGATTTCCTACAACTCCATTCAATTCTGACACTATTGGAGTTAACATAGACCCTCCAAGGTAAGGGCTCGGTCTCCTAAGACTGGCCCCACTTCAGATGCCAGCAGCAAATAGGGCCTCCAGGCTACCCCCACTTCTGCCTGGTCTACTACAAATTTGGAGGTTTCCATGACCTCCTCCCCTTCCATTCCCCCTCCCCAGGTTGGGTTAATTAGTAGAACAACTCATAGAACTTAGGAAAATGCCATACTTATTATTTTATTATAAAGGATACAATTCAGGAACCACCGAATGGGAGATGGCAAGGTATGGGAGTGGCGGGAGGGGGGGGCGGGGTTGTCAGAGCCTCCATGTTCTCCCTGGGTGCCCCCCTTTATAGCATATGATCTGTTCACCAGCCTGGAAGCTCCCCCAAGCCTCATCATGGCATCATTCATTGACTTGTTGGCCACTGGTTGGCCTCTCACCTCCCTAGAGGTTGGGGACGGGACTGAAAGTTCTAAGCCTCTAATCATATAGTTTTTCTGGTAACTAGCCTCATCCTGAAGCTATCTAGCCTTCCCTCATCATACCCAACTAGGAGTCAGCATAAAACAGTTACTCTATCACTCAGAAAATTACCAGGATTTTAGGAACTCAGTGCCACGAGGTAGGAACAAAGACCAAATTGTGTGTGTGTGTGTGTGTGTGTGTGTGTGTGTGTGTGCAAAATCTATCTATGTATATATAATAAATGTGTAAATATATATTTACACATATATATTACTATGCCACAGTGTTTTCAAGGTTCATATAGATGTGTCAAGATTTCATTCCTTTTTATGGCCCAAAAATATTCTATTGTATGTATATAGCACATTTTTTGCAAAGTGTTGTTTCTACCCTTTGGCTACTGTGAACAATGTTGCTATGAACATTGCTGTACAAGTAAGTTTCTGTTTGGTTCCCTGCTTTCAGTTCTTTTTTATATATACCTAGGAGTGGAGTTGCTGGATCATATTGTAATTCTATGTTTCACTTTTTGAGGAGCCACCAAACTGATTACCACAGAGGCTACCATTTTAAATTCCCAATAGCAATGCACCAGGATGCCTTTTTCTCCATATTCTCGCCAACACTTGTTGTTTTCAGTTTTTTCACTTATTTTCAGTAAGTGGTATCTTACTGGGGTTTTGATTTGCATTTCCCTAATGACATGATTTTGAACATTTGTTCATGTGCTTATTGGCCATTTGCGTTTCTTTGGAGAAATGTCTATTCAAGTCCTGTTGTTTTTAGAGTTCTTTATATTCTGGATATTAATCCCTTATCAGTTACATGATTTGCAAATATTTGATCCCATTCTCTGTGTTGTGTCTTTACTCTCTTGATACTATCCTTTGTTGAACAAAAGTTTTTAATTTTGTTGAGATCTAATTTATTTTTTCTTTCGTTGCTTGTGCTTTTGGTGTCGTGTCCAAGAAGTCACTGCCAAATCCAATATGAAGCTTTCCCCCTATTTTTTCTTGTAAGAGTTTTATAATTTTAGTTTTTAAGTTTAGATCTTTGATCCATTTTAAATTAGTTTTTGTGTCCGGTATAAACGTTATACTTTTGCATGTGGAAGTCCGGTTTCCCTGAACCGTTGGTTGAAAAGACTGTCCTTTCCATTGTGTGGTCTTGGCACCCTTCTCAAAAATCAAATGGTCATATATGCAAGCATTTATTTCCGGACTCTCTGTTCTGTGCCATTGTTCTGTATGTCTGTCCATTTGCCATACCACTGTTTTGGTTACTGCAACTTTGTGGTAAGTTTTGAAATCTACAAGTATGAGCTCTCTTAGTTCTTCTTTTTAAAGATTGTTTTCATTATTTGGAGTCCCTTGAGATTCCATATGAACTTTAGGATGGGTTTTCCTATTTATGAACAAAAACTTGGGATTTTGGTAAAGATTGTATTCAATCTGTAGATTGCTTTGGATAGTATTGTCATCTTCACAGTATTAGAACAGGAGATATTTTCCATTTATTTATATGATCTTAGATTTCTCTGAGCAATGTTTTATAATTTTGCATTTTGTTCTGTTTTAAACAGTTGCTTTCATAATTTACTTTTCAATTAGTCATTGTTAATGTATAGAAATACAAGTGACTTGTGTGTTAATTTTGTTTCATCTTTGCTGAATTCATACATATTTTTTAAATGTTTTGTTTATTTTTGAGAGAGAGCACAAGCAGGGGAGAGACAGAGAGAGGGGAACAGAGGATCCAAAAGAGGCTCTGCGCTGACAGCAGCGAGCCTGATGCGGGGCTCAGACTCACAAACGGTGAGATCACGACCTGAGCCAAAGTCCAGTGCTCAGCCGAGCCACCTAGGCACCCCGTGCTGAATTCATATATTATCTCTAACAGGGTTTTTTTTTGGTGGAATCTTAGAGTTTCCTGTATATAAATTCATGTCATCTGCAAACAGATGATTTTACATCCTCCTTCCCAATTTGACTTTCATTTATTTCTTTTTCTTGCCTAATTGCTCTGGTTAGAACTTTTGACAATATGCTGACTAGATGTGGTGAAAGTATGCATTTTTGTCTTTATATGATTATTTTTCTTGTTCAAAGATGAAAGAATAGATGTGGATCTTCATATCTCTTCCATGTTGTGTGTTGACTTCTAAACATCGGGCTGGTTTGTGGTATGAGGGTTATTTTGAATTCTAGGTGGCTTTATGGTATTGTTTTAGATCATAATTCAACATCTATGAAACATTTTTTTTTTTCTGTCTTGGTCATCCCATTTAATTTCCACCACTTGTCCTGTTCTTACCTCTTCTTTAATATGTGCCATCATCCAGCAGTATTGAAAGCCAAGTACATCATGATTCACTCAAAATCTTGAAACCCTACATTTAACATTATTTCCCTATTTCAGTCTGTTGTTTTATAGGTAAAAGAACGCATTCATCAACTGGTAGGCAAAATCAAATTCCCAGCAGGAACTCTCACTTTTAAAGGCAGGCTGGGGGCACCTGGGTGGCTCAGTCAGTTAAGCGTCCAACTCTTGATGTCAGTTCAGGTCATGATCTCAAGGTTGTGGGATCAAGCTCCACATTGGGCTCCGCGCTGGGCGGAGCAAATATGTTTACAGCTCAGCCATACAGTGTACCATGTTGAAATGCAACATCTGGGGTTGATACCATGGTCCCAATATGACCAGAAGTGAGTACGATAAGACTATTTCTTCTTTTAACCTCGTCACTCTCAACAATGAGTTCCAGATTCACCATCTGATCCTTTTGGCTCATACTGAATTTATGATCAATACAAAATCACAGCTTTTTTTTTTTCACAAGAACTGTTTTAAAGCCACAGATCGTGCGCAAAAGGAGGGTGAGATGAAAATGTCCTTCTCTGAACGAGACATTGTTGACCGTCTACCCGGGATCCATTATTTCCTTCCTTTCTTCTTCCGAAAAGAATCCTGACTTTGTTCAGGTATCCTTCCCTCCTCCAGGAAGTTTGTGCATCTCAGGGGATGCTGTCTCCACTTGCAATTCCAAGGATGGCCCAGTTTGTCTAAGAATAATCTCATGTCCTTGATCTGCTAATAATTTTGACCTGGGAGATGGAAGTAGGAGTGAGCCCAGGGCCTTTGGGGAAATTCTTTTTCGTTTTTCTGGGTGAGCTCCCGGAAGTGACCTTTTCTCTCTTTGTTTGGATTTATTGCACATGGATGTGAGTCCTGGATCTGCTGTGAGCTTGTGACTTTCAGCCTGTGAAGAAGCCAACTTCACTGGAGGCCAAGTAGAAAGAGTTGCCGTTAGATTAAGTCAACCCCAAAGCCATTCTACCTCTGAACTTCTACTTACGTGAACCAATTACTCTCTCTCGTGTGTAAATCTGCTTAAATTGAATTTTGTATTACTCGCAACTTACATATCCTGGCGGATATGGGGATCAAATGATATAGCGTGTGATTTGTTATAGGCTAGCTTCTTCTCTAACAATGGGGAGTAGCATGGTGTGATGGTCACATGTAAGGGCTGTGTGTTTCAAGTTCCTCAGTACCTTGGGCCTTCCTCCTCCCAGTTAGATGACCTTGCAGGGAATTATTTACCCTCCCAAACCAAAGTTCACCTCTGTGAAAAGCAAGAGTAATACAAGCTCCTGTCTCACAGGTTCGCTGAGAGGATTAGTGGAAATCATTTCTGTAAGGCGTTTAGTACTTTGTGGCATCTAGTTGCACGATTATAAAGCACAAAGTGTAAGTAAGGCCTGGCTCATGATAGCTGCTTGGTACTCAGTAAATATCTGCCATTATTATTTACTTTCCTGGTATGTATGTGTGTATATGTACCGTTTAACTGTTGGACCTTTGTTAAATGCTTCATATGTATGCCTGTTAAATATTATATTCTCTATTTTACCCTATCATTCCAAGTTGTAACGATCTCTCTGACTCTATCGGCAACATACTGACCTCTCGCTTTCTTTCGTTAGGCCTTTTAACTCTCCCCCTAAGTGTTGTCTAAATACGGGAAAACAGTATCTCAGAGAAGTGAACTAACTTGCCAGCAGACTGCTGATCTGTCTACCGAAGGCCTTGACTTTTCCTCAGCTACCGTTGCCGCCTCCGGCCTCAGCCCTGCCTGTGGTCCAGGAGGGCTAGAGGCGATCTTGCTCCGGGCTGTGGAGACCCAGCATCAGGCCGAGGCTCGTGGGTCCTGCGGTTCATCGCCATCCTCCTACAGGACAGACGTGCTTTTCCTCCGGCTGCTAAAGACAGAGCTGGGTGTCTCCCTTGGCATTGCCCTCTGCTGAAAGGGCTGCAGCGTCACCCGAGGGCACACCCCTCCCCAACGGTAGCTCACCGCCAGTGACTAATCCAGTGGGGGGAGTAACATAGGCCTCGTCCCTGTCTCAATTCAGCCTGTCTCTAAAGGGCCGCCCCAGCTCCAGACCTCCCCCGTGGAGTTGGCCCTCACGGTCCAGAGACCGTAGCCCTCTGCGTGCTAACATCCATCTCAGAAACCAACTGCCCAGCTTCTCTGGCTCTGTGCATATACTCTAGTTCCAGCTCTGACCAGGTTCCTCAGACCCTAGTTCTGATCATGGACATCTCAACCCTGATATATATATGTATTTTTATGTGTGTGTCAGTTCTTATCTTCCACCCCTGGCACCTGTGGGTCTTATGCCCACCCATCCGCTGGAGCCCTGAATGTTGCCTGCCTCTATAGGTTCCTGGATTTAATATGTGGCTCTCCCAGATCTCTTGTTACATTAACTTTCTGCAAAAAAGAATCAAAATCAAGGTTGTATGACTTGTTTTTAGCAAGTTAACACTGGTGTTAGCCGTTTATCTCTTTTTTTTTTTCTAAGTGCTTACGAGCCACCTGCTTCATCAACAGAGCTAGAATTATCTTAAGCAGGGTGTCTGTGAGTTAAAACGATGCACGTCGCTTTCAGTATCGGCATTTTCTTTCTTTATGGGGCCAGTGTTCTCAGAATCCACCTCTGCCCCTTCTTGAAAATTAAGACATTCGTTCAAGGTCCCCCGGAAAATTTTGGTCTCTGTACTGCTGTCTAAAAGTCCTTGGCTGTTCGTAATTATAAATTCTAATTCATCTGGCCCTGGAGATTTGAAAAATCAAAAGCAATTAGAAATTACCATGTTTTGACCAACGTATTTTAAGCATCAATTCTTTTAAAGAAAGCTTATTTATACTTCTCTAGTTTTAAGGTATTTTTTTTTTAGTTTTAATTTTTTTTTTTTTAATTTGTGAGAGAGAGAGAGAGCACGAGCAGGGAAGGGGCAGAGAGAGAGAGAGGGAGACGAAGAATCTGATGCAGGCTCCAGGCTCTGAGCTGTCAGCATGGAGCCTGATGTGGGGCTCGATCTCACAAGCCACAAGATCATGACCTGAGCCCAAGTTGGCATGCAAGCAGCTGAGCCACCCAGGCACCCCTAAGGTATTTTCTGATGAAGAAAACCAAATCTAAGTTAAAAGTGAGTGGTTTTGCTGTGCTATTAAATGTTTTTATTACCTAACATTCTGTTAGGAAACAGTTTAATACTCACTTCCTGGTTACCTGCCATTTACTAAACCCTTTACAGACATGACTTCATTCTACAATTCCTATGAGGTAGAAATCATGATCCCTTATTACAAAATATATGAAATGGTCCCGTTTCTACCGAGAAATAGAAACGTAGGCCCCCAGAGATGAAGAAACTTGCCCGTGGTCATGTCACGGTTGGGAACAGAGGGGAGAATCCCGCCCCCGCTCTCCCTGTCTGTCTCAGAGCCTGCCCCTTTCCTCTTCCACATACTGCTCCTCACTGGGCCCCAGCCCCACACATGGGTCTGTCCTTCTCTTCGTGCTATTTAAAAGGCTCTCTCATTGTCTGTGATGGTTAATTGTGTGTGTGTCAACTTGACTGGGCCTCAAGTTGCCCAGATATTTGGCAACGTTATTCTGGGTGTGTCTGGACGAGATTCATGTTGGAAATGGTAGATCGAGTAGAGCAGATGGCCTTCCCTAATGTGAGTGGGTCTTACCCAATTTGTTGGAGGCCTGAATAGGAAGAATGAAAGGTGAGGGAAGCAAGAATTAGCTCTGTCTGCCTGTTTTTGTGCTGGGCCGAAGGTCTTCTGCAATAGGACTGAAACTTAACACCACACACTGGCTTTCCTGGTTCTCCAGCTGGCCGATGGCAGATCATGGGGTCTCCCACCCTCCATAATCGTCAGAACCAATTTCTAATAATAAATCTCCTTTTGTACACCTACATCTCCTGTTGGTTCTGTCTCTCTGGAGAACCCTAATATATTATTCTCATTTGCTGCTTCTGCCTGTAATGCCAGTCTAGAGTTTCGGGTCCTGCCATTTTGGAACTTGTACTCGGACATTTGCCATTTCTTCCACCTTTCATAAATATCTATTAAAACTTGAGATTTGATGTGTGCGTTCTATTTCTTTTTCTTTATTTTTATTTTTAACATTTATTTATTTTTGAGAGAGAAAGAGAGCATGAGCAGGGGTAGGGGCAGAGAGAGAGAGGGAGACACAGAATCCGAAGCGGGCTCCAGGCTCGAAGCTCTCAGCATGGAGCCCGATGCGGGGCTCGAACTCATGAACTGTGAGGTCATGACCTGAGCTGAAGTCGGACGCCCAACCCACTGCTGGGTGCCCCTTGTGCCTTCTATTTCTTCATGCATCGCATTGATATTGTGAGGACTTACATTTTTGGTCCCTGCTACTTCTGAAGTCATCTTCCTTTTTTAGAATCTCCAGATACAGAAATGTGGCTATTTTTATACGAAGTCAAGAGTGTCTGTGTTCAGAATTCCTTTGCTTAGCTTTTAAGGCATCATGGCCTTTTACCTTTCTAACCAGTTCTGTTGTCACAACTGAGTTAGGACAAGTTTTCATATTCTTCTCTCTACTGAATGTGGGACGTGCTTAACTTCAAGGCAAGTCAAGATTTATGAACTGCGTTTTGTTTGTTTCTTCTTGGTCAAATGAGATCCTCTGCAAAGGAGATCAAAAAACTTTTGAGATCCTCAAAGTTTTCATATTTTGCTGATTCGTGTCCATTTTGGAAGGGAGGTTTTTTGTTGTTCTCTTCCTTTCCTTGCAGCTGCCTGCTCTATAAAATCTCCTCCTTTATTCTCTATTACTTTTGAGCCCTTTGTTTTTTTTTTAATACTGCAAAGTATAACTTTTTGTTTAAAAAAAAAAGCTGTAAATGCACAGGAGAAGTATAAAGTCAGGAGCAAATTTTTGACACCACATTTCCTTCAACTTGTCAAAATGACGTGTTTGTGCTCTCCTTCGTATTTAGCTCTTTTAGCGTGAGGGGCAGGAACCATTTCTTTTAAGAAATGTATCCGCTATTAGCATATCTCACACAGACCATTCAAATAAAGATGGTTGATTGATGGTATTAGGTGAAAATGAAAGGTACCCTCTTCCTCAATGATCTGTCTGAGGTAAAACAAGGCCCACCTTGATGAGTGTTTGAGTGACGTTCCTGGTTACCTCGTGCCCTAGTGCCCAGTTCCAGAATGATGATTTGTCACACTATTTTTAGTTCTTGTTTTTGTTTTAATTATTTAAAAATGTATCTGCAGTTCACTCTTTCTGATGTATACAGTTCTGTGGGCTTTGAAGGCATCAGTATGTACCGACTGTGAAAATCGAGATGTAGAACTATTGCGTCATCCACCCCCGAATTGCCCCGTGTGTCTTTCTGGAGTCACCCTTCTCCAACTTGCCATCCCTGAAGATTTGCCTTTTCCAGAAAGTCATATCAGTGGAATCATACACAATACATAGCATTTGGGGTTTGTCTTCGTTCACTTACCATAATAAGTGGATTCACCCATGGCATTAGATGTGTTGCCAGTTGGTTCCTTTTTCTTGCTGAGCATTATTCCATTGTATGGACGTACCATAATGTGTTTCACCATTCCTGAGCAAAGGGACATTGGGGTTTTTTCAGCTTCTGGCTATTGCAGATAAAGCTGCTATAAATATTTTTGTGCAAGTCTTACATGAACATAGGTTTTCATTTTCCTTGGATAAATACCTAGGAAGGGGATTGCTGCATGTCTTGGTTTCCTGGGATTTCTGTAACAGATAACCACAAACGTGGTGGCTTAAAACAACAGAAATTGATTCTCTCACAGTTCTAAAGGCCAGAAGTCCAAAGTCAAGGTGTCAGCAAAGCCACACAAGGGAAGAGTCGGTTCCTTGCCTCTTCTGGTTTTTGATGGTTGCCAGCTTCCTTGGCTTGTGGCCACATGGCTCTAATCTCCATCGCTATCTTCAAGATGCACGTCTTCTTTGCATGATTGTCTTCCAGAGTGTTGGCCTTTAACTCCAGGTGACGAGAAACACATTTAGTCTGCAGACAGCTCTCCTCTGAGGCTTATTGATGGAGTTGAAGATGTATGGGGAATCTAGGTGTCATACCAGGCACATTTTTTTTTTCTTTTTATGAGTGTTTCTTGAGTCTTGCTACTTCCTTCTGGGCTCTCTCTCTCTCTCTCTCTCTCTCTCCCTCTCTCTCTCTCTCCCTCTCTTTGTTCTGAACCACTCAGGGTTCTTGCTTGCAAACAACAGAAACCAATTCTGGTTAACTTAAGCAAAAGAACAATTTTAGTAAGGATATCCGATACTTTGCGTGATCAGTGGAACATCTCCATTTCTGGCCTTCAAAAACACGCAGTCACCGATGGAACCTACTTATGACGCTTTTGCACCTGGGATCCTGCTCTGTGTCCCAGGCGTCTTGTCTCTGCCACTCATGTCAGGAATAACCTCTGCCTCATCACTTTTACGTTCCCTCTCAAGATTCAAAATCCTAGGTGGAAGCATCTAATTGGCTAAGTCAGGACCCAACGACCATGCCTTAGCCATGAAGGAGTTGGGAAGAAATTACAACTCTCTCTTCACGTTAGCCGCCCTCCTGGGAGCATTCTATGCCCAACAAATTTGGTTTTCTTCAAAATGAGAAATGTGTTTAGCTTCTAGGTAGCCAAAACAAAACGAAAATCACAAACGTTTGCTGCAGATACCACACAGTTCCCTTTAGTAATTTTTTTTTTAGGTTCGCTGGGGATGACTATATTTCACCTACTTCTAGTCCCACAGAGGATGAGTGTGTCTTATTTTTAACCTCTACTGCTCTTGTTTTGGAGCCCAGGAGGACGCATAAAGCTTGACCTCCCAGCATTATCTTGACCAAATTTTCTCACACTGCCCAGGTATGTTAGCTAATGCCTATCGCTCGGTGAGCCCTTGTTCCTTTTGTTTACTGTATCAGAAATGTCATAACCAAAATTACTTCATAATTTTTAAACACACACACACACACACACACACTGGGCCAGTGGCAAAGATATCTTTTAAGCATACCCAGTTAGCATGTGACTCTGTAACAGGTTTGAAACTGTGCCCTCCCTCGTAGACCCACTCGACCACCTCTTTCTTGCCTCTTTGGCTGGCCCACTGCCTGAACCCTGTTGCTCTCCCACTTTTGGGCCTCGTTAAAACTTTACACAGAAGAGTATGGTATCTGCGTTTCTGAGCGGCCTCCAGTGGGCTGGGTGATGCTACCTGGGCACGTGGGAGAGGTATCTGCCCTTGAAGTGAATACCAGCAAGGTGGGCGGGGGGGGGCGGCAAGTGATGAGTGGAAGTTGGACATGATCATTCTCCTCCTTTCTCTCTGCCGTGAACTACTCTGAGATACAGTTCCTCTTAACAACTCTTCTGGAAAATCCTATGTGGTGAATGAATATACTGCAGAGCAACCTGCTGGTTTTTTGTTGTCACTGAGTGAAAACCAGCTCGAGCGGCAATGCTAACATATCCCAATACTCTGTGTCACAATTCTTGCTTCTTGCACCTCGTTTTACTTTACCATCACTGTCCTGGCCTTGCTAACCATTAGCATCTTAATCCTTGCCTCTGGCTCTGCCTTCTAGAGGATCTGGGCTAAAGACATGGGGTTTAAGACAACAGCTCTCAGTGGACTTACCCTGTCCACAGCTACCGAACGTGACTGATGTAAGGCTCATTTCCATATCCATCCCATTCCGAAAATCCAGGGAAGAAGGAGAGTTTTTCTCTTACTCCTAACAGAGATTCTAAATGATTCCAATCTTCCAGAGCATAATAGTTTTGATGCCGTAAATTTATGTTTTTATGTTCATTTATTTCTTTTGAGAGAAACAGTGAGCAGGAACAGGTGAGGGGCAGAAAGAGAGAGAGAGAGGAGAGAGAACCCTAAGCAGGCTCTGCACTGTCTGTGCAGAGCCCGACGTGGGACTGGAACTCACGAACCACAAGATCGTGACCTGAGCTGACATCAGAAGTTGGACACTTAACGGACTGAGCCACCCAGGTGCCCCTGATGGCTATAAATTTATAAATCTGAGCTGCCATGATTTATAAAGCTATGCTTCTGTACAGAAAGGTCAGGAGCAGGGCGAAAGTTGGGGTTTTAGTAATATCAAGCAGATCAAGAACAGTATCAATGACGGTGACCTGGCAGTCCAAGGTGGGCACCAGCAGTGGAGTCCAAGAAGGCTTGTGCTTTTCCAGTCCCCCTCACATTCCTATTGAGAAACGGAAGCATGTTAGCAGAGTCACAAGGACTAACCAAAAAAAAAAAAAAAAAAAAAAGACACCTTCTGTACAATAACCATCTTGAGTCACCTCTCCTCGCATGAACAATGGTTCTGCATTCTGTTAATGATTTATTATTCCAGCATTTCTTGGTTTATTTCAAAAGCCTAACCTAAAGTACCGAATGAGGAATAATGGATCTCTAGAGAATTCATTTAACTCATTTAACAACAACATTTTACAACAGAATTCATAGGCGCTCCTCACTGAAAGAAATCCATTTTTACAAAACGGAGCCTACTGTCGTTCTCCCAGACTTCCATTCCTCTCCTCTCCTCTTGGACTTTCAACCACTGTCACATAAATTAATTAAAGACGAAGCCAGCTTTCCCCGCCCTCTCGTTGTCTCCTGAGTTTGATCTTAGCTGCATAGATAGAATATAAACCTCTTCAGGACTGTGACTCTTTCTAGTTTCTTTGTGTCCTTCGGGGCATAGGGCAATGCTTGGCCACATAATAGATGCTTCACATCTACCTGTTAATTAAAAACGTGCACAGTGAGTAAATGAGCAATCAATCACTACAGAATTTGAAACCTCGGTATATGGGTTTTAGGATGCGTTTGTCTGCATGTGACAGAACTTCCAGACGTTGGGAATTTATCTCTCTTTCGCTCAAAGGAGATCCACGTCCTGGACCCTTCCGTCATGATCTCCTGCTGCCGCTGAGTCAACTCATGGTCCGTGACGTGGCTCAAGATCCAGGCTCGTCTTGCAGTCCAGGCCACGGAGGGGAGGGCGGGCAGGAGATGGCTTCGTGTAAACTAAGGCACATAACCTGGTGCAGCTCTGACCTGGGTTCAACTGAGCCAGGCGGGAATCAAAGTCCAGTTCTCAAGTCAGGACCCAGATGCTTGGAGGCAGTCAACGTTAACGATCAATAGCCACTGAGAGATGCGGGGTGAGTGACGAGGCAGCCATCAGAGGAAGGGGAGCCAGGGAAAGAAAGACCTAACAAAGCAGGCCCTGGAAAGGAGGCCCTGCCCTCGGAGCTGGGGATACCCGATAGGAGGCCAGGCCATGTTAGGCCACTTTTCAAGAATCAGGAAATACACACACAGCAACAGACGGTTTAGAGTCCGGCCCCTCCTTTCTGAGATGATTTTTCACCTTATAGTGGAGGTGTAACAGCCAAATAGAAGTCTCTAGGGAAACTTTTTTTTATTTTTGGTTGGAACAGTTTTTCCTGTTTAAATCCTATTTGATAGATTTCTGAACTACAAAAGTAAAGCGTGTTCTTTGTAATGACTGAATTCGTCCAAAGGCATATAAAGAAATTAAAAGGATCCCCCTCATGCCTCCCCCTCTGTGAGCCTCTGAGGTGTGTGTTGTCAGCCTCCTCTTGTGCAGTGAACACCTTCCCCTCCTTCCTCATAGATGCCCAGACATATTCAAATGGATGTATACTAGATGGGAATATTGTCCTTTGGGGTGTGTGTGTGTGTGTGTGTGTGTGTGTGTGTGTGTGTTTGCAAAAATAAAATCCAATTATACACGTGGTCTTGAAACCTGCGGGGCGCCTGGGTGGCTCAGTCGGTTAAGCGTCCGACTTCGGCTCAGGTCACGATCTCGCGGTCCGTGAGTTCGAGCCCCGCGTCAGGCTCTGGGCTGATGGCTCAGAGCCTGGAGCCTGTTTCCGATTCTGTGTCTCCCTCTCTCTCTGCCCCTCCCCCGTTCATGCTCTGTCTCTCTCTGTCTCAAAAATAAAAAAATAAAAAAATAAAAAAAAAAAGAAACCTGCTTTAAAAAGAAAAAAACAGGGGCTCCTGGGGGGCTGTCGGTTAAGCGTCCAACTTCAGCTCAGGTGACGATCTCGCAGTTTGTGAGTTCGAGCCCCACGTCGGGCTCTGTGCTGATAGCTCAGAGACTGGAGCCTGCTTCGGATTCTGTGTCTCCGTCTCTCTCTGCCCCTCACCACTCACTCTCTCTCCTCCCTCTCTCAAAAATAAATAAACATTTTTTAAAAACCTTAAAAAAAAAGCAAAAACATACCTTGAACACCACTCCAAATGAACAGATATAGACCTAACTCATCCTTTCTGATAGAAGCATAATATTCCACAACAAATATACCCTTTACGTTGTTAAACCATCTTTTTACTGCTGGATATTCGGGAACCCATGTGATAATCGCCTATCTATGTTAGAATATCTCCACATCTAAGTTAGTGTTGCAGAACCTGGGAAACATCAACATTCTTCACGTCTCCCTTAGTTGGGGTGCATAGTGGCGTCCAGAATTCCATTGAGGACCTGAGGTGAGAAGATTACCACCAAGCCTTCCGAGGGTAAGTATTCATTATGTGACCGTGCAAGACTGTTTAGAAATTTTGAACCGTAAGAACCTCACCAAATCCCGGAAGCGGGATGGCTGGAGTGAGTCTGTCTCCCCAGGGAACGAAGCATTAAGTTAATTAAGATGACAACTGTGGGCTTGGGGTCTGCGTGGAGCTCTGTGTGTCAGTCGGGAGGAGGAAAGGCATCTAAAAGCGATAACCTCCAGGATTGAGGTGAAGCAGAGGCAGTAAAAATTGCTAGTCTTATCGTTTATAACCAGCTAACGAGACCTGTCAAGCACCATCATAGCGTTAAGCTCTTCGTCACGGATCCCCCGCAGCGTGGCCTGGGCTCCAGGCATGTCAACCTCCCCTAATGAGACTCATTCATAACTGGCCCCCTTCAGTTCAGTGAGCACCGCATTACCCAGCAGCTGGACCTTCTCTTGTGCCAGGCCCCCTCCCAAGGCCTTGGGGAATCTTCCCCAGCAACCTGACAAGGCTCGCAAGGCGTAATTTTAAATGTGGTACATCCGTGAGGGTCCTGATTTAATAGCAGCAGCCAACAGCTGTTGAACACTCCTCACAAGCCAGGTGCCATTCAGAGAGCTTGAAAATCCGTTCGCCACCTGGTAAAGTCGGCCCATTAGGGGAACGGTGTCAATATACCAGGAAAGCATCATGGTATCACTTTAATTCTGGCGTAACAGGTGTCTCTTAGAAGCAAGTGCCTTCAAGGACTTGCCTCTTGCAAGCGAAGGCCTTGACTCTGGGCCGCAAAGCCTGGTTCCCTGGGTGGACTCTTCTGTCCTAGATGCCACTGCCGGGAGCTGGGCCCCAGCCTGCCAACCAGTTGTCCGAGTGTGTGTATCAAGCAGGGGGTATCCACCATTGATAAAGTCTGTGCCTTTCAGATGGCTGGACATCCGAGGATCCCCACCTTACGCCAATGATTTTGCAAAACCAGCCAAAACATCTCTTCACCGTGAAGGACCCTGATCAAGAAGTGGAAGTCGTAGTTACCTGAAATCATTTTCTTCGAAACGTAGTCCGGTAACCCAAGTCCTGTATCATTCTAATTTATGAAAAATGGGAGACAACTAAATGTATTCATATTCAACTGATAAGAAATTGAACTGTTCTGTGAAAACTACGGGCAAATACGCACGAAAATGGAAGACTAGAGAAAGCCACGCTGAGGTGTTAAGATGAGGTGCCTCTGCATTTAGATAAAGTCCTGTGTTGTTGACAGGGATCTGTCTCCACCCACCACTTGTTTGTAGCCATACAAGGTTTTTTGTTTCTTTTAGTTTCTCTGCACCTTGCCGCCCCCCCCCCCCCTTCTCCTCTGCTTAACTGTACAATGCGCTCAATTCTTCTTGCTTTCCTTGGACGACTCTTGTCCAGCTAAAATGGCACATCCGTTTTGGTCTTCTCTGTCCCCTTGCAAGTTGGGCTGCCATAGATTTCCTTTGTCACATTTGCAGTTTCTTAATGTATATGATCTGCCAGAAGCATTAGAGCACTGTGGTTAAGCGCTTGGGTTCCAGAGGCAACCAAACTGGCTTTGAATGTTGCCTCTTTCGCTTCTTGTCTGTGCTAGCTTGGGCAACTCACGTGACCTCTCTGAGAAAAAAACAAAAACAAAAACAACCCCAGAAAACACACAAACAGAAAACCCAGATGTAACTCACTTGGCACAGTCCTGGTATATACAACTGGATACATGTCATGTATTGTTAGTCAGCAATAGTTTGTATCATTGACCACTGTGTCCTTGGTTCCTTCCAGAACACTTGCCATGTGATACATAGTTACTGAATAAACCACAAAGTGTATGAAAAGCTAAAAACATTTTCTTGTGATGAAGTCGCTAGACTTTGTAGAATAGAAGGGGTTTAATTGATGTATAAAAATGCGCCGATGTATTTAAATCCCAAGCAACAAGTCCTACTAGCTAGGAAATTAGAATCTGTTCAAAAATGTTTTTCTCTACTGGTAAATCAAAAGAATTTGATTCCCCTAAAGATCAGCTTTCAGGACAACACGATGCCTAGAATGTAGACATAACAAAGAGATCCCTTCTGTAAAATGTATTGTATTGAGTTTTCTGCAAATTGAATCTAGGAATTGTTCATTTTTATTGATCACTGCCAGCATGAGACGCTACAATGAGGTCTCTTAAGTGTTCCATGACAGAATTAAATGGATTTTGTGAAATCTGTGTGCAATAACTTTTGGAAATGAACAGTTGTATTTCATGTGTGTTTAAGACTGAAAAAGACTAATTGGCCTTGCATGTAGGCAGGCATGGTATTGATTAAGTTTCTTGAGATTTGGGGTTATAAAGCACTATAATAGGCTAGACGGGGACGTTGCGAATCCCAGAGAGTGTCTTGGGTTTTTTTTTGTTTTTTTTTTTTTTAAATAAAAGAAGAAAAAAAGGTAGTACTACATACAAGAACATTGTCCATCCATTTTCTTCTGGAAAAACTAATTTATTTTCCCTTGCCCATCCAAGTCGCATTATTTGAGTATGTACTCTCTCATTTCCCTTTCCTATGCACTAACCTTGAAGATGTTAGTTTTTACAAAAAAGGGGGTTAGAGGATTCTTTTTATACACCTCGTGTTGCTGTGCCTGCTACCACTTTCGTACCCTTATTTGTCCGTTTTAACCAAACAAAAAGAGCCTCTTTTTGGTCCGTATCTTCTGCTCACAGCATCATTCATGTGTCTTTCCTGCTGCTGCTTACCGACCTCCAGATTTACAGTTTCCTCCCCTAAAACCTAACCCCTATGGTGACCCTTGGTCCCCTACCTGATGGATGAATTGTCTACTATTCTTTTTTTTTTTAAGTTTATTTATTATTTTTGAGAGAGAGAAAGAGAGCAAGCAGGGGAGGGGCAGAGACAGGAGAGGGAGAATCCCAAGCAGGCTCCATCCAGGCTCTGACCTGTCAGCACAGAGCCCAACATAGGGCTCAATCTCACGAACTGTGAAATCATGACCTGAGCTGAAATCAAGAGTCAGACGCTCAACTGGCTGAGCCATCCAGGTGCCCCAGTCATCTGACATTCTAAGTTGCAGCTGGCCTTGACCCTGGATGTCCACTGTTCATCCTGAAATAGCCATTCCTGTGTCTTCCTTGCTGAAGACCCCCACTTTGGTTTGGTGGCCACCCTTCCACACATGGAACCCACAGATTTGCTGAATAGTCCAGGGAACCCCTTTCCCCTTGACAGAGATTTGTTTGGGGGTTTGCATGTGACCCAGTTTGGGCCAAAGACCCAGGAGGGTAACTATGTTGGGCTCCTCTGATTAAAAATGATAAATATGTGAAAAGATAGCTCCTTATCTCCATTGCCTATTGCTGTTTCTGGAACCACAGCCACTCTTGCCAGGCCTAGGGGAGCTAAACAGGCTAAGGATGGCAGGATGAAAAATGTCAAGAGACAAAAACAAATTTAAAAATGCTAGATTGCCTAAGCCAGGGGCCATTCTACCTCCCGGTGAAAGAAAAATGTTCCTTGTTGTGAGCCAGTTGACGTGGGAATTTCCTTTTTCATTGTGATGGTTTTTATCTTGATATTTCGTCGTCATTAAATTTAGGCTGTGCGTTTTTGGCAGGAGCACGGCTGAAATGAAGTTCTGTTGTGTTCTTCTCGGTGCAGCTGTCAGTAGGCACAGAGGGTCCATTACTCCCAATAATGGTGAAATGAACCTGATCACTTGGTTAAGGTGCTGTCTGCCTGGTTTTTCCACTCTAAAGTCACTGTTTTCCTTCTAAATTCCTAGAAGGGAGGTATTTTTGATACTCTAAATTTCCTGTTCTTCCACAGTCACACCCACTAGTGTGAGTATCCATTGATGCCTAAATCATTTATTACCACGATGGTTGCCAAATAGTGTATCCATGACTTTTTTTAAGTTTTTAAACAAAAATTGTGGCAAAGTATATAGAAAATGTACCATTTTAACCTTTCTGGAGTCTATAATTCAGTGGCATTAAGCACATTTATTTACATTGTTGGGCAACCACCCCCATTACCCACTATACCACTCAAATCTCAAAGTTCTTCACTTTTCTACCTTCTGCTGTCAGCTTCTTTCTGTTTAGGCATTTCCCCATCTAGCCCATCATTCAACATCTCTACCTATGTCTCCAACCTGCTGAACATCAAAAGCTCCATGTAAATTGGGGTTATAGTCTCTAACATCATTAAGACCCTAAGCATTGCCTGAAGATCTTTTATATAAGTTCTTAGTGGCTAACCCAAGATGATCCCGAACTTTCCCTAATTTCTTAGCCCCGCTACGATGCTCTCAGCCTCCTAACTCGTGAGCTCCATGAACTTTACTGAGAAAATAAAAATCATAACCCTCATTCTAGAACCTCAGCTCTCCACCCACCACCCACCAACATCTCCCATCTCTGCTCAGACAGCTTTCTCTCCTCATAGTCCGGTAAAGGAGGGTCCATTCCTTCTGTCAAGGAGAACCCACCACCATTTGTCCCTGAGGATAAGGATGAATCCTACCTGCTCTCTGCTCTGGGAAGCCAAGCCCTTGCCCTCTGGCTTCCGGTGGAGTTTTGGCCAATAGATTCTGGAAGGAGACTGGGGCGTGAAAGGAGAGGGAGTGATTGAGCCCCCTGGCCCCCTCCATGACCAGCCTTGAGTGTCTCTGTCAAGCCACAGCTCCTGCTGGGCGGTCCCGTCTTAGAGCTGGGACACTTTCCCCTCCAGCCCCTTCAGGCCACAGGTGGCAGTGGCTTCTCCTACCGGCTCAGAAGTGCTCTGCTCTTCCCCTTTGGTTACTACCCCAGCCCGCACCAGGGGTTCCCGAGATCCTCTCCTCGGGTTTGATGAGGCCACTAGCATGGCTCACAAAAGTCAGGGAAACACTTACTTAACGTTCACCAGTTTATTAAAGCGTATGATAAAGAACACAGATGACCAACCAGCTAAAGAGCTATGGGGGGGTGGGTCTGGGAGGGACCCGAGTGCAGGAGGCTCTGTCCTCGTGAAGTTGGGATGTGTCACCCTCCAGGTGGGGATATGTTCTCCATTCTGGAAGCTCTCTGAAGCCCATACTGTTGAGATTTTATGGAGGCTTCCTCAGGTATGCATAATCCATTTATTAACTCCATCTCCAGCCCCCCTCCCTCTCTGAAGGATGGGGGACAGGACTGAAAATACCAAGCTCCTAATCATGGCGTGGTCTTTCCAGTGACCAGCCACCATTCAGGAACCATCCAGAGCCCACCCAAAGTCACCTCATTAGAACAAAAGATACTCCCGGCGCTTTTATCACTTAGGAAATTACAAGGATTTTAGGAGCTCTGTGCCAGGATCCAGGAGCAGAGGCCAATATACATATTTTCTATTATCTCAGGTTCTCTTTCCTAGAAAATGGTTGATGCTCCAAAGTCTCTTTCGGAGCCTCTGCCGAATGCTGTAAGTTCTCACGTAGGAAGAATGATGAGTGGGGTTCTGCTGGTGAGAAAGAATGAAGCAGAAACATTATTTTTTTCTTAATTTTCTTTTCAAGATGTTGGAGATAATTAGACCAGGCAAAATGTAAGTGAAGAGAACGTAATTCTCATTCCTGCCTTGACCACTTGAGCTTTGGCCAGTGCTTGGACATTGAACATAGTAGCCGTGATTCAAATGCCTCCTTTCTAAATACTCACCCATGAAATCCAATGGTTGCCTCCTGAATTGAAGTGTCTCAGAGACAGCATGAGGGGAGTCCAGACGGATGCGTAATTTAGATTCTGCCACAGAATATCTTCCAAGTTTCTATCTTTTGCTATTCTGGGGAGAGGGGCAGCACGCGTAAGACAGATCTGAGAGTTCGAGAGCCCATTCTGAGCGGCACACCTCTGGCTTCCTCTCCTCTTGCCCTGGTCTACCTTCTGGTCTGGCCACATCAGAGGGACCTTGTGAGCAAAAGGCAACCGGCTGAAGAGTCTGGCCCTCCACGTCTCAGGAGCCCAGGGGCCCAGAATTCTTCTAGGTGCCAGAGCTATGTGGCTTCCTATTCGACTTTTGTTAGGTCTCTACTTCCTCTTCTCCATGTCGACTCTTTGGCTTTGGGGTTTATCTATATCTAAGAATGAGGGAAGGAAGGAGAAACGTGGCTCGATCATTGTGGACGGCTGTTCCATTTATTTGCCGTCTACGGTGTGAATATGCGTGGCTTGTCATGTTCACTGATCTTAAATCTTTTGAACCTCACGGGAGCTTGGTCGAAGGGAATGTCCTGGGGAGCCATCATTAAAGAATTTTTCTTTTAATTTTTTTTTCCCCAAAAAGGACTCAGGGAGCATGGAGCGATTCTGAAGGAAGACTTTCCCAAGAAATGAGTTTCTAACTTACTCCTCATCCATTTCAAAGCATTTGAAAACAACTTTCCCATGAGACCATAGGAGTGTTGCTTTCTTCCTTAGCTTCTTAGGTTTCTGAAGTTGAGGGAAGAAAGTCTGAAAAGGGGAAGGCCAGCGGACTTTGAGTAGCAGCAAGAAGGAAGCCATTTTCTTCATGCCAGAGGGCAGTAGTCTGGTGAGTAGCAACTCCTTCCCTGTCACACTGCTATTCTGGGTGGAGCTTGCTCTAGTAGCCTTAAATTATGCACTTGAATAGTGAATAATATAGATAAAATAAAATAAAATAGAACAAAATAAAACAAAAATTTTCCATCCTGTGTCATTCTACGTCAGTGTTGTTTAACCTCTGCAGGAGTAACTTCTTAAAGTCTAAATATTTTCCTGTATTAGGTTTCTTGATAGAAATATTGCTGATGGCTTTTTTTAAGGGACTGTCCTAACTAGAAGTGTGCCAAGCCTTTTACTATATGTACCTTGTAAAAAGTACGATTCTTTGTTAGAAGGTTTTGTTTTGAAATTTTAGTGTTTATTTTTGAGAGAGAGAGAGAGAGAGAGAGAGAGAGACAGAGTGCAAGCAGGGGAGGGGCAGAGAGAGAAAAGGAGACACAGAATCTGAAACAGGCTCCAGGCTCTGAGCTGTCAGCACGGGGCCTGATGCGGGGCTCGAACTCGAGAGCTGTGAGATCGTGGTCTGAGCCGAAGTCCGGCGCTTAACGGACTGAGCCACCCAAGTGCCCCGCTTTTGTTTGTTTTGAAGCCCAGAAGGTCTTCTATCACTTTTACCAGAATCACCTGGGATGTACTTGTTAAAAATTCAGATTCCTGGGGCGCACCCCAAACCTACTGAATCGGAATGTCTGCGTTGAAGCCAAGGAGTCTGCATTTCCAACGTGTTCCCCATGTTTGAGAACATTTGTTCTAGATCACACAGATGCTAAGTCCAGAGGACAAAATTCTCAATCTGGGCCTAAACCATTATTTCTCAGCCCAGGTTACGTATTAGAATCACCTGGAG
This sequence comes from Panthera onca, assembly GCF_046562875.1. Taxonomy (NCBI): domain Eukaryota; kingdom Metazoa; phylum Chordata; class Mammalia; order Carnivora; family Felidae; genus Panthera; species Panthera onca. The sequence goes on along the minus strand of NC_138356.1, from coordinate 8,422,465 downwards.
TGTTTAAACCATAAGACGTCTGGGCGTAGTGGTGTTAGGGATGATTATGATTATGATTAAGATTATTAGCTTCTAAGTGTTTCTAGTGTGGACCCATGATTAGAATTTCTGGTCTAAACCTAGAGGCCAAAGAATCGCCTTCAGGATGTTGGTTACTAAACTCGCTGAACTTGCATGATATACAAAAACCGGGCGGACTGCCCAGTTCATGGTGAGTTCCTCTTCTCGAGAAGCATCTTCATTCACAGTATAGAAATCCAGAGGCCGCTGAGTCAGCTAAGATGTCAACCCAAGCTGAGTTCATCAGTATCTTTGCCTGGGAAGTATTTTTGTTCTTCGGTTCTTTTCGTTTTTATTTTTCCTTTACTAGACTGTTTCTCAAAATAAACATCAATTTATTTTTTTTCCTTGTAATAAAAACAACGCATTAATAGAAATGAATCCAGGCAGTACAAAAGGTGTAAAGTAAAAATGAAAATTATCTCCGTCCAGAGAGAAATCTTATTAACATGTTGATGAGTGCCTTTCCACATTGTTTCCATGCATATATAAAAAAATGTGATCATATGCATGCTGTTTTGTAAATCTTTTTTATTAAATGTAACATATCGTGGGCATTTTTCTTTATAATGAATATTGATCTTCATGATTATTTTAAAATCCACATAGCAGCATTCCATCGCATTCCATGTAATGAATTCTCTGTTGAAAATTGAGGAAAGATACTTTCCATTTTTTCACTAATACAAATAATGTCGCGATGAATGTAGTTAGGCAATACAACTTTGAATGCCTTTCCAGTTATTTCCTTAGGACAAATTCACAGAAGTAAGATTGGTGGCTAAAAGCTATGCATATTTTTATTTCTTTAAATTTCTTTTTTTATTGTTTTTTTTATTTTTGGGAGAGTGCAAACAGGGGGTGGGCAGAGAGGGAGGGACAGAGCAAACCAGGAGATCGTGACCTGAGCCGAGTTGGACGCTCAACCGAGTTGGACGCTCAACCGAGTTGGACCCAACCGAGTTGGGTGCCCCTAGAGGGTATACATATCAAAAACTGGTCACATCACCAAATTACCCCCAAGGGCAGCTGATCTCACTTCCACGGCTACCATCACAGCCTGAGAATGCTCCGTTACACGTATTACCAATGCTGGCGTTGGTAATCTTCAAATTTTGCCAAACTATTAGGAAAAAATTATACTTATTATCATTTAGTGACTTTGATTGCTTGGTAGGGAGAGCACTGATCCAACTCTGAGAGAGAAAATTTCACTTGAGCCACGGATGTCACGAGGGCTCGGTCCCACATTAGGGAAGTAACAAGGGACTGAGTCTGAGAAAGGCTTAGATGGCACCCTGCTTTATGATTATTTTTTTTTTGGAGGTGTCTGCTTTTCAGGCCCCTACCGTTAAATTACCCTTTGTTCTGATTTTCAGTTCCCCTTTTGGTCCCAAAGATCCAAAGTAACTTGAGAAGGACTTGGAACGATCTTGAAGAAGGTGCTCGCTGCGTTAACCTCCCCATCACCTCAGTGTGAAATAGTGTGAAACAGGTCTGGCACTTTAGTTCACTACTGTAACTGTGTCACTTTATGTCCTCAGACTTCGGCCTCAAGTTTTTTGTTGTTGTTCCTCAAAAACATTCTGTTACTTATCCAGCAGTGGTTTCATTCCTTTCTGCCCCCCACTCCACCGTGCTTTGTTTGTTTGTTTTAATTGAGGTAATATTTACATAACACAAATGTGACCCTCAGCTATTTTATTTTATTTCATATTTTTTATTTTGTTTTTATTTTAAGTAGTCTCCACGCCCAACGTGGGGCTTGAACTCCCAACCCTGAGATTAAGAGTCGCATGCTCCACTGGGGCGCCTAGGTGTCTCAGTCAGTTGAGCGACCGACTTCGGCTCAAGTCAGTGAGTTCGAGCCCCTCGTCGGGCTCTGTGCTGACAGCTCGGAGCCTGGAGCCTGCTTCGGATTCTGTGTCTCTTTCTCTCTCTGTTCCTCCTCTACTCACTGTCTGCCTCTCTTTCCCTCTCTCCCCAAAATAAATAAAATCGTTAAAAAATTTTTTTAAAAATCAGCGAAATTCAGACACATGCTACAGCATGAATGAACCTTGAAGCCATGCTAAGGAAAATAAATCAGTCACAGAAAGACAAATACTATATAATTCGACTTCTACCAGGCGCTTAGAGTAGTCAAACCAGAGACGGGAAGAATGGTGGTTGTCAGGGGCTGGGGGGGGGGGGGGGGGGGGAGGCGTGTGTGGGGATCATTGTCCAATGGGGAGAGGCTTTCAGTTTGGGAAAATGGAGAGTTCTGGAGGCTGGTGGGGGGTTTGTGGTTGCCTGACCCTGTGAATGTTCTTACTGGTACTGAACCGTACAGTTAAAAATGGTGAAAATGGTAAATTTGGTGTTATTATGCTTTACCACAATTAAAAGAAATACTAGGGTCATCTGCAAAGGACACAGGAGGCATCGACAGAGGGCGACTTGACCATCAAAGAGAATAATGATTGTAGTAAAAAAAAATCTCAGTCACTTTTGGATACTGCTGGGGCACCGATGAACTCAATATTCTGAAAACTGGTAAATAGAGTAGAAGAAGTATGAGAAAAAAAAAAAAGATATGGGTAGAGAGGAATAATATGTGCAGCCAGTTTGAAGGATCTGTCTTTTCGGCCCTCTTGTTTTGGGGTCTATTGTCGCTGAAAACTGGTCATAACCTTGTGGGGAGGCCCCTTGCCAGCCTGACAGGGAAGCTTAGGCATTTAAAAGAAAAATGATCGAATGTCAAATGTGTTTCTCGTGGGGCCTGAATCTCAGCCAGGAATGCAACAATGCCCTTTTTCCTTTATCTGTACCTCCAGTTGTAGAGACAATATTGTATTAGCCTCTCCTCAGAGCTGGATTAAATCTGGTCTGTTGCCAATGGAAGTTAGGACACTAAAGTTAGAAATCTCTTAAGTTGGAATTATGGAAATATGCACAAAATACCATTTCCTCCTGGGTTTGGCCCACATTTGCCAGAGAACTTTATAAAAATTGTTGACCAGATTCTTCTCCAGGGACAAAAACACCTCAAACAGTAAACAACACCAGCAGCTGTTTATAGTATATTTAATGTCCATTTTATTAATATTATAATTTGTTTAAATGACATTCCCTCGAACATTAAACATAAATGATTAATATTCCTCTGAGTAGTTACATGCTGCCTAAGATGAATATATTGCAATTTAACAAATTAAAATACCCAAAGGCTTACGCATTGATTGCGAACGTATTTAACCAAACTCTTCTAAATATTAAATGAAATCATGAAAGTCCTCTGTCTAGTGGTTCAGACAACTAGCAGGAAAAGAATGCACAGAGGCATAATGATAATTACCAAATGAATTACACTTAACTAATACGAGTTATGAATATGCTAATGCCATGGGTTGAGTAATTGATTGATTGATTTCTTATACTTTTTTCCTGGGGTTGGCTTCCTAGAGTTGCAGAGAGTTGTATACGGCCTGAGAGGAAAACACCCAGACTAGCTGGGGTTGCGGGATCTGGTCAAGCACCTGATTCCTGCTCAAGACCCAGCATCCGTTGCTGCTAAAGACTTTTAACTGGGAGCCACTGTGAAAAGGCTGATCCCTTTTTATATCTCCCTTTCTCCTTTACATCAATGAGGCTTTTAAGTCCATGTTCTTCAGGAGGCTTTTAGTTCTTGAAAATTTGTGGATTTCCAAGAAACGATACATTCTTTAACCTTTACATGGTCTGCATTACCAATTACGTATCCTGCCATTAAGGCCTGATTTCTTAGTATTACCGGAAATTGATGGGTTGTATGCATTATATTTAATCAGGCCATTCAGAGTTTTGGCTACAAGTGAATGAGGGTTAATTCCATCTTTGGGACATTGGCTAACTGATCTGGGAACAATTACGTCTGACCACTGGTACTGATGACCCGATACATCTCAGTTCCCTGAGGTTGTGTTCACTTACTAAAGTATCTTTTTTTCTCTCTGTTTTCCATATTGGATACTTTCTATTCTTATCTTTATAAAAATCTGACATCTTGAATTTGATCTTAAGCTCATCCAATGAATTAAAAAAATTTTTTTTAACATTTATTTATTTTTAAGAGACACACACAGAGAGAAAGAGAGAACAGGGGAGAGGCAGAGAGAGAGAGAGGGAGACACAGAATCCGAAGCAGGCTCCTGGCTCTGAGCTGTCAGCACGGAGCCCGATGCGGGGCTCAAACTCATGGACCACAAGATCATGACCTGAGCCGAAGTCAGATGCTTAACCGACTGAGCCACCCAGGCGCCCCCATCAATCCAATGAATTTTTAATTTCAAGTATTATACTTTCCAGTCACAGAATTTCCATTTGGTTCTTTTTTTAATGGTATCTGTTTCTCTGCAGAGATTTTCTCTCTTTCCATTAATTATGAGCATATTTTCTTTTATGCCTAGAACATAATCATAGTAGCTGCTTAAAAATCTTTGTCGACTAATTCCAACCTCCAGATCATCTCACAGTATCTGCTGGTCATCTTTTAAGTACAGGTCATGTTTCCCTGTTTCTTTGTATGTCAGATAATTTTGGAATATGTCCTGATTATTGTGAGTGATAACACTGCATAGATTCTGGACTCTGCTATGTTATTGCAAAAAGCACTGATGTTTTGTTTGAGCAGGAAGTCAGACTGCAGACCTTGTCGCCCCTGGTCCCCGTCTCACTCTGGCCTGGAGCTGGGCTGTGCATGTGATTCAGAGGTTGAGGGCTCCGGGCCATGTTCATACACAGAGCTTGGTTCTTGGCTCCTGTCACTTCTGAGAGGACCCTTTTCATTTCCTAGCTGTTCCTTCTGCCCGATCTCTGTTCTCTTCTTCTTCAAGCCGATAAGACTTAAAAAACAAAACAAAACAAAATAAAAAAAACCAAACAGACAAATCCCAGGGTTAGCCCCATGGTACAGACTGGGACCTCCCCTCACATCAAAAACCAAAAAAAAAAAAAAAAGAGGGCAGCTCACCCAGTGCCTTCCCTTTTTCCTCATGCCCGTCTCCTTCGAGTATCTTCCTGCTTTTGTTTGTTTCTTAGTATCTTTAGGTACTTGTTTTAACACTTCATCCAGAGTTTATAATTGTTATTTGTGGGAAGATTTGTCCAACCAGCACTACCCAGCCATTGTGAGAACATCTTTTTAAGGTCAAGGGTTCAGCCTAAATTTTCCAATTTACCATAATATATGTTGCTCTCCTCACTCTTTTGTTTTCTTTTTTTGTTTTACAATATGAAGTCTCATCAGCGATGGACTGTTTTACTGCATCACAGAAATGATTACAAGGGAAACGTTTCCTCTAAACAGGGAGGACTGAAACGGTTGGCTAAGTCCTGTATAAATGCAATCTTGTATGAGTTTATGATGGAATGATCTATGTAGATTCTGATTCCACCTGATGGCAACTGTATGGTAGGAGCAAGACTTTGAATGTCTCAGTTTGGTTTTTTTTATTTAATAAAATGAACACTGCGATTCACTGTCCTCTCTATATCCTCAAAGCCGATATTGGAATTAAGTGATATGCTACGCTTAAAAGTATTTTAGAATGAAAGCAATTATCATTTTCTTTACCTAGTGTCACCAAATATTCTGAGTGTTAAGACGGGAAATGACAACATAATGGCTTTGGCTCAAACCCTTCAATTCCCATCCTTCTTGTGTTGCAATTAGCAGACTGGGAGAGGGTCGTCCCACCAGAGAAGTTAGGCAAGGCCTCACCACATGGCAGGATCATACAATGGTGTTCCAGAGTCTGACCCTCGATCTTACATATATATATGTTTGACATTTTTTATTAATTTTTTAAACATTTATTTATTTTTCAGAGAGAGACAGAGCATGAGCAGGGAAGGGGCAGACAGAGCGGGAGACGCAGAGTCCGAAGCAGGCTCCAGGCTCTGAGCCATCAGCACAGAGCGCCACGAGGGGCTCGAACTCACACACCGTGAGATCATGACCTGAATCAAAGTTGGGTGCTTAACCAACTGAGCCACCCAGGGACCCGCTCGATCTTACATATATTTAAGTTTAGTATTACTGGTGTCCCAGAACTCATCAGACTGATTTATCTAACCAAATTCACAGAAGTCTGGGGTGCACAACAGAAAGCTCACTTACTAATTGGCTACAGAGACCAGAGTACTTGTGTCTGATGTACGGGGTAGGCTGCATTCCAGTGCTGGTGTTTCCGTAAGCTGAATTACTAACCCACACGTTGTTTCTTGATATAGGGACAGGACAAAAAGACTGAGTACTAACTATAGTAACAATGGAAATACCCGTCGTTTGTGCTTTATGTATATTTTTATTATTTTTTCAACCTTGCAAATAAGATATTATAGTTTCTATGTTTTCAGTTTTGAAGACACCAGAACTCAGAGAATTTAAATGTTTGTAAGGTCAAATCCTGGAGGCATTGGCGCTCTTTTTCTGGCTGGGGTGAGATCAGATGAACCATCTGGGCCCTGTAAGAAAAAAACAAAGCTCTCTAGTGATAGGGACATTTATTGCCACACGTTGAATGTCCGGACAGTTGATGGTACCAGGTAAAGACCAGCGAATTCCTTTATCAAATTATTACCTAGATCCCATGCTCACAGTCCCTCTTTTGTATCCTGTTGCTTTCCTGATTACGACCAGTACGATTAGTTTGTTAGTTACTTCAACATTCTAGTCCAGCCTTTGGACTCGATATTATGCCCAAACGCTTTGCTCGGTTGGATTAGTGAATGTCCCCAGGACTCTTGGGTAAAACGGTCACATGCATTCACTGGGCTGAGAACATGAGACCCGCAAAGGGCGGTGCTGTGTCTCCCCTCAATCTGATATTCTTCCTGTCTTATCCAACCTTTATTAACCAAGTGCAGGAGAAACTTTTTCTATTACTTAAAACTATGTCTTTTTTTATGTTCCAAATAAGATAATGAATTTCCGATGTCGACTGACATTTTAGCTTATTTGGAGTTATCTTTTATTTCACCGTGTTGCTTTCGCTCCTCACTGGACAGTGAAAATGACCCAACTCACTGGGAGTCGAAGTAAATTTCATTGCAGTAACGGTCCTTATGGTGATGGCAACATTTTCTGAGCTCCGCCAATGCCTGTCACTGCTCTCTGTGCCTTTTTTATTCTCACAAACCAAATACATACTATTGTCTTCATTTTTACAGATAAGGAAAATGAGGCACTGAGAGGGTAAGAAATCTGCCCCAGGTCACACAGCTTGTAAATGGCGGAAGCTGGAATCAAACTCAGGCCTTCTGGCAATCTACCGAACGGCCTCTTGGTTAAAATTATTATACTAAGCGTTACAGGCTGAACTATGTCTCCTTGAAATTCATGCGTTGAACCCTAACCTCCAGGACCCCAGAAAGTGACCGTGTTTGGAGATCCGGGCCTTGAAAGAGTAAGTCAGTTAAAATGAGGCCATTAAAGTGGGCCCTCCCCCAATCTGGCCGGGTCCCTAGGAGAGGAACACACACAGGGATGCACACACAGCCAGAAGACTGGGTGAGATATGGCGAGGCGGGGGGTGTCTTCTGTACCCGGAAGAGGGAGGCCTAGGAAGAAACCACCTCTGCCTCTGTCGACATCATCATCTAGGATCTGGAGCCTCTTGAATGGAGAGAAAATACATTCTGTTGTTTAAACCACCGAATCCATGGTATTTTGTTATGGCAAGGACCCGCCAAGCTAACACATTAATCTTGTTCAAGGTAAGTTTTCAAGTTCTTTCCCCCTCCTTTCATCTACTACTTGTTCTTCCTTTTTTTTTTTTTTTTGTCCTTCCCTCCCTCCTTCCTTTCTCTCGCTTCCTCTCTACTTCCTTTTTCTCTTCTTCCTTCTTTTTCTTCTCCTCCTCCTCCTCCTTTTCCCGTCCCTCTCTGTCTTTTTCCAGTCCCTTCTTAATCATCATGTGAGAGGCCTTAAATGCATATGGAAAAAGAAATCACTGCTCCTGGTTGGCAGCACTAGATGATGCATGATTGATCGACAGCATTCCTGAGGACTTTTTTTTTCTTATAGATGTTTTTAATGTTTTATTTTCATTTTCGAGAAAGAGAGAGACAGAGTGCAAGTGGGGTAGGGTCAGAGAGAGAGAGGGAGACACAGGATCCGAAGCAGGCTCCGGGCTCCGAGCTGTCAGCACAGAGCCAGATGCAGGCCGTGAGATCATGACCTGAGCCGAAGTCGGACGCTTAAACCGACTGAGCCACCCAGGCGCCTGGCTTTCCTGAGGTCTTTGCTGACTTTTGGCCTCTCTTAGCTGGTCAGCCTCAAGGTCTCCCCACGACCATGGCCGCCCTGCCTGGGGAGCCTCAGTGGGGATGAACCAGGTCTCGGCTCTACTCCAGGGTTCTGTCTACTTTGGAGGACGTGAGGAAGGTTCATATTCTGCCACCTGGGGTCCCTGAGGTGGCCCAGACTACACTGGCGGCTTAGTCTAGTGATGCCGTTGTGCCCTTTAGAAATGAGCTCACGGTAGCCGACTGGCTGGCTGCTTAATGTGGCCGTGATTAAAAATGTCCTGAGGAGCGATCTTTTTCTCATTTTAATCCTCAGTGCCCGGCTGTTTTAACATGGGCTTCACTATTCAGGTGTGGTGAGGCCAACAGACCAGATGATTGCCATTGGAAAGATGGTGCATGACTCCAAGTCCGAAGAGACGAGGATACCTCGTTTCATGCAGGGCCATACAGGGAAGCACCAGGGCTGGTCAGCAGGGGCAGGAGGGAAACTGTGGGCAAGAGTCTTTATTGTGGTTTCTGTGGGGACGAACGGGGCAGGCAGGGCACGTAGGTTTAGGATGGGTTAATTTGAATCATTCCAGTGGGTTCTGGGGCCTAGGGGCTGCCCCTGCTTCTCCCGCACCAGCCCCAGGCCGGGGTGGGGAGGGGGATGGATTGGGGCATGTGAAGAATGGCTCAGAGTGTGAGAGCCCCATAAAGGAGGCTCTGAGTTGGTTGGTTTGCATTTGACATGTACATCGGAAGGCAAGGAATCTCTAGGAACTGGGTAACCCTGGGAGGGACAGCCCCTCCAGGGTCAGCAAGGCCCCAGAGAATCAGAACACAGACGATGAAAGGCAGCACGATGTTACGCTCACTGATGACACTGGGGGCGCCTCCTGCGGCCACGGTGCTGAGAAGAAGCAAGTAGGACACAGGTTCTTGGAGAGTGGAGCTGACAGAGCACCTGAGTCCTTTGTGTTTCCTTTACTACAGATCTCGAAATCGCTACTATTTTCAGCAGAGGCTTTTGGGGATCAGTGCATGACAGAGAGGTGGCCAGGGATCATTTCCTCGTGGCTTCCAGCCCCCATGTGCCTATCCAGAGGACACCGTGTGCCCTGGGCTCCCCCACAGGGCGGGCCACAGGGGTCTTTGCGCCATCTGACGCGAGGGGACCATGTGCGTGCCAGGCACGTTGCTACGTGCTTTAACACACCTGAGGTCACGGAGCCCTCACATCGCCCCCGGAGGGGGCACCATATTTGTGCCAGCTCCTCAGACGTGGAAATGCGGGCACCGAGAGAGGAACAGCATGCCCGGGGTCACACAACTCGCCGGGCAGGTGGACTCTGAATCCAACTTGTGTGAATGCCAAGCCGTGGGCTTAGCTGCCATGCAAAGATGCAATGTCATTTCTGGGTGTGACGCCTGCCTGAGCTCCGAAAAAGCAAAGACTTCGACTTCCTAAAGGGCTTGACGCCTTCTGATCTTCTCCACCCCGCCCCTCTGTGAACCCATTGGATAGCATTTCGGGATCTTTCACAGTTTGAAGCATCCTGCTGCCGGTATGGCTTATGGGCTTGGGATAGCAGAGAGTGAAGGGAAATCTCATGAAGGCTTTCCAACGAGCATTCGTCACCCCAGATCTCTGTTTATGAACTTAGGAAGAAAAGGAAACAGTGGCATCGTATTCCCTAGGGCCTCAACACCACCGTGATTTTAGGTGGGAGGGGATTAAGTCAGGCAGGAAACAGCAGCTGCCCCAGAAGGGAGCCCTGTGGTGCCAACCTTCGGGTGGTTCAGCCCGGCCTTTCTTTCTGATGCTGACCGGTAAATCAAGGGGTCGGGTCTAAAGGAAGCCGTAGTGAGGATGATCACGGTGTCTGTTCCGGCTGTCGCTTTCTGCTTTTCCAGGTTCTAGGGAAGTGACTCAGAAGAGATGGGAAAAGAGGTGATTAAACCTCCTCCTTTATTGCCGTGGCTGTTTTTACGGAGACCTAGGCGTAGTTGAGAGGGTCAGTGCCAAGAGAAATTAGAACGTGTCGGCAGGGGTCCCAAACAGGTCTATTTCTTTCAGGCCCCATCAGGCTTATTCTTAAGGGGAGACGTGATCCCAGTTGTAACGCTGTGTCAGCAGCTCTGTGCTCGGAGAGCACAGATGAATATTCAGAGCTTCCACACTTCTCTTTGCTGCTGCTGCCTAGAAATCCGGAAACCTGATGTCAGTGCTATGTCAGTGCTTGAAAGCGTGATATTCTAACTTGTCAGGAAAGATTTTAATAAGAAAAGCGAGGCAGTTGAAAAGTCAAATCCCCTCTCCCGGGGGACTAGAAAATCAGGTCCAGGAGGAGGCTTTCTGCAGGCTGCCTCTGCTGCGGTTGTGTGTGTGTGTGTGTGTGTGTGCGTGTGTGTGTCCCACAATACCTGTGCTTCCCTGGCTGTTCTTCTTGCCAAGGGTTCCTCCATGAGGTCGGCTTGCCCCCTGCACATACCCTCCCTGCTTCCCTGTAAGTTCTTAGCCCTGGAAGGTCTAGAATGTGTTTTAGAAATCTGCGTTTTCAACAGGCAGAAAACGCGCAGATGGATGGCTAAGCGACTGCCACAGGTATGGGGCGCTGTCTTTACATTTGGCTGGGGACAACTGTGTTAATTGTATATCAGGTTTTCTATATTCTTGCTGTTCTGGCATCTGGGTCTCACTGACCACGCAGAGAGACTGCCCCTCCCAGGGCAACCTAATTCCTAGGGCCAGCAAAGCACTTGGTGTGCAAACCAACCAATCCTGAATCCATACACCTACTGACTTCCTTTTATCAAGTTTCTACCATTCTGGACACTATCCTCCTGCCCTAAATCACTTGAGGGTCAGGTTCCAGGCAACGAGGGACCACCCCTATAGCCCGGAGCCTGCTGAAAGTATTCAAGATGTGCAATTCTAAACCTGCTGAGCTATTTATCTCTCCGTACTCATTCCTTCAAGCAAAAACCACAATAAACGCCTTTGCCCACACCCCGCCCCCCCCATGCCTCTGTCACCTGCTGACCCTGGTCCTTCACCATGTGGCCCTACGTGGTATGGCATATCCCATCCTCTTTGGAACTGTGTGTAACAAACAGATTTTTCAAAGATCTGGTGGCTTGAATAAGAATAAAACCTACCTGTTAAAATAGAAATGTGGGCGGGGTTATCTCCCTTTAAATGGAGTCATAACTTGCCCCCCCCAAAACTATTTGTTAATGATAACCGTATTAGGAAGAATCTATGATTCACCCCAATCATGTCAATATTTTTACTACCAATTGGCTAAAAAATGTAGAAAGCTTACCAAAAGTTTGGAGGAAAAAGATGGGAGTAGCTGGTAGGTTAGATGGCAATCTCGAGTTTTAAAAATATCTTGACACGATAAATATGTCACTGGTGCAAATCAAGGAAAGTTGAACAGAGCGCGATGAAGAAATCAGTTGCTTAATGATAGTGTAAATACAGTTCATGTGAAAACATCTTAGGGGTTGTAGGATGTAACACGGCGACTAAAAACTACAATAGTGTCCGAGTCAAAGGATCGGATAGTTCTACACCATACGTTATGTATCACGCGAAAAAGTTTATATCCGGGGCGATCGTTACTTTTTGAAAGAGTATTTCGTGAACTGGAATGTCTCCATAAAAGGATGAATGGAATTATAATAGGGGGAATGCCATCAACTGAAATAATGTTAAGGGTTATATACATAAAAGGTTTGGATTTATTCTCTGTAGACCCAAGGCATAGAGCTGAGACCCATAGAGAGATTAACCGGAGAAATGGATTTTACCTTTATATGAGAAAGCACTTTCTATTAATTAGTATGGTTCAAAGGTGGAATGAAGTTTCTTCGAGCACAGAAAGTATTCAGAGAATAAATAATCCCTAGTCGGACATGTTGTCAATGAAATTTCTGCATTAAGTGGACAGTTAGACTTGCCCACTTCAAAGATACCTTCTCATTTAAAATGCAAAACAAATTTTCAATTTTTTTGGTCCTAAGTTTTCTCATATATAAGATCGTATATATCCCATAGGATTTTATTAGTATATCGTTATTCCTTCTACGACAAAAGTATAAAGGACTAGATTATTTTTCTTAAATCCCACTGATAACATTTCTTTGGGAAAAAAGCATAAATCTGTGTGAGGGCACAGGGTATATCTGGTTTCCACCCTGAAGCTAATGTTCAAGTACAAAATGGTTAGCCTCTTCCTACTTATTTATTCCCAGTCTTCAGACAGGTAGCTTGGCCTGAATGGTCAATATCGTCCCATCAGCTAGCTCTCTGTCCTATAAACATGACCAGTGAGATTAGGGGTTGTGCAGAGGGAGGGAGACGAGGCTTTTCAGCTTTATTGCCGACTCTTGCTGTTTTGAAGATCTGGACACTGAACCTCAATTTCTTTGATAAGCTTCTCTTCCTCTTTTCAACAAATTGTGGACAAATTAAACTGGCTTTATGAATTTTATAGCCGCAGAAAACTGTAAAGCTTGCCCCTCCGAATTTTTGGCTTGACATCGACTCTGTTAGCTTGAAAATAAAGAAACAGAGACAGACAGAACAAAGCCCTAAACTGACCAGGTTTTGAGTCGTCATATGAAATAGAATTTGGAAGGAGTCATCACCGGTTTTATTTCAATCTATCACTTCTCCCAAACCAAGTACAATAAATTCCGTCTGAGAGGCTCTAAGTTTGGGCATCTGAAATGGATTGATGGCAGAATGGTGGGCAAAGTTACCTGTGTATAAATTTTGTGGATGGGACTAGAGAAGCATAGAACTTTTTATTGACGGTCTAGAATCTTCCTCTCCCTGGTTTCATAACCCGGGGAACAAAGTGCCCTGAACTTTGTGCACACCTCCTTCATTTGGTCTGACAGTGCATCCTCATTAAGATAACTAATTAGGCACTAAAGTTAATTAAAATACCTGATGAATACTTCCTGCCGCCTGAGCTCCTTATGGTCTTTTATAATTGATGGTTATTTTGTTTGTTCATAATAACTGTTGGAGTGTCCTCTCCGGTTGGACTTAGGGTAATTTTTCCAGGTTATATTTAAACTTTTTACAGGACAACTTTCTTTCCTGGGTGAATCTCACGTGGAAGAATGGCCAAAGAAAGCAGATGAAACAAGTGTTTTGTGGTGACTAGACCCCAACTTTCCGGCCTTTCTCTTTCATATGATTCCACTTAGGAGCGCACTGGTCTCTCCCATATCTAAGCAGGAAAATTCTTTTTTTTTTTTAATGTTCATATGGTTTTCAGAGAGAGAGAGAGAGGGACAGAGTGCAAGTGGGGGAGGAGCAGAGAGAGAGGGAGACACAGAATCGGAAGGAGGCTCCAGGATCCGAGCTGTCAGCACAGAGCCTGGCGTGGGGCTCGAACTCATGAACCATGAGATCACGATCTGAGCCGAAGTTGGACACTTAACCGACTGAGCCACCCAGGCGCCCCGTGGAAAATTCTTTACTGCCCTAAATTACTGACTCCTTCAGGACCTTCCATCCAGAGATAGCATTTTTTCCTTGACACGTGCCCGCTTCATTTCTCAGGTTAATCAGCAGGCTTTGAGAACCTATTCCGTTTGTGATTCTTGTAGAGAAATAGGTAAAGGACTAGCTTCATAATCTTTGTCGCCTTTGATTTTGGACGGGAACTCGTCAGAATTAAGTCACACAAACTGGCTATACATTTCAGTGACTGATGTGTCCACATAAACTGGAAAATTAACACTATTGTGGGAGGAAGGCGAGTCCACTGAGGAGCTAGATCAGTATAAGTAGTTCAGAAGAGGAATATATTTTGCTTTCCTTTTACATCCCTTACGAAAAATGTACGTTCATGATTTCCACTTTTGGATGCGTTAGGATCATACCCCGAAGGTCCTGTGTGTCAGTGAAACGGGGTTATAGTCACAAGTAGAAATAGTCTCAAGAGTGGTCCTGCTCTATAAATACTGTCAGAAAGAATGGTTTAAGATCAACCATCAATACAGGACGTGGCCGTTCAAAATTTCATTGGCTTATCGTCAACAATCGTTCGTAGTTGGAAACCTCGTGTAGATACTCTGGAGTACATTTTTTTCAACGAATTTTGCCCTGAGGCTTTACCAGGACTCTGCTTAAAATGAATTGTGTCACGGGTGACTCATTAAGACAATTTGAATAGTGAAGTCGAGAAGTTTGTAAGTGCTTTGTATTTTTTCCAGGCCAAAATGGAATTTGGGACCCAGCCTTGAAACAGGCACAGAACTGTTTTGAAGAAATGTTGGCCCTAACTTGGGAGTGTTCCTACTTGTCCATCTTCTAGTGTGACCTATATCTGATGTTCTTAACTTTTATAAGATGAGTCTCATCTCTTAAAAATATATAGCTTTTGGGGCACCTGGGTTGCACTGTCTGTTAAGCGACTGACTCGATTTTGGCTCAGGTCATAATCTCATGATCTCGAGGTTTGTGGGTTTGAGCCCAAGTGGGGCTCTGCACTGACAGTGTGGAGGCTGCTTGATATTCTCTCTCTCTCTCTCTCTCTCTCTCTCTGCCCCTCCCCTGCTCACACACAGGGACACGAGCTCTCTCAAAATAAATAAACATTAAAAAAATACATATATAAATAGGGGCACCTGGGTGGCTCAGTCGGTTAAGCATCTGACTTGGGCTCAGGTCATGATCTCTCAGTTCACGAGTTTGAGCCCGGCATCGGGCTCTGTGCTGACAGCTCAGAGCCTGGAGCCTGCTTCGGATTCTGTGTCTCCCTCTCTCTCTGCCTCTCCCTTGCTCACGCTCTGTCTCTGTCTTTCTTAAAAATAAATAAACATTAAAAACATTTTTGAAATATATATATATATATATAGCTCTTTTTTTAATTTTTAAAAATGTTTAGTTATTTTTGAGAGAGAGACAGAGCACGAGCAGGGGAAGGGGCAGAGAGAGAGGGAGACAAAGAATCTGAAGCAGCCTCCAGGCTCTGAGCTGTCAGCCCAGAACCCGACACGGGGCTCGAACTCACAAACCGGGAGGTCATGACCTGACTGAAGCTGGCCGCTTAACTAACTGAGCCACCCAGGTGCCCCTACACCTAACTCATCTTAAAGCCTGCAGCGAGAACATGTACTCTGGGCTCTCATTTGCAAATGTAACCTCAAACGTAAGCTGTTTCCATCTATAGCTCTGTTTCAGGCAGAAAGAGTGATTCTCTAAAGGGTATATGGTTCATCCATCCTTCTTAGATTTGCATTTCACAAAGTGCAAGGGAATCACTGAAGAGCCCCTTAAAAGTGGTAAGGTCCTGGCCCGCTGTGCGTCTCTGAAATCTGAATCTCCGGTATGGGCTGGAAAAGCCTGCTGTAAACCAGCAGCATGGCACCCTGCATTGAGACCCTACGCCCTCCATGGCTTAATCTACGTGGGCCCGAGCCAGATCACAGGAGCATTTTTACCAAATCGTGGTCTGCTATGAGGCCCTCAGAGACCTTGGAAGAAGCAGTCGTGTAGAGAAAGCATCCAGCTTTCAAGTCATGGCTCAAGTCATGTACCACTATCGTCCAAGTGACGTCCTCCACCATTAGTGACGGGCCCCTCGCGGGAGTGGGAGCGCTGGGAACTCTTAGCTCCCCTCTTTGGCCGAGATCCCTCATTGGATCCCAGAAGTCTGCAGTCTCTCTTTTGTGTTAATCGTTAAATAGAAATGCAGTATTGCTGTAGTTACTGTAGGAATATTCTTCAGGATGCTGTCCACTGTCGCTCAAGGCCTAGTGTCCCCTGGGATAATTATCCTTAGGTCCAGTTGCCACCGAGAACTGTCACCTCTCAGGTAATTAATACTTGTTTTATCTTCTGGGCAACGTGAACGTTGCAACTGCTCGTGTTTTCGGCTTTGCTTTGGCAACTGGACAATATAGCATTAAACACATGGTTCACTTTAATAACTGTGTAGGCCGTTATGGCATATGTTTCTGTATGCTGGCTTTCCTTGTTTTTGTCTCATGATGTCCCCCCACTTCTCCCTTTGCCGTGATTTTTTAACCTTTGGGGTAAAATCTTTCAAGTGTTCAACATACATGTGTTGATTCCTTAAATCCTTTAGGAATGAAGATATCAATTCAATAATAAAGGAAGACCATTTAGTAGTCCCACCTTATCCACAGGGGATAAATTCCAAGACCCCCTAGCAGATTCCGGAAACTGCAAATAGTACTGAACTCTATATATACTATGTTTTTTTTTTCCTATACATACATATCTATGATAAAGTTTAATTTATACGTGAGGCACAGTCAGAGATGAACAGTCTCTCTCTGTCTCAGAATATCTTGTACCATATTCACCCTTCTTGGGAGGATGTGAGATGCTAACATGCCTACATGAGTAGATGAAGTGAGATGAATGATTTGACATCGTGATAGAGTGTTAGGCTACTCTTGACCTTCTGATGATATGTGAGAAGGATCGTCTGCTCCTAGACCACGACTGGCCACAAGTACCTGAAACTGTAGATAAGGAGGAACTAATATGGCATACAAGACATTAAATTTTTGTTTTTGTTTTTCTACACATAAAATGCATTTAATAAAAATCTGCTAGCAGAATGAGTGGTGAATTCTATTAGGTGTGTAAAGAAAATCTGGGCTTAGGCTATTTTAGCAGAAGATGTAAGAATAGAATCAATGAATAATAGGAAGAATAGCCAATGGCAATTGTGAGCTATGTGCTGTGGACCTGACCTTACTTAATCTTCACAAGAAATAAATGAGCTAGGTATAACTAACACAGGTAAGGACAATGAGCCGTAGACAGGGCAATGACTTCCCCAGGTCACCAGAGGGTAAGTGACAGAGCAGGAAGTTTTAAGGCAGCCTTCGATTTAGTGGCTACAGGACTTTGGCTGGCTTCTGTCCTCTTTGTTGCCAGTGTTAATTTGTCCCAAGTAACTTAAATTTTAGCTGAGGTTGTCCTGTTCTCTGAGATCAAGACAAGATTGATATAAACTCTTGCTTCATATCCTGGATGAAATCCAGTGTCTCCCCCCAAATCTCCGTAGCTTCCTGGAGGCTTTTAGTCCCACAGTCAATTTCTGGCTCAAAGTTCCTGCTTTGATGGAGTTCTTGAACTTCCCCCCATCTCTCCCCTTCAGCTATTCTCTTCTCTCTGCTCTGTGCTGACCCAACGTGGAATTCGGTTCCTTTGGCTGGTTTTCATAAGCCCACTCTTCTGATATACTTGTGTGTAGCAGATTTTAGGAAGGTTTGGGGACACAAATATACTATTTAGAGACTTGGGGTTGGGGGAGACCAATACTACCTACAGATTCCAGAATCCTAAAGCATTTAATGTTGATCATTGGACACTCCCTCCTTTAATGTTCTTTGGGTATCTTGCTGTGGGGAATTGCTCGTTGGCCGATTTCTCCAACAGGTGCCAGGCTCGTGACTCAGTGCCTCTCCCTTCTCCCCACTCAGTGGCTACCCAGCCCCGACAGTTGGGGGGGGCTTGAGGTATGGGGGTGCAGAAGGTGTTCTATGGTGTGTGAGCAAGGAGAGCTTTGAGGTGGCCCATTTCTAGACCATCAACTTGCAGACCAATTGATCGGCCTGAAAAGACCCCTGCGGTCTAGATATTTTTCCTCTTCTCTCCCTTCTCCCCTTCCCTCGTGACCCCCTTTCCTGCTTTACAGAGGAATAGCATACTGCTCACCCATCCCAAATTTCACTATAGCACACTGCTTTGGAGTGTTAAAACCTCTTCACGAAAGAATCATTTGAAATATTGATGTGTGTCTAAGAACGTGATAGACTCGAGCGAGTGGGTAGCTATTCCTTTTTAGGTCTGTTGGCTTACGACGAAATTGAAGGAGAACTTGATTGAGTTGTCAGCTGATAGATCATTTAAAAATACATTTTGCAGATACATAACTATGCTAATTTGGGGAAATATAACTCAGGGAGAATCCAACAGTTGAGTGATGTTGCTGAACTAAAATGCCTTCATTACCACCTACTTATTTAGGTGAGTCAGGCGTTTTCAGCATTTTCATCTATAAAAAAGACAAGTCAGGGTGGCATTAATGCTGTGTCCTGTGTCATTTTGGCACTAAGGATATAGGAACTCAGAAAAAGAACTGTGCAAAATCTATTAAGAGAAACATTTCCAAGTTTTCTCTTACTTTTCATGTAACTTACAGGCATACCCCGTATTACTGCGTTTTGCTTTATTGCTCTTTGCAGATATCGTGGTCTTTGCAAATTAAAGGTTTGTGGCAACCATGTGTTAAGCAGGTCTGTTGGCACCATTTTTCCAACTGCATTTGCTCACACCATGTCTCTGTGTCACTTTTGGGTAATTCTCGCGGTGTTTCAAACTTTTCAGGATTATTAGATTTTTGATGATGATTAGTGATTATGACGGGCTGAAAGCTCAGAGCATGGTTAGCCTTTTTTAGCAATAAAGTATTTTTAATAAAAAATTTTTTTTTAAGTTTTTATTTCTTTTGAGAGAGAAAGCGTGCAGGTCAATGGGGGAGGGGCACGGGGAGGGGGAGAGAGAATCCCAAGCAGGCTGTGCGCTGTCAGCCTGCAGCTTTACTCAGGGCTTGATCTCCCAAACCGTGAGATCGCGACCTAAGCCGAAGTCAAGAGTTGGGCATTTAACTGATGGCCACCTTGTCAAATATTGCACCCCAGCAATAAAGTATTTTTTAAGTGAATCTATGTACATTTTTAAAGATGTAACGTTACTGCACACTTAATAGGCTACAGTTTGCTATAAACATAATTTTTATATGCACTGGGACACCGGAAAATTTACTTGGCTCACTTTATCGCTATATGTGTTTGGTTTTTTGTTAAATATATACAGAGAGAGTGTAAACAGAGGAGAGGGGCAGAGGGAGAGAGAGGGAGAGCAGAGAGAGAGAGAGAGAGAGAGAGAGAATCTTAAGCATGCTCCACACTTAGTGTGGAGCCCGATGTGGGATCAATCCCACAACCCCGGGATCATGACCTGAGCCGAAATCAAGAGTCAGACGCTTAACCGACTGAGCCACATGGTATGTGTTTTATTGTGGTGTTATGATCAAACCTGCGGTGTCTCCAAGGTTTGAGATCTTTTTCTTCAACGGTGTACTACTAATAACTGTCATGATAATTCAACCCGCACATTTTTAACAATTTAGAACTTTAGATTCATAGGGAATAAGCAAACCAACTTCAGATTTTAATAGGGTGATCCACAAGGCTTTCAAACATGAAATATGAATAAAATCCTATGGCAGAAGCGGAATAGCAATCCAAGCTGAAGGATAAAACATAAACAAAAGCAAAGGATAAGATAAGCAGAAGTGTAGGAAGAAATAATTCTAGTATGTTCTTCCTGTAACTCAGTAGATCGTCTCGCACAGGCCCCAGTGCAAATGTGCCCAGACCACTTTGGAGGGTCCCTCTGTAATTCAGGGGGCAGGGCGCTTCTCCTGTGTGCAAGAGGATGGGAGGCAGGGGGAGGATGATTAATGATTATACTCCTGCACAAGTCGTTGCCATGGGTTAGGTCCTCCGTGGACACTGACCTTAGAGTTATTAGTTTGTTCTTTTTTCAGTGTAGTTACTTTTCGCTGAAAAACAAAAATGCTTTACAAATACTAACCCATAAAACCAATCTTATCTCTTCTTCCCAGATGGTGCAATAAAGACCTAAAAATATCAAGGAAGGTTTCTGAAATATTACGAGCAAGTGGAAGAAAGAGGAAGAGGGTCCTTGGATCCTCATTCTAGGATTAGTAGACTGCTATTTGTGGCTGCGGTGTGAGGTGAGGTCCATATCTCGAGGATTTTAGCACCGTGGGGGCTTATCGTGACTTGTTAACACAGACTGCCGAGTAACAAGCTCTTTCTTTTGACATTTTCCAGAATTGCCTTTTGAAACAGGCCTGCTGAAGTCTGTCCCCGCCAGGCCTCCTGTACCCTTCACCTAGTGCCCCCATACGTGTCAAATATGTCAAAAATAGAGGGGATTTTCATCGATTGTGTTGGCTCCTTCCTTCACCTCCTGGAACTCATGTGAGGTGAGCATGTCAGCGCCACGGAGGAAGCCAGAGGAGAACCGTGGGCTGTGGCAGGAGAGGTGAGGAGAGCAATGGCGGCCCCCCGTCAGGGAAGGCACTGCCATGGGGACATGTTTTGCTGACTCAGATAACGCCCTGGACTTTGTCTAGGACCCTCACGATACCTCCAGGATACAAACGCTTGTAAATTTGGGGGCCGGCACCTGTTAGCTCCAAGAGGGATAGTTAACCTCCATCCATGGTGGCCCCTTTGAGACAGGAAGGAATCCTTGACTTTGAGAAGGCTGGAATGAGGGTCTGGGCAACCGATGCCGTCTCTGGTTTTTCCCCTTGGAATGGAATCCACATACCATACAATTCACTCTTTTGAAGTATACAACTCAGTGGGTTTTAGTGTATTCTGAGTTGCGCGACCATCACCACGGTCTAATTCCAGAACATTTCCGTCACCTTGGAAAGAAACCTCACGCCCATTAGCAGTCATTCCCCAGTCCTCCCTCCAGGCCCTGGCCACCATTTCTGTCTCTACAGATTTGTCTACTCTCTTATGGGCATTCCAAATAAATGAAATCATGCGCCATATGACTTTTTGTGACTGGCATCTTCCCTTCAGCAAAACTATGTCCCCAAGGTTCTTCCATGTTGGAGCGTGTATTAATACTTTCTTCTTTTAATGGCGAAATAATATTCCACTGTGTGCATATGCTACAGGTTGTTCATCCATTCATCAGTTGATGGACATGTGGATCATTTCCATGTTTTGGCTACCACAAATAATGCAGCTACGAACATTGGTGGAAAAGTTAATATTTTTTTAAAGTGCACGTACCCGAGAGCTCACTTTAGTCGAACAATGCGGATAGGCTAGTCAAGATTCGTTGATGCTAGAACTTACATTGGTACGGCTAGTCCAAAAGCCATTGTGCGTTGGGAGTAAGTTATAACAGAATCTCTGTTTACTTTTTCATGCACCAAGGACGTGAAGAGAAAATGTTTATTTGCCTGTCTCGTCTCCATATATTTTTTTTTCGTCTCCATATTTTTAAAACATGTTTACCAATTCAGTTCAAAAGTGTTGCTGGCTGATTATATCTTCCGTGTCACGGACATGTCACATTCGTATTTCAGAGATGTCTCTTGACACACAAAACCTTCTTTGGTTTGATTTCGACCGATTCACCAGCCCGGTGGTTCCCAAACTGAGTATTGAGGGCCTTTGGGTCCTGCAAGAAAATTACAGGGGTGGTGCGGGAATATTTTAAAGTGTTGAGTTCAAGGTACTCAAAACTAGGAGGATAGGCTACTAGTTTGAACAGTAGGTAGTGATTCTGTTGAAGAAATATCTGTGCGAGAAGTGGGGGTTTTGGCGGGAGCTCTGATAAAATGCCAGGACCGCATGAAATCAGTGGGGAACAGGAAGCAGAAATGTGTGTGTCAGAGGCTTTCTAGTGGCCAACTGACACACACATTCTCCAAATAAGTAATTGTGGTGCTTTAAGAATGGAAAAAACGATGTTCTTTTTCCTTTGTTTCAACTTCAATGTTATTTGAACCTAACTATGTGATAAACTTTTAGATGTTTCTTTTGGTCTCGGGTTGCCACGAAAAACTTACTGAGATATGTGGGTTGCAATGAACCGAGATGTTTGGGAACCTTTGTTCCAGTCTTTCCCCCTAGTTTCTCATCTTTGCTCCATTGAACTCTCTCAGCAGAACATAGCCTGCTCCTTCATGGTCGAGGTCCTTGCACGTGTCTCTTTGCCTTGGAGTTCGCCCCTGGTGTCCATTCTCCTTCTCCCTGGAAAACTGTTTTAACTCTTCAAGACTCTTTGCAGACCCTTCAAGCCCCTCCTCCGGGAAGCCTTCCTGGAATTCTCCAGGTGTGCTCGTTTGCTGAATTTTCAGTGCTCCCAGGATTGCTGGTTTATTCTTCCGCTTCGTGCGTCTCCACACCTCACGGTGCTAAACTTTGTCTAGATCACTGGACTTTCTTTCTCATTCTGAGTTCCACAACCACAGAAACCACCTGTTAGCAGCCTGTATCCCCAGCACAGCACTGAATGCATGGTGACTGGTTAACTGCATGAATGGACCGAATGCTAACACAAGATATCTATCAAGCTACTTACCCTTTCTCCTTCGGAAGTCACGTTTTTTTGTTTTTTTGTTTTTCCCCATGGGAAGCAACCTACTATGGTAGTCCTGGAGAGTGCTGTAAATAATCATGATCGCAGTCCCGATAAAGCCTGATCATCAGTCCGAGGGACCATGTGAATACAAACCGTGACCATTTCAAAGGCAATTTCCTGACCGCCGACTCAAAGCACACGTCAGACACAAAAGTTGTGCCAATCGAAGAGCTCCAATTTAAAGGATAGGGTTCCTTGCAAGGTCAGCCTGAATTGGGCTTAAACGAAATGAAATTGATGGCAGATGAAAGCTCAACAGGTTCCAGAATCATTGTATACTTGTTACGGTGTTCTCACTAACACCCGAGCACCAGCTCAGTGGACCTCAGCTTCCGGAGCTGCTTCTGGGGTCACTGGCAGGCACATCTGTTTGGTGCGAATCTGCCTATTTGCTCATTTGCCAAAAATGTAAAGTCGAGCCCTGAGTTAGTTTCAGTTCACTGCATCCCTTCCAAGCTGACGAATCAGCTGCACGGATTACGGTGCTCCCCCCTCTCCTCCCCTCGACCTGCCAAATTACACCCACAAGTGAACATTCACAAAAGGCAGCCTGAAAGCAGGCTGTCTGGAAGGACGATGCACGGAGACGCCTGCATCCCGTGGATGAACACATATTACTCTCGTTTATCTAGCTCGGGTCCCAGCGCTCGCACCAAAGCCGAGGGCTGATACAGAGACACTCTTTAGAAGCTCTTATTTTCAAGACGAGGGTGATACTCGTATTTTCTGAAAGGAAGGCCCCTCCCGCTCATATTGGGACAACGTGTGCATTAATAGATAAGTATTTGCCTCGTGGTCTCAAAAGTCGCGCTTCTAACAGAATTCAAGTTCAACCTTCGTTAATCTCAGGGGTGTTCTCTCTAAAAAGCACCGGGCACGGTACTTTAATGTCATGTGCATTTTATTGCGTCATGGTGCCTCAAATTACAGTCATCCTCCAACCCTTAGATTCAGCACAAAGCAATGTCATCTTTACATTGTGCTCGGCAGACTGGGGCTATCTTTGAATGTCCTGCAAAAATAAAACTATCCGTCCACAGAGAAGTGACCGTGGAGATGAGATGCCTTAGAAAGAAAGGGCTTCTCCCTCCTCTTTAGCACATCACTTGACAAAATGTCCCGCTTTGCTCCTCTTGGTGGATATTTATGGAACGTGTATTTCAGAGCGTAAGGAGCAGTGTGCTACTGAGACGGAGATTCCTTTATGGGGTAAGTCTTCAGCCCACAGCACCAGCTCCACCACACTGCTTGGCAAGGAGACTGAACGCCCCTGCCTGTTTCCTCCAACTTTCCTCCAACTGGTCCGGACCCCTCCTTGAGCCGGACACTTTCTGCCTGCTCAGCAGTGAGGAAGACAGACGATCTCATGGGAGACACACAGAGCAAACGCAACGTAACCAATAAAAATCAAGATCATTGTTGGGGGCGCCTGGGTGGCTCGGTCGGTCGAGCGTCCGACTTCAGCTCAGGTCACGCTCTCGCGGTTCGGTTCGTGAGTTTGGGCCCCGTGTCGGGTTCTGTGCCGACAGCTCAGAGCTTGAAGCCTGCTTCGGATTCTGTGTCTCCCTTTCTCTCTGCCCTCCCCCGCTTGCACTCCGTCTCTCTCTCTCTCTCAAAAATGAATAAACATTTCAAAAAAAATTTTAAATCAAGATCATTATTAAGCAATGCTCATCACAGGGTGATGGGGAAAGAATATAGGGGTAGTGGTTGTAGTCAGGGAAGGCTTTTTGAGGAGGCACCACTGAAGACAAAACCAAGGATAAGAAGGAGTGCACCTTGAAGGGACCTAGGGGAAGAGCGCCACAGGTAGAGGGAACAGTAAGTGCAAGGACCCTAGGGACAGAAAAATGAAAGTGTCCCTCCCCTCCATCCTGCCTTTCACCAGCCACCCTGTGCTTTGTGTCCCATTCATCCTTCCTATATTAAAGTGACCAGAGATTCCATCTGGTCAACACGCCTTGCCTCCCCCCTGCTGCTCCCCCTCCCCCTCTCCCCACCTCCCCCCACCCCGACCACGGACCAAAAGGATCTGGGTGTTCCTAAGAGCCATACCTCGATGGCAGGGGTCTTAATCAATTGCATACACTGATTTTTGGATCCATGAAAAGTAAAAGTCTGAAGCTTTTCTAGAAGCTAACATCACGGGAGCGGGATTCGCGTTTTCGCAGTGAACTCTGTGAAACGTACAGACCTCTAAGACACGCCCTGGTCTAACACTCTGTGAGGTCTACTTAAATAACAATAAGTTCTGTACAAAGATGGAGAGTTGCTCTTTTGCCTGCTTCGTTTCTGAGATGTTGCTAGCCTCTTGCATTCTTTCTAGGTGCGGGCGCCTGGATACGAAGCAGACATAGCATAATGGCTGTGTTCTTAGCCTGTGGCCTGCAAGGGATCCCTGCGGCCGTGGAGACCCACAGGCCTGTCATTGTAGCTGTCACCTGCACTCGTCACATCCTTCATTCTTCCTACTCCAAGAGGATATTCCCATCAAGAGGAGGTACAATGAGTACCCACGGTGACAATGCGTGTGGACAACAGGTTGCCATCTGCCTGGGGTAAGAAACAAAAGGGCGCAAAGATGGGATCATGTTGCCTGGCGGAGTGGCGCTGGGTAAAGCTAGTACTGTTCTTCCAAATGCCTGAAAAATTCCCACTGTCGTTCAAGACCCAGCCCCGGTGACTTTCTATGCAATGTTGCCTGATCACACCTTATTCCCAGCCCCAGGGCACAGAGAGTCTCTGCTCGCCCACAGATACGTGTCCTTGCCTGCCTCAGTGAATTGAAGTGCATCTGACTCTAAGCCTAGATCCCTACTGGCGCTGTGAGCAACCCTGTGCTTTGCTCATTTAGCCCTCTCACAGTGCCTGCCCCCAAGATGTTTGCTGTATATGAATAAATACATATACAGCTCCTCCAAAGCCATATCATAAGTGGCTGCAAACCAGGAATGGTGGCAGAACCCAGCACTCTGGGATAACGGGGGGCGGGGGGAGCAGAGAAGAGCCTTCCTCAGCAGAGGCCCCATCCGCATGAGATAAAGACCACCACCACTTAGGACCGCTCATCTTCCATCCACCTAGACATTTCTTTTTTCTCTGCCTTAGAAAACAATACACAGAAGGTAGAGAGACTGAGATGTTTTGATGAAAGTATAACATTACTTAATGGGTTAGCCTGCACACTCTTTTTGTTGCTGCAAAGTCTGTCTGAAGTGTGTGTTTTGGCCTCTCTGTCTTAGCAACTTAGTAAGTGCAATATCCTGAGCAAAATGGAATCTCTTTTTTTTTTGTTTGTTTGAAGGTTGAGACTATTGTAATGCCTTGCAGCCATCATAACATCCAGACCCCTGCCCTGGTTTCTTCTGGAAACTGCATAGGAAATACAGGCAAGTCTTCGCTAACCCCAGGGCATGATGGCACGGTAATTTTTTGAATAAATCTTAAAATAATCTGGTTTCCTTATGACCCATGCTTTCCGCCCCAAAGTCATAAGCTATAAAAAATTCGGCTGGGTTTATGTTTCTGCTTAATCAAGGTTTACTGTCTGCCTTAAACTTGGTGCCAAGTGACATCCGGTAATCATTCTTTGTTTGGAGCATCCCAGCAGCCGAGAAGTCAAACCCATCATCAAGTGACAGTTGCACTCAAATTCCAGAAGGGAGACAATTCATAAACCTCTCATCTTTATTTATTTTTCCCTTACCCCCATCAGGGAATCCTCTAGCCTGATGCTATTAGTAGATAGGGCATGCCCTCCCGTACTACTGTAATATTTCTTCACTTGGAGTGCTTGGCGAGAAGACTCTGGAAAAATGGATATGGAGAGAACAGGATATATAATTCCTGCCTTCCTAGAATATGTCACAGTGATAAGTGGATGACGAATGCTGATGAGTATCGACTACTTCCTCAATCAAGCCCTGTGTTCTGGAGTGTGTGTGTGTGTGTGTGTGTGTTGCAGCTGCTGTCTGTAGTCTATTACTAAACCATCAAAATGATCACAAACAATCCAAGAAGAAATTGAAATGGCATTAGAGGCATTGTTTTATCCATCTACAGTATTAACAGTGCGGTTTAGCAAAACCACTCCTGGAATACATTTTGCCTTAATAATGTATGAGTGGCAGTAGCTGCAAAGAATTTCTGGAATCAGAGTCACAGATGTGGACATGTTTTTATGAGTTGAATTATAACAAAATAATTGTCTTGACTGAAGGGTAGATAGTGGAAGTGGGCTTCACTCGATAAGCATTCTTTTTGCTATCATCCAAATCTGAAGACAAAAGGACCTGAATCAAACACTTACTGCCTGGGTACTTTGGTCAGGTTGTTAACCCTCCTAATACCTTGAAACCTGCCTTAAGGGATTTGGGGATAATAAAGCTGGAGAGGAAAGGTGTGACAGGAGGAGAACACAGGCCTCGGAGTCTGACCCCCCAGTGTCACTTATTGACCAAGTACCATTGGATAAACTGCCAAACTTCTCCGAGTCCTGTTTCCTCATTTAATGGATGTGGATAACAATATACTCCTCACAGATTGTTATGAGGAATTAGCCGAAGATATTGCAAGGAAGATGGTTGGAATACAGTAGGTGCTCCTGGGCTGTAAAGTCTCTTTACATTCTCCTTATAAGCCTGAAGAAATTGTTCTTCATACAAGCCTCGGATCAAATGACCCAAATCCCATTGCTCGGCTCGATAGATATTGAGTAATAAAAACTGTTGTGAAAGTACTGTGTCAATATTAGTTATTAGTAATGACAAAATTTAATGATCAAGAGACTGACTCTCCCACCGTAAAATCTCTAAAATTGTAAATCTCCCACTCTGAATTTCTAAGACACATGAGGCAAATCTTCTCAGGCATTGGACAATGGGCAGCACTGCCTGGTGTCCAATGTCTGAAAACTTATTTCATGTATTTTGTTTGGTTTTCAGTTGTTCCAGATGGGGTGATAAATCCAGTCCATGTTGTCCCATTAGGGCTAGAAGTGGAGGTCTGACAGTGGTCTGTAATGAACTAAAGATATACCTAGTAAGAAAATAAGAAGAGGCATAGCTGAAAAGCCCGTATAAGAAACAAAATGGAATATTAAAAATTATTTGATTAGCACAAAGGAAAGCAGAAAAGGAGGAATAGAAACAACAAAATCATATGGACTGTTAGAAAACAAATAACAAGATGATAGGTTAAAACCCAACTACATCAATAATTACATTAAATGTAAATGGACCAAACATTCCACTTAATGAGAATGGATGAAAGTCAAAATAATGGTAGATATGAAGTTGCTCTACCAGACCCTCTTCAAAGAAGAACTTGCCCAGGCTGTCAGAAGTGAGCCTTTATCTGCTAAGTCCTTCAAGTTTGCCACATATGCAGAAAACTGCCTCACTCAGAGCATGACCTTCTTAATGTGGTTCACACCTGACTACTATTGAGGCAGAGACATAAAGACCTGGCCCTTTCAGCCCAATGTGGGACAACTTGGACAAGCCGTATATACACCAGTGTTCCGGGTCAAGTGGGCTGAGGCTCTGTCAAGACTTCAGTGCAGTTTGACTTTTCCGTCTGTTCCATCCTGCATACTTCCTCTCCTTTCCACAGTTGCTGATTCCAATATATACTCTGCACAGAAACCTCTGGCTCTGCATCGCTTTTGGAGAACCCAACCTATGACAAAGGCCCAATTATATGCCATACATAGAGATTTTCAATGTAAAGACAGATTGAATAAAAGAATAAGAAAAAATATATACTGTGCAAACAGTAGACTTAAGAAAACTGATGTTACTAAAGAAAAAGAGAGCTGTTTTAAATGATTACAGTATAAATTCAATAGGAAATCGCAAAAATCCTAAATATGTAGGTACCTAATAATAAAATTTCAAAATATATGAAGAAAACTGATGTAAATAAAGGAAGATATAGATATATTCATAGTCATAACTGGAGGGTTTGTATGACCTTCTGGAAGTAGAAAAAAATCAGTAGGAAATTAAAAGCTTTGAAAGGAATATCAAATGACCCAATTTTCATTTACAGAATACTATAAGCAACAATGAGAAAATGCATATTTTTCCCCCCAGGTGAACATGGTGTATTCACCAAGATATCTTATGCAGAGTATTAAATGTCTTAAAATAATGAAATATGATACAGTATATTTTCTGACTACAACAGAATTAAATTAGAAGGCAATAGCAATAGGATATCTAGAAAACCACCCAATTTGAAAATGTTTGGAAATTAAACACCACATTTTAAAATAATTCATGGGTAAAGAAGAAGTCACAGTGGAAATTAGAAAAATATTCTCAGTTAAATAATAATGAAAACACACACAGCAAAATTTATGGGTGCATCGAAAGCAGCAATTGGATTGAAATTTGTAGCTTTAAAGGCTTGTATAAAAAGGAAGAAATACCTAAAGTCAAATGTTTCCAGAAAACCAAACAAAACAGAAATAGAGAAAATTGACAAGCCAAAATCAGTTCTTTGATAATATTAATAAAATGGATAAGCTCTAATCAAGACTTATAAGGAAAAGAGAGAAGTAACACAAACCTTCCTGCAAAGAAAATTTCAGGCCCTGTGCTTTAGCTGATGAAATCTATCCGTTAATAAAGAAGAAAAAATAAAATAATACAAATATACAAAGCTCTTTTAGAAAATAGAGGAAGAAGTACATCCTAATTCATTTCATGAGACTTCAAAAGCCTGACATATTAATGCAAAGAAAATTACAGACCAATATTCTCCATGAACTTGGATACAAAAATCCTTGACAAAATTTTAACAAGTGTATTGTAACAATATATAAAAGTGACAATATATCATGAAATGAGGTTTATACCAGGAATAAAAAGGTGTTTCAAAATTCAAAAATATCAATCACCTTAATGCATCATACTAATAGAATGAAGGGGAAACACCATATGACCATCTCAATAGATGTAGAAAAAATTCTCCATAAAATTCAGCACACATTCATGATAAAAATTCTCAGCCATGTGGGATCAGAATAGATGTTTCTCAACTTGATATGGCTAACATCTTAATGGTAATATACTGAACACTTCCCTCTAAGACAAGGAAAAAGGCAAGGATACCTACTCTCATCATCTCAACACTGTTTTTTAGCCAACGAAATAAGGCAAGAAAAAAAAAAAACAAATTGGAAAGCAGAAAGCAAAATTATCTTTATTTACAGATGACCTGATTGCATATATATATATATATATATATATATATATATATATAATATCATTAGGAATCTACCACAATAAGAAAATCCTTTCAAAATTGACAAGTGAATTTAACAAGGTCACAGGATATATACAAAATTATCAATATACAAATCAATACACAAAAATTAGTTGGATTTCTGTACACCAGCACCAAATAATCGGAAAATGAAATAACCATCTGCGTTTACACTAGCATTGAAAATCATTAAATACTTAGGAATCAATGAGCAAAAAATGTACTTCCATTTGGGAAATTATCTTCAGCCTACCCCAACGGTAACAGAACAGAAGGGCTCACAGGCTAAGTTAAAAATATTAAATTAAAACCCAAATCACAAAACTTGGGACTTCTGGTTTCCAGTTCTGCGTGGAGAGAGATAGGAGGTGCCCCTCAGTCCTAATGAGAAGTAAAAAGCCTGAAAAATTAGCAATCTGAAAAGGCTACAAACTGTATGATTCCAAGTATATGACATTCTGGCAAAGGCAAAACTATGGAGACAGTAAAACATTCAGTGATTGTCAGGGGCTGGTTCGGGGGAAGGAATGATTAGGTGGGTGGGGCACAGACGATTTCTAGGGTAACGAAATTACTATAAATGATGGATACACGTCATCACGCCTTTGTCCAAACCCATAAAATGTACACCACCAGAAGAGAATCGTAGTGTCTCTGGACTTTGGGTGATTATGATGTGTCAGTGTAGGTTCATCAATTGTAACGAAGGTACCACGCTGTTGGGGGATGGGGGATATAGGAAATCTTTGTACCTTCCCCTCAATTTTGCTAGAAACCTAAAACTGCTCTAAAATTTGTTCTTAATTAAAAAAAGAAGAAAAAACCCCACAAATCACATGGTTTATATAATCGATTCACAACACAAACTAAGAAAAAATGAGAAAAAGGACAAGGGGTGTTTTAACATACTTTGGAGTGTAAGCAGGCAGGTGGAAAAGCCACGCTATCTGAATCCCGGGCCATGCTATGTTCACTTGTCCCGTCCCTCTGCCTCATCAGCCTTTCCCACTGATGACGTGATTATACGGACAGGAAATTAGGCTCGAGCAAGAGAACTCAGGCAAAAGGTATCCTGGGCCAGTGACACACTCTTGCTGTATCGAGAAGACAAAGGCACAGTAAAACCTGGCTATAGGTGTAGCTGGCTATTAGCTTGTCGAACAGCCATAAGTTTTGTTTTTCTTAAGGCCATCATGGATGTCACTGCTGGGTGGTGAATTAAGGCCACTCGAATATTAAGTGCTCATGAATATTTAGTGTATCCAGAATATTTTGAGCTTCTTGTATATTTACCACTGTATATGCCTCATACATGTTTAATATATGATGAATATTTAGTACCTCTAGTGTATTTAGTGTACTATGAATATTTAGTAGTCAGGTGCTGCATGAATATTAGGTATCTTTTTGTTTTCGCCATCGTTTTTGCCTATCTTTAGCATGTACATGCTTTACTTTGTAACTACTTATCTTTACCTAATACGTTTTATGAATTTTAACATTTTGTGAATTGTCTGTTCTAACAAAGATTTTACTTACTAAGTTACCTATACTTGAAACACTTTACAAGTTTTGGCCATGTTTTACAAATTATAAACATTTTCATCTTTTATAATGGAATTGAACATTTTAAAAATTTAATAACGTACCTTGCATGTGTAAGAGCACTATGCTGAAATTATAAAATATTGCTGGGAGGGATTTAAACAGGCCTACATAAATGGGGAGATATACCATGTTCATAATTTGGAAAACTCAGTATTGATAAGATATCAAATCTCCCCCACTTGGTTCATGGATTCAACAATCCCAATAAAACGAATTCCAATAGCTTTCTTTGGAGAGGGGGGTGGGGAGAAATCCACAGTCTGATTATAAAATCTATATGGAAATTCAAAATAATTTTGAAGAAGGAAAACATATTGATAAGGTGTCAAATTTCCCCAAATTGGTTCATTGATTCAACAATCCCAATAAAACAAATTCTAGCAGCTTTCTTTGGAGAGGGGGGTGGGTAGAAATCCATGGTCTGATGATAAAATCTATATGGAAGGGCAAAATAATTTGAAGAAGGAAAACAAAGTTGTAGGACCTAAACTACCTGATTTTAAAACTTACCTCAAGACAGTGAGGTATTGGATACATGTATAGAATAGAGTCTAGAAATTGATTCCCATATATGTGGCCAAATGATTTTCAAAATGGCATCAAAGTAATTCAATGTGGAAAAAAGATAATCTTTTCGGTAACTGGAGCTGGTTTAACTGGGTAAAGAAAATGAACTGCAACCCATACCTCACACTCTATATAAAATTTAATTGGACATATTCACCCTAAAAGTAGAAGCTAACAAGGAGAAAAAAAAATAGGAGAAAATCTTCATGACCTTGGAGTAGATAAATATTTCAGCCATAATAGAAAGGAAATCAAACTGGAGTCTATGGAAATTAAAAATTTCTGCTCCTCAAGGACCCTGGGAAGACAATGAAAAGGCAAGCCACAGACTGGGGGAAAATATCCACAATCTGTGTTATCTGACAAATGTCTTATATCCAGAGCTCAATAATAAAATACTTCTTTTAAAAAGTGGGTGAAAGTCTCGAACAGATACGTTAAAAAAAATAAAGACTACAAAGCCCAAGAAGCGACAACAGGATGCTCAACGTCACTGGTGATCGGGGAAATGCAAATTAAAGCCCCAACAAGGTACCACTTTGCTAAAATGAAAAACCTGACAATCCCAAGCGTTGATAAAGAGGTTAGAGCCATTAGAACTTGCATAGTGTCCTATGGGAGGATACAATCAAGCAGCTCCTCTGGAAAGCCTGGTGCCAATTTCTTACAAAATGAGATGTACCACTCTCTACGATCCCACAATTACACTGGTAGATAGGCACTCAAAGCAAATGAAAACAGAGGTCCACAAAAAGGCATGTATTTGAATTTTCACAGCGGTTTTATTCATAACGACCCCAAATCAAAAGGAACCTAAAGTTCTATAAACAAGATAACGTCGAAACAATGAATACAAACCATCAACGATATAAGGATACACACTGCGTATGTCTTCAGAAGCGTCGGCATCCTCTTGTGGCCTTCGGTCTCTGCTCACTTCTGATGTGACCGGTGATAAACACCGCCTTGTGGACTTCAGAGTGCAGAGACATCCCAAAAGGCAGAGCCATAGAGACAGAAAATGGTTGCCAAGGACTGTGGGGAGGAGGCTATGGGAACTGATGGCTAAGAGACATGGGATTTCTTTTGGGGGTGTTGAAGATGTTCTGAAAATTAGACTGTGGGGATGATTGCATAACATGGTGAATGTAGTATAAAATCACCAAATTGCAAGCTTTGAGACGATGCATTCGATGATAGATGGATTACATCTCAACACGCATCCAACGCATACTTCTCAATCCTTATCTTACTCTACCTCTCTGGAGAAATTCTTAGCGATGCTTTCTTTCTTAATTCACTTTTGTTTTTCCTCTTGCTGTTATATTCGTCTGACTTTACTTCTGTTTCTCAGATTGTTCCTTTTGGCTTTCCACTGGGTTACTCACTCCTTAAAGAAATGCTGGTTACTCACTCCTTAAAGAAATCCTGGTGGTCTCAGTCTTCAGGGTCTCTCTCTCTCTCTCTCTCTCTGAGCGCTTCTCCTCCGGTTACAAGTATCCTCTGCATCATCATTGATGAGTAGATCGTCATGTCTCACCCTCATCTCTGTCCTGAGCTGCATACTCAATGTCTGACATCCCATACTTGGCGATTGACGTCACAGGCTACCAATCTCAATATATGCCAAACAATTTATATGCCTTTGCTTCAAACCAAACTTGTCTATCCTCCTGTTAATTATCTTAAAAAACCAGGGATGCCAGAGGCGCCTGGGTGGCTCGGTCGGTTAAGCATCCGACTTCGGCTCAGGTCATGATCTCAAGGTCCGTGAGTTCGATCCCCGCATTGGGCTCTATGCTGACCTCACAGAGCCTGGAGCCTGCTTCGGGTTCTGCATCTCCCTCTATCTCTGCCCCTCCCCTGCCCCTGGTCTCCCAGGGAGGTTGTCGGCCTCCAGCAGAACTCCCTGAAAACTGGTTGTGGCCCAGTTCTTGTAGCATTTGGTCCTGGTAGAGTGTCTAGGTGGCAGATGGGGGGTGGGTGGCAGCTCTTGGTCCGCTGGGTTACACGGTGACAGCTGCCGACTCTGGACCTCACCACCTGTTTATTTCAGGAGAGACCCCGAAAATTCACCACTAAATAGATGAAAAAGAATCTGGCATAATCAGGAAAATAATGTAGTTTCCATAACAGAGAAATACCTCATCTTGAGCTCTTTGGAGATGAGAATAAAGGTGAAGAAGGGGAAAAAATTGCCCAAATAATTCAATCTCCCTCTTATCGCTCATGGACGTGGTTCATGCATTTCCAAACTAACCTCAGGAAAAAAGCGAGTCGCCTTGTTAGGGAAATATCATCTCGTCCCGGTCCGTTTGTCACTTGAAGGCAACAAAGCGAAACCACATCTGCCTAAACATAAAAGGAGTCAGAGAGATGGCAACTATAGAAATGAAATGACTAGTGTTTATAATGACGGTGTAAAGGAGCTGTTGAAACCCATCTGGTCGAGAAGGGAATCGAAGAACAACTCAGGACATACATGGGACGCTTACAAAATACAGAAGAACTGGGAAAAAGGAAGCCTCAGACAGTGAACGAAAACGATCGGGTGCAGAGCTCAAAGAAATAAAAAATGAATATTGCAAAAACTGTCTCAGTGAGGAGTTTTCAAATCACTGAACACAATACAGATAAAAGATAGCATGTCTTCGCCAAATTAGTTTTCAAGGGCTCACTTCAGATTATAAAGAAATACTAGTGCAATGAAATGGTTACTTTGCATTTGTTTTAGAAAGGGGATAGAGAGAATTAAGATTTACTTCAGATCAAAAAGTCAATGTTCTCTAGGCGCTATGGAAACAGAACCAAACAGAGCTTGGAAATAACAAAGCAATTGATGCTAAAAGAAATGCATTGTCCTGTTTCCATTTTCTTCTGACTGGGGGTTTTAGAGCCAAGGATTGGTGAGTTAGTTAGAGACGGGGCTAAATATGGAACTAGATACCGGATCAGGAATTTTAGTCCTGGCCTTGTTACTGAAGAGGTCCTTGATCTTGGCTAAATCATTTCAACTCTCCGTGTCTCCCTCTTTTACGTCTAAACACTGAGAGTTACTTGCTTATTCAGTAAGCATTTATGGAGCCCCCAGTGCATGCTCGGGCTCCATGATCTTGCATATCCTGAAAGTTGTGTCTTCGGTGAAAGATACGCTGGTAGGAGAGACCATTTTTAGTTCACATCCCTCACTTGAAAGATAGCATAAACTGAGACCCAGGAAAGTTAAAGAAGCTGGTTAAGGTCTGTTGGCTAGGAACAGAGCTGCACGAGAACCCTGGTCTCCTGCTGCAGGCTGGAGGGTGGAGGCTGCATCGACCCCTCTTCATGACAAGTGGAAAGTTCCGGGTAACAACCTGAAGTTAATGCAGACGGAGGGCAAGTTCCCATGCTTCATGTGGTAGAAAAATAATAGCATCAACGAGTTATTTCCAGTTTTAGGATGCGTAATAAGGGCCCCTGGGTGGCTCCGTCAGTTAAGCGCCCGACTTCGGCTCGGGTCACGATCTCACGGTTCATAGGTTCGAGCCCCGCGTCGGGCTCTGTGCTGACGGTGCAGACCCTGCATAGGATTATCTCTCTCCCCCTCTCTCTTTGCTCCTCTCCCACTGGCACACGCACACTTTCTCTCTCTCTTTCTCTGAAAGTCAATAAATAAATACACTTAAAAGAAAAAAAAGATGCATAATCAAACCTCACTGCCTTCCATTGGTCTGAACTACAAGCCTGTTAAAGGCAATTGGACACTTTCATAAAAGTGGTCAAGGTTTGCTGATCACACATCCTGTGTGGAGATCGGTGTCAGTTCTGCGTTCCGTGCTCAGCACTGTCTAGGGCGGTGGGTACCAGCCCTGTTTACGGGCGAGAAGACAGAGGTCCGGAGAGTGAAGGAACCTGTTGGGGTCAAGGGACCACGCCCTGAGCGTGTCCACGTTGCCCACCGTGTTAACCGCTGGAGGCCAGAGAGGTGTGGAGGTCCAGAGCCGGGTTTCTAGAATTCCAGAACAGAGTTTCAGCAGGGAGTGATGGTTTGCCCGTGGAGGGATTGGCCAAAGAGTGGAATTGGGAAGAAGACTGAGTAGCGAGGGATTGGGAGGTGGTCACGGACGCTGAAGAGGTCAGGGCAGGCAGGGGATGACCCGAAGGGCCCCAGACACGCTGACACCAAAACTCCGCCTCCCCGCCCACTGCCGCTGGGCCACGATCCCACCTGCCGCCTGCCTCCCTACCTCCCAGCCCTGGGGCCCTTTGTGACTGCCTTTTCCTGTTCAAAGCTGCCGATTCTGGCATAATTAATACAAGTCATAATACATGTACTAACATAAAATTCTATGAGTCGAAATATTTGGAGTATTTAAATGTATATTAATATATAATACACATAGTATAGATTAATAAATATAATAGCCACCATTTCTTGAATGCTTGCCGGGTGGAAGCTGCTATGAAAGATATTAAAAATCCATATAAAATAGCACTCCATCTTCAGAACTTGCCTAAGGCCATGGGGTCAGGCGTGACAAGCCAGGGTTTGAACCTAGTCTGTGCAAACCGCAAGCTTATAGTTCTTTTGTAAAAAAATTGTGTTTATTTTGAGAGAGAGAGAGACAGAGAGTGTGAGCGGGGGGAGGGGCAGAGAGAGAGGGAGAGAGAGAGAGAATCCGAAGCAAGCTCCGAGCTATCAGCACAGAGCCTGACCACGGGGCTTGAACCCATGACCCATGACCCCATGACCCCATGACCCCATGGGTCACGACCCCATGACCGTGAGGTCATGGCCTGCAGCCAAGAGCTGGCCGCTTAACCGACTGAGCCACGCAGGTGCCCCCCAAGCTTATATAGTCCTTCAATCCCACTCTTCCTTAGGGTCAGGAGCAAGTGGAGGGATGAGCGTCAGTCTCCCCCCCCCCCCCCCCCCAGCCCGGGAGGGACCCTGTCTCAGACCTGCTGTGAACGTGTTGAGGCGGAGAAGCAAGGCCAGAGAGAGCCTGGAAGGAGATTAGAATCAGCACCAGGCATTTAAGACAGAGATTCTCAGGGCGTCTTGTGGAAGCTTTGAACGTGTGCAGGTGGGGGACCCCGGAGATCGGGTGTGCCTGGGGAGTCCTGGCAGCGCCCGAGCTTGGACAGGGCCCAGCACCCCTTCCAGCCAGCGCCACGATGCTCCAGGCTGCCCACTGCTGCCCCGTCCATCTCTTTGGTCACGGAGGTAAACCCCGGTGCTAAGTGGTGTCAAAGGGATGTCGTGATGCCGGTGGGAGCCGAGACACCCGGCCTCCAGGGACGGTCTGCCTTCTAGTAACTCAGCGTGACCCTGGATGAGCGGTACACCTTCCCAGAGCCTCCAGAGCCCCCCAGTAGGAGGAAGAGGTTGAGTCAGGGGACCTGGAACGGCCTCTTCAGCCGAGCACAGTAAGAAGGTTAACTCTGCAGTCACCGGCTTGACCGCAGTGTGATCTTGAACTTTCAGCTTAACTCCACCGAGCCTCTGTTTTGTCATCAGGTGAATGGGAATAACAATTTCGACCTCACAATGTCACTGTGAGGACGGACTGTCTCACGTTTTCTACCCCGACAGGCACTCACTTGCTCAAACCAGAGGCCGGGGCCTTACCCTTAACTCTTTCCTCTTCCGCACAAACCCCGTCCCTAATCCCATCCCTTCCCTGCCTCCGTGACACTCGCTTCTCTCCAACCCCGGGACTACACTCTTGCCCCTGCCCCCGTCCATCGTCTCCTCGGCAGCCAGAGTGGTCTTTCAGAAACACAATTTTGAGTAAGCCTTTTTACGACGTTCTAGTGGCTTCCCACTTCTCTCGAGGTGGAGCCCGCGACCTCGCAGGCCCTCATGCCCTCTACAGCCCCATCTCTCCCAGCCCCACCGGAACGCTCTGGGGACCTTTGGCTTCTCGGACCTCCTGTGCTCCCTTTCAGCCCCAGTCTCCCCTGTGGAGGTCACCTTCTTTCCCTTCTTGTCCTCTTCCCCCTTCGGCACCTCCCCGTGCCTGGAGCACCTCCCCTTGGAAGTGTTCGCTGAGCCCCAGTGATGGGTAGAGTGTCCTTTGCGACACACGTCACCCGTATCAGAGCCGCCTGGTTACGGGTTCATGTACCCTCCTGAGCTGTGAGCATTACAAAGTCAGGGGTGGTGTCAGGGACAGTCATCCCCGGCACCTGTCACACCAGGAGGCCAGAATGGTACTTCATAAATATTTGGCTGGATATATATAGATATGAATCGCCAGGTACAGTGCCTGGCGGAGAGTAGTGTTAACTCCATCGAAGCGATCGTTCTTTATTGCCCCAGCTCTAGTAGCCTGGGATCAGAGAAACCTGACCACCTGCACAGCTGGTATCTGGTTAGCACCGATCTTGCTGCGACGAGCCTACAGATCTGCACGGTTTGAAAAGCAAATGTAGACCAGCACGGCAAAAGCCCCCCCTTACAAGCGGAGGCATGCCAATGGCGCCCAATGGGTGGGGGACTGTCTCGACAGCTAACCCGCTGGGGCTCACGCTGCGCCTCGTGGCACCTGTTTGGAGACGCGACGTGCTCTCTGGTCCACCTGCTCCTGCCTGTGCCCTTCTCTAATTGTCAACCCCGTGGAGCCTTTCTTCATTTCCCAGCCGAGTGTGATTTCGTTGTCGTCTCAAAACGCAGAACACCTCTCCTCGCGCTGCGTTTCGATATTGGCAGGTGCAGCAAAGACCATCTGTGGGCACCGAACTCCTGATATAAAACGATATGAGTGGAAGTGATGTTTGGAGTATTTAAGTGTGTATGAATACATTACATGCATTAAAAGGTATATTGACACACACATCAGTAATTAATTAACTTAGTTAATTAATTAATCAAATTAATAAATACGGTAGCCACCATTTCTTGAATTTTTGCCATGTGAAAGGTGCTATGAAATATATTAAAATCCGTATAAAATATGACTCCATCTTCAGAACTTGCCCAAGGCCATGTTTGCTTGCCTCTCCACGCAGCCATGAACATTCCGCGTCCTGTACTGTTGCATGTAATCCCAACAGCATGCACGAAGAGAGTACTTGGCCTTCCTCCTCTGAGTGAGGCTCAGACACTTGCTCAGACCCAGATGAGCCCTAGGTCTGTCTTGACCTAAATTCCACGAACCGCAGCTCTGACACAAGACAAGCTTGATTTTCTCTTATTTGGGGGTAGTAGACATAGATTTTTTAATTTAATTTAATTTTTTTTTTTACTGTTATGTGCTTTTTTTTTTCAACGTAGACAGTTGAAAATAATTTAATGTAGTCGAATCCCTTCCCCTTCCCTTTTAAAAATTATTTATTTTTATTTTTCAAGTTTGTTTGTTTATCTATTTAGAGAGGAGGAGTGGAGACAGACAGAGAATCCCAAACAGGTTCTGCACTGTCCACGTGGAGCCCAATGTGGGGCTCGAACTCAGGAACCATGAGATCATGACCTGAGCAGAAGGCAAGAGTTGGATGCTTAACCGACTGAGCCACCCAGGTGCCCCCTCTTCTCCCCCTTTTAAAGGGATCCTGGATTTTTAGTCTTTATTACAGAGGCCTTTCCCACTTGGGGATAATAGTCTGTCAGAATAATGAAATTCTCTTAGAAGCGTTTCATTTTTTTTTTTTAATGTTCAAATCCTTCAGACATCTGGATTTTTTTTGGTACAAAGAGGGAGTTGGAGATCTAACTTATTTTCCCCCCATAGCTACTTATTGAAATTGATGTCAGTAAGTCCCCACCCAATCAGTTCTTGTCCCCACTGATATGCAAAGCCACCCTCGTTGCTAACTAAACGCTCATCTTTAAATGGATTTATTTCTGGACTCTCTCTTCCATTCCAGTCTTCCTACCTATCCATGCACCAGGGCTCTTCTACTAGGTACCGTAGCTTTGTAACATGTGTAACTCTTTGGAGGGCTAGCTTGTCCTATTCTTGTTTCTAGAAGAATTTTCCT
Source organism: Panthera onca (assembly GCF_046562875.1). Lineage (NCBI taxonomy): Eukaryota > Metazoa > Chordata > Mammalia > Carnivora > Felidae > Panthera > Panthera onca. The sequence goes on along the minus strand of NC_138356.1, from coordinate 8,382,468 downwards.
CACCAGTTTTGCTTAGCTGGGGCTTTTTGTTTTTAAAATAAAAGCGTGCGAGACTTCGGTTCTGTCTAGTCCCTCCCTTTTGAATTTTCAACGAAAGGTACGTGTTAAAGAAAATGTACGGGGCCCGAAAACCGTTAGATTTCTTCTTCATTGAAAGCCAACTTTGTGAGTTAGCAATAGCTGAGCATGAAAACGGGATTCTGGAATTTTCTTTTTTTCCTTTCCCCAAATTAGTAACTCATGGACTTTATACGAACTACACCCATCTCTACCTCTGCTTTTTATTTTTTCCCATTGATGAAAGAGCCTAAACCATCTGGAGGGAGCTGGAGCTTGGCTTCATTTCTGTTGAGCAGAAATGACGCTTTGGGCTGTGGAGAGAAGAGAATGAAATGTCTCCGGAGTAATCGTTGCCCTAGCCAATGACGGCTAAGTCTAGAGATAACTTCATATTTTCGCCTACAGTGATGCAGCAGAAGTTTCCGAGGGGACCCCTCTGAGAGCTGGTGGGGGGAAACAAGATCTCCCAGATGCATACTCACTTTACAGAAAAAAAAAATGGAATGATATTTTCAAACGGCTAAGAGCAGACAGATAGTCTAAATTAAAATTGACAAAAGATAGCTGAGTGCACGGCTCAAAACTTGTGTTTATCTTCCAGGGTTAAATTTGAAGGCAAAAAAAATTTAATCTCTGCATTTCATGCTTATTGCTTGGGTGATATGTCTCTGTGTTCATTATTTTCTATTTATGTGAAAGGAGGTTTAAACTGTGCTAAAATGTAAACCAAAGGCAAACAGCGTTTCTTCATTTGAGCCGATTTTTTTTTTTTTTATGCCCCATTTTCCAATAATACATCTTATTTTGGGAAGAAGTCGAGAGATGTGGCCAGAGTTAAGTATATTGGCTATTAACTGTGTGGGGTGCACGTGGCTATTTATAAAATGGTCTATTTTTTGCCATCTGTTTCCACATTCTCTTGTCTTATTCAATGCCCTTCTTTTCCTAAAATGTTAGCTAAGGACTCCTAAATTAATTTTCAAGCCTTTTTTTTTTTTTTTTTTTTTGGCTCCTTTTGATCTTTGATATCTTTCAGGGATTTTTATTAAAAAAAATTTTTTTTAATGTTTATTTATTTTTGACAGAGAGAGAGAGACAGCATGAGCAGGGGAGGGGCAGAGACAGAGGGAGACACAGAATCCGAAGCAGGCTCCAGGCTCCGAGCTGTCAGCACAGAGCCCAACGCGGGGCTCGAACTCACAAACCGCGAGATCAGGACCTGAGCCAAAGTCGGACGCTCAACCGACTGAGCCACCCAGGCGCCCCCATTCGGGGATTTTTAAATGAAATGTCACCCACTCGGCCCAACCTTTAGTTTTATATTTTGTTTTCATCCTTCCCTCAGCTCAGTGGAACATCGTACAACCTCTTTCCTTCGCTTACCTCAGACCAGGGGTGAGCTGGGGGCTCCAGAGGGGTGCTGCAGGCCTCTGCCTGAGCTGGCGAGCCATGAGGACAATCGTTCTTTCTGCTTCTCTTCCCAGCCCAGGCCTAAATGCGTGTTAAACAAGGACTCATTCGAGGAGCTTCTTTCATCAAACCTGAATCTGTTTTGAAATAACTGGTTTCAGATGGACACGATTCTCTTAGAGATCACAAAATCCTGTCCCCCATTTTACGGACGTGGAAACTGAGACTCAGGCGATAGTAAATGCTTGCAGAAGGATCCCTGAGTACTGATAGAGTAAATAAGTTAATCAGTAGATTTTTATTCCATGTTCATGGCAGATTTAGAACCTAGAACTGGAAAGTAAGATACCAAATCCTACAAACCAAATAATAACAGCACAACTCGTGAACCTTTATTCACTCTCATCATAACTTTGTATACTTGTTTGCTAGGGCTGTCCTAAAACACTGTGGATCAGGGGACATAACAGATCTCTTTTCTCATAGTCCTAGAGAGTAGGTTCAAGGTCAAGATGCTGGCAGGTTGGGTTTTCCTCCGGCGGAGGCGGGGGGGGGGGTCCCTCCTTGACTTACAGACTTCAGCCTTCTTGCCGTGTCCTCATACAGCTTTTCCTCTGTGTGTTCGTGTCCCTCCGTGTGTCTAAATTTCCTCTTCTTATATAAGAAGACCAGTTAGATTGGATTAGGGCCCACCCTAATGGCCTCATTTTAAATTGGCCACTTTTTAAAAGGCTCTACCTCTAAATACAGTCACATTCTGAGGTATTGGGGATGAGGACTTCAATGTATGAATTTTTGAGGAGGGATGGAAATGTACAGGAAATCTTCAAGGCAGATAAGAAATTTTCTCCAAATACCGAATCTTGGATCATCCATAACTAATTACATTTGAGAACAAGGGCGTATGAATAAGTCATTTTAATTCCAAAATTATCACTAAGGATACCTGACTCTACCTTCATTCTGTGGAAGTTTCCTATAGTCTATTATCATAAGAAATTGAGATGGTCCTATAATAGTCCTATAATCTGGAGAAAATCTCCCAAGGAAATTCAACAACACAACCAAAGGACAGCTGACAGTCTATTAAGGGATGATTTTCTGTATGGGAACGCGGGGGGATTCGTTCTCATTCCTGGTCATCCTGTCAAAACCCTACTTAATTGTAACTTTGACACGTCAGTGGCAAAAATAGTTGTCCTCACTTCTTTAGATCTTCCGCAGGAAAAATGACCTGTCCGGGCTGTGCTGTTGTAAAGTTTTCATGGTCGCTGTCGGTTGGACGAGGCCCTACAACAGAATGTCAGTGAAAGTGCTGAAGGAGTCAAGGCCTTTGCTCCAGCTAAAGGGAGGTCCAGAATTTTAGCCGCACTTAACACTTGTAATTGAAACAGGATGAAAAAATGCACACAGATGTATGCAGCAACAGAAAATTTTGTAATATTAAAATAAAACTGGGGCGCCTGGGCGGCTCAGTCGGTTGGGCGTCCGACTTCGGCTCAGCTCATGATCTCGCGGTTTGTGAGTTCGAGCCCCGCGTCGGGCTCTGTGCTGACGGCTCAGAGCCTGGGGTCTGCTTTGGCTTCTGTGTCTCCCCCACCCCCCCTCTCTCTCTGCCCCTCCACCGCTCACGCTCTCTCTCTCTCAAAAATAAACAAACATTAAAAAAAATAAAAGTAAGCTCTTTTTCAGCCCTAAATTTCAAAATCTTTCAGGGAATAAATAAGCCAGTGCCTTTGTAAATGTATTACACTTTTAAGCCTTCCACTTATCAACTTTAAAGGCCAACTGCAATATTACAAAAGAAAACGTAAGCCTGTGTTATGGGAAAGCTGTCAATGACAGGAACGGATGTTTAATTTCCTCACTGATAGGGGCGCCTGGGTGGCTCGGTCGGTTAAGCGTCCGACTTCAGCTCAGGTCATGATCTCACGGTCCGAGGGTTCGAGCCCCGCGTCGGGCTCTGTGCTGACAGCTCAGAGCCTGGAGCCTATTTCAGATTCTGCGTCTCCCTCTCTCTGTGACCCTTCCCTGTTCATGCTTTGTCTCCCTCTGTCTCAAAAATAAATTAAAACGTTAAAAAAAAATTTAATTTCCTCACTGATAAAATTTGTAAGATAAAGCAGAATATAGGTACCTGTAACAATGTCTCCATCTTAATGATTTAAGTCTAGAAAAATTAGTTGTCTCTCTTTCATCGCTTTCAGTGGTTGACTTCCAGTTCTCTGAACAAAATCTCATGCCTCCTAACAGACCCTATACCGAACCACAAAGCATGTGTTGAAGTTCTAATCCCCCGTGATGGTTCATTTTATGTGTCGACTTGGTGGGGCCAAGGGATGCCCTGTGAGGGTATTTCTAAAAGGGATTACTATTTGATTCAGTCGACTGAGTAAAGAGATCCGCACTCACCAGTACGGGTGGGCATCATCTGATCCATTTGGATCATTTCTGATTTGTTTAGAAAAACCTTCTGACCCAGATGAGTGTCTAAGCCATGCAGCTCCTGCCACATGCTGGCGGAAGAACTCAAGTCTGGGAATCTGACCTCCCTTGTCAGCCTTCTGTCCACACCCGTCTTTACAGGAAGATGGTAATGGCGAGTGGTACAGAAACACGTTCCCCAGCACAGAGAACTTTATAGTCTTTTAACCTCAGAGAAATTATGCTTCTTCTCATAAGGACAGTTTTATCTAAGGTAATGATATCATCTAAGTCCTTCCATGGAGCCCAAATATATTTTTCCCTTGTTCCTAACATCACATTCACTAAGATATTTACAATTCCGAAACCAGGTGCAGCTTTTATATCTTGTACCATAATTAAGTATGGGAAGCAATCCGAAAAATCCCAAAGCATGCAGGTTTTACCGCAGCTGCAAACTTGTAAAGATAGTGGGTGAATACTTAAAAAACAATTGCAGCTGATTAGTGACAAATGCCAGCCCACTTCTGTCTAAAAAGGATTTGAAGAGCAGAAACTTCTACAGAAAATAAGAGACATTTATTACATTATTAAAATGGCGCCTTCAGTGATAAAATAATCACAGGTTGATGGGATCCCTGCAGAAGACAAGATAGGTTTACAAGAGTGGCCAAGCTCCTGGCATAAAACACGGAAGCATACTAGTAACCTGACTTGATGTATGGCCCTGCGATTGGGCTGCAAAGTCACTTATGGTTGCAGAGACCAGAACGAGTGCATGGAATCCCCTCCCCTCCCCCGACCCCCCAAGCCGGTGCAGAGTGAGACGTGTTCACAGGCCACCTGTTGAGATGGGGCCATGCAGGTGCACTTACGTTATTTAGAATTTGCAGGAAGAACAGATTCTGCATGAGAGGCCTGGGGAAGCATCTACCTGGGTGGAGTTTGGAAGATCGTCCTTCAAGATATGTCTGGAGAGTTGAGTCAGGTGGAGTGGAGACATCCGGAGAAGAGTGGGGGATGGGCTTCCAGGGCGTGAACGGCCTGAGCAAAGGCACGGATGCGTCACAGTGCAGGGCCTGCTTGGGGATGGTTAGAGCTCTGAAATTTTCATGGTGCACCCAGTGGGGAGGGATTGGAAATTGGGCGAACATGGCCGCCCCTGCCTGATTCTGTGGCATCATGGCCTTCTGGTTAAGCATCTGCCCTTTCTTTCTGTCGTGTAGGTCTGGAGGCCTTCATCTTGCCCTTGAAGCACACATTTCGAACCTAAAGCTACACCCAAAGCAGAAAATGAGTTACCGATTGATTTCCCGTGTGATGGGACACAGTGGTCAGTCTTCTGCAGAAGACTCTCCTTTCCAGTTAGATGTGAGTTCAGGAGGTGAAATCGTTGTCTTCTAGACTTTGGGCTCCTCCTGCATTTGGGCCAGGAGCCCTGCACTGGGTCATTGCAGAGAACCCTGTGACAGGCCCTTTGTGGCCCACGCTGAACAGCCTGGCTCACTAGAAGAGTTGGGTGATCTCTACAGCGGTGTATTGAGTTTTGATAGGATGCAACCAGACTGAAGCCTAATTTTTTTCTGCTGCAAAAAGCAAAGATGCGGTTCTCAGTCTCGTGGAGGAGTGGGAGTGTTCCCCTGAAGGTTCTTGCAGTGCACCGTGGGCGTAAGGGGCCTGTAGGTCTGGGAACTGTGTGCATCATCCTTACATATGTGTTCGCTGGGCTTTGACCTCCAGGCAAAACATATTAAAGCCATCTCTGAGCCCCAGACACTACTGGGTTTAAATGTCCTGTAGTGAGAAAAGAGGTTTCAAGTTCCATGCTTGAGATAGACTCAAAAATCCTTTCTAGACTTTCTAGGGTATTGTTATAGATTGAATTATTACACACCCCCCCTCCCCCAAAGCAGGTGTTGAAGTTCTAATCCCCCGTGATGGTTCATTTTATGTGTCGACTTGGTGGAGCCAAGGGATGCCCTGTGAGGGTATTTCTAAAAGGGATTACTATTTGATTCAGTCTACTGAGTAAAGAGATCCGCACTCACCAGTACGGGTGGGCATCATCTGATCCATTTGGATCACCATAAAAAGTGGTAGAATTCCCTCTCTTTTCTTAAACTGGGACATCCATCTTTTCCTGCCCTCAGACATCAGAGCTCCTGGTTTTCAGACCCTCAACTTTGGGCCAGGAGTTACACAGCTGGCCCCTATGTCTCTCAGGCCTTCGGACCTGGACTGAATTATGCCACCAGCTTCCTGGTTTTCCAGCTTGCAGATGGCAGACGTGAAGAGTCCTTGGGCTCCATAACCACACGCACCAATCCCTATAATAAATCTCATATAGATCTCTATATACCCATTTCCTCTTATATATATACCTCTATATATCTTATTGGTTTTGTTTCTCTGAAGCACCTAGACTGATACTTCATTACCTCAGAATGTGACCCTTCCTGGAAATAGGATGGTTGCAGATGTCACTGGTTAAGATGAGATGGGCCCTAATCCAATATGGCTGATGTCCTGCTAAGAAGGGGAAATTTGGAGACAGACATGCGCACGCGGGGAGAAAGCCATGCGAAGATGAAGACGGAGGTGAGAGTGATCCTTTGCACACCGTGGAATGCCAGAGATTGCCAGCAAAGACGGGCTGGGAAGACACAGGGAACGGAATCTCTCCCTCACAGCCCTTGGAAGGATGTGCTCTGCTGACGCATCGACTTTGGACTTCTAACCTCCAGGCTGTGAGGCAACACAGTTCTGCTGTTTAAACCACTTGGTTTGTGGCTCTTTATTATGGCAGCCCTACCAGACTAATGGAGGTCCCAGTGAGTGAGCAGGAGACCTGGCTGGGAGGGAGCACACCCCCATGACACAGGGGTGCCTTGAAAGGAGGTTGGTGGAAAGGGGTGGTCACCTGCCAAAGTTGCGTCTTTTTCCTCCATAGTCAACAACAGGACCCCTGCCTTTTCTCTGTGGAATTTCTGCCGGTGACATTTTACTCAAACTCTGTAGTTCTCTATCTTATGGAGAGGTGGGCTGATTTCAATCAAAGTCTGAAGTATGATGTATTTGTGGCTGTTGTTTACTCTTCTGTTGCTGTTGAGAATATGAAAATTTCCTCAGGTTGTCTAAACTGGAGCAGTAGGTCTGAACTAATTGGAGTGAAAGTCCAACCAGTTAACTCTTTATTACATAATATGTACAACATTTTATTGCAAGTGCATGAAAAATGAAAAGTTAAATAAGATCCTTGCTTTCAAATTAATCTATAAAGGAAAACATGGACTAGGAATCAATAATTATAAAACAAATTTTAAATTGATAAGGGCAAAGGGTGCCTGGGTGGCTCAGTCGGTTGGGCGCCCGACTTCAACGCAGGCTATGATCTCACGGTCTGTGAGTTCGAGCCCCGCGTCGGGCTCTGTCCTGACAGCCCAGAGCCTGGAGCCTGTTTCAGATTCTGTGTCTCCCTCTGTCTCTGCCCCTCCCCTGCTCATGCTCTGTCTCTCTCTGTCTCAACAATAAATAAAAACATTAAAAAAATTGTTTTAAATTGATAAGAGCTCTAAGTGAAATTTCATTTCCAATAATGGAAGGCTAGGTATTCAGATTGATCCTTCTTATGTAAATAATAAATTATGCTGGATACAATATTTCAAAAATGCCCTAAAAGACTTAAAAAGCAACAAAGTAGTGAGGAACTACTAGGCCAAATCTGAGGGTAAGTGGACCGTTCAACAGGGAAGACAACCTTCCAATTCTTCTCCCTCCCAAGCTCCAGTAGGGCTGGTTCATAGCACATGATCTAATCAGAACCAAGGAGAAATTAAGGCATTTGGAAGAGTTGGGATACTATTCCTTGGATTAGCCTGGAGCCATGAGCTGTGAAATCTCCTTGTTTGTTAAGTCAATTTCAAATCAGTTTTATTTCTCTTGTAATGGAAAAATCTTGATATAGGGGCCATCTTTGTAACGGAGATAGTCAAGTCATGATTTGGATGGGCTAGCCCTTAAGATGAATGACCAAGAACAAGAGATCTGGGAAATACTGATATTCAGGGTCTAGGAAGAGAGTGGAAAGCTATACATGAGGACCTGATAAAAGACAGGAGTCTGGAGTTTTCCAGATCTGAGGGAGAAAGGGGAGACATCAGCAATGCCAACGCATGCAGATCTCAAGGACCCTAAGACAAGTGTCTCTGAAGGCTGGGGGGTCATTGGTGACATTTGGGAGTGCCTTCTGAGGGGAGTCACATGGGTGGCATTCTGACTGCAAAGGTTCATAAATACATTGGAGGAGGGCACCTGCGTGGCTCAGTCAGTTGAGTGACCGACTCTTGATTTCGGCTCAGGTCATGATCTCATGGTTCATCAGGCTCTGTGCTGACAGCAGAGCCTGCTTTGGAGTCTCTCTTTCCCTCAAAATAAATAAATCAACTTAAAAAAAAAAAAAGAAATACATTGGAGCAAAAAGTAACAAAACAAAACAACTTTCTTTCTTTATGTCGGAGAATGGAGAATTGGTGAGGGCAAGGGTGCTACCCACTGGGCAGGACGGCCAGAGTGGAGGGAGTGAAATTAGAGAGGAATTTTTTAAAGAAGATAGACTAAAAAAGTCTTGGATAGGTAGAGGAGAGATCAGAGGTGCAAAACAGAGTACCTCGATGGGGAAAGTTCTGGAAGTGGCAAAAGGAAAGGTGATGGAAAAGGAAGGAGAGGAAAAGGAGGGAAAGGAGGGAAAAGGAAGAACAAAAGAGAGCTGCTTCTTATTCGGAGGCAGGAATCAGAGGGGAAAGATGGAACAAGGAGCGGTGAGTGGGTCACTTGTGCTCTTCAAATTGGGGGAGGGACCTGGTAGAAATAAATATGACAGAAGTATTAACTAAAGGGACATACATGCACTGTCAATTCCCAGCGAATGGGAAATAAAATATTTTTAGAGGAGAAAGAGGAGGCATGAACTGTTCCTTGGAGTTCCACTGTTTTCGACAATGGTACAGAGGGCTCTCATGGAGCTCTGGGCAGCTGAAAGGGACCATTGGCCTTTCCTCAGGCCTCTCCTCACTGGCCTAAATGCCTGAGGAAGCAGCCCTGCTATTCGTTCTTCCAAGGTGAGTATTTTTCTAGGCAAGAACCGTACTTAAGCTTCTCGAAATTCTATTAGTGGGCTGTCCGAGAGATACTTAACACCCACTCCCTTACAATGGCGGCCATTGGGGGCGCCTGGGTGGCTTGGTCGGTTAAGCGCCCGACTTCGGCTCAGGTCATGATCTGGCGGTCTGTGAGTTCGAGCCCCTTGTCGGGCTCTGTGCTGACAGCTCAGAGCCTGGAGCCTGCTTTGGATTCTGTGTCTTCCTGTCTCTCTGCCCCTCCCCTGTTCATGCTCTGTCTCTCTCTGTCTCAAAAATAAATAAATTAATTAAAAAAAAAAAAATGGCGGCCATTGGCTGCATTTCGCTCCCATATTCACTGGCACTTTCAACCATTACACCGTCAGAACTAATCAGGTCCTTCTTTCTGATAGGACAAGAAGGAAATGCTGTCTCTATCGGTGAATGCAGGCCACTAACAGATCAATGTGGGTGGGGGGAGAGGCCGCCGTGACCCCAACTGTCTCAAAATCCAGTTCCACGAGCAAAGGAAGAACTCCTCATGCTGCAAGATGCACATTGAAGGAAGAGCTCCTTTTTGCTGAGACAAGTGACACCATCCGTGTGCCACCTTCTGTGACACACGCTGTTTTTAGAAACACATTAGGGTGCGAGCTCTGGGGGATGTTTCTATCTACATCTAAGGCGATGTTAATGTTTGTGACTGAGCACCTAGCTGTGCAGTAAGTTTTTATTTATAAACATGGTTTCCGAACTATTGGGAGGAGCTGCTTTGGAAGCTACGGTGGGGAGGGGGTGAGGAAGGAGCAGGAAAAGGGGGCGCTGCTATTTCACATGGAGGGTTTTGACGTCTGAATAGAATTTTATTTAAACAAAGGTACTAAGGAAAAAAAAAGAAAACCGCTATTTTAACTCAGCCAAAGCCTATTACCGAGTATATTATTAGCAATTAGGCAAGCAGAATTTTTTTAAGGGAAGCTATTATCTTGGTCTTTAAATAAGAACCATATTGGATGATAAGTTAAGAATGTCAACGCCATTAACAGTGAACTGCTTTTTGCAGTTTAAAACCTTAGCGAACCTCCCCAAAGCTGTATCTTTTCCAGCTGCTAACATTGTACTTGTCTTTTAAAGATATTTCTTACCCCTAAGGCCTGGCCCAAACACATCACTTCCGATGTGGCTCATCTCAGATCCAGCCCCCAGCCCCCATCATAATGAATTCCCTCCTTCCTTCCTGTCTTTCTGTTGCTTTTGTGAGCATCTATATTATACTACAGATCACAGCACACCTTGCCTTAGATTTGCTTGTGTGTGTGAGCTTGTCTTTTCTGCAAGACTCTGAGCCTCTGGAGGGTTCTCATCCATTTTCATATTCCCCATTGCGCCTGCCTAGGCGTGGAGACTTGTAGAGGAGAAACCCGAAATAAACGTTTGTTTTCCTGAATTCTCAGCACTCATAGTGTTTCTTTTCCGACAAGGTAAGGGAACTGAGCAAAATATTCATCATGATGAAAATGAAATAGCTTCCCATAATAATGAAAAGTATTTAATGTTTTCACCCATTTGGAGAAGTCGTGGATGACAAAAATCACAGTGGTAAATGAACAGGACAGAATCCTATTTAGGCCTAACCTCTCGTGACGATTCTGTTTCTAGAAACTGCAAAAGTGTCCAGGATGACAGCTACCAGGATACCTCAGGTACAACTGACTTATTCAAGGGACTTTGAATTATTCAAGGGGCTTTGAAATATCTTCATCATCTTGAGTCCTTATTGATCAGGTGCCGATTTTCCTGTCTGTATAACTCAGATGTTCTTTGAGGTCCCTTCTAATTATAGGTTCTATGGGTATCTCCATTCTCTACTTCCCACATCTTTCTTTCTTTCTTTTTTTTTTTAAGAATTTATTTTTAAGTAATCTCTACACCCAACATGAAGCTCAAACTCACAACCCTGAGATCCAGAGTCGCACGCTCTGCCCCTGAGCCAGCCAGGCACCCTCACTTTGATTGAAGAAGAACGTCTTAGAAATTGTTTGAATAGCTGAGTTTGGGGATGAAAGGGTAAGGCATTTGCATAAAATCTTCGTTAGGTAGATACACGTCAGACAGGTTATCAATGATGCGAAATCCTCAGGCTGGCTTCATTTTCGATGCTCATGGGGCTGGGTAACACATAACAGTGACTTACTTTTTTCGGTTATGTCGACTAGATTGGGTAGGTAAAGACTCTTGGAAACGCTTGTGTACTGGATAATCACCACTCAAGGATGGCCACATTCGAATGCCTGGGATCTCTGAATATGTTACCTAATATGGCAACGGGGACTTTGCAGACGTGATTAAGGTTAGGATTTGGGGACAGAGAGGTCATTCGGGATTATCCAGATGGACCCGATGTAATCACCAGGGTCCTTTTAAGAGGAAGGCAGGACCCCAGAGCGGGTAGGAGGAGATAGGATGATGGGACCAGAGGCTGGGCTGAGGCAATGAGGCCAGGAGCCAAGAAAGGCGGGCAGCCTCCAGAAGCCAGAAGAGACAAGGCATAGATTCTGTGTGGGAGCCTCCCGAATGAACCAGCACTGCCCATACCTTGAGTCTGTGAGACTCACTTTAGGCTTCTGACCTCCAGAACTGTAAGAGATTAAATCTGTATTGTTTGAAGCTACCAAGCTTGAGGTAACTCGTTATGGTAGCTATAGGAAATATGTCTATCCATAATTCATTTGAAAACCTGTAATGCTGTTGTACCGTATATATATGATACACATACATATGTATATAATGACATTCTCTGTCACTTTTCCTTCAAGTAAGCTCATAGGCGAAAGCCTAGAAAAATGGAAACATATGAATGCAGTTAAGTTTAGCTCTTCTTTAAGGACCAGAAAGACACTGGGAATGAGACAGGCTGGTAAGAATAGGAAAAACCTTTGTATATATTCTTGTCTATACCCCTTCCATCCATTAGGCTTCCTATATATCTTTTTATTTGCTTTTTTTTTTTTATATTTTAGAGAAAGAGAGAGAAAGAGCATGCACATGAGTGGGGAGAGGGGCAGAGGGAGAGAAAGAGACGATCTTAAGGTGAGTATGGAGTCTGATGCAGGGCTTGATCACCTGACCCTGGAATCATGACCTGAGCTGAAATCAAGAGTCAGATGCTCAATGGACTGAGCTACCTGCCCCAGGCTTCCTGCATCTTTGATGGGAATGTTCCAACTGCTGATGGAAAATTGGTGGTAATTAGAAACTTTACTCCTGAAATAATATAAAACTCTTGGTAGACTGGGGGCATTTTGACATTTTCACAAAGGAGTGTTTCATTTAAACTCTTTTGGTTGCAAAGAACACAGATTACAGACTCAATCAGCATAGTTGGTGGAAGGAGACATTTTTTTTGTAAGTGGAAGTTGATTGTTAAGTCTGTGTTAAGTGTGTGTTAAGTGTGTCAAATTTGTTTCACCGTGCTGGGATGAAGGAAATTACTATTTTTTAGTTTTTCTAAGTCACATAAATCTGGCTTGGCCCCCACTTGCCAGGGTTGGTAGGAAATTTACAACTAGTCATGGTTGAGCTCTTGTCTCTTCCCCTGAGATCTAAGAATCTGGGAAAGAGTCCCAAGGACACAAGCTCCAATGTGCACAACTGTCTCTGCCTGTGTCACACTGGCGTCCCATTGGCCAGAGTAGTCATGGCTGAGCCCAGAGTAAAGTGAATAGGGGGGATTACACAATTCCATAAACACTGAGAGGTGGGGTTCCTTGGGGTGGGGGGGTCACACTGTAAACATTCAGCCCAGACTGACCTATCTCATCTACTTACCCTGGGTCACTGCAAGTTAAATTTCTTTGTCATGCATTTTTTAGCATTTGGTGCTTATTGTTCTACGTGCTATTACACTGTGAGTACCTCAGGTAGAAACCACATGGGTCGGGTTCAATGCCATGTCACCACCAAAAGGCACAGTGCATGGGACATTACAGGAGAAGGTCCTCTGGCCCCAGTAGAATGTGACTACGTGGACTATTATGTGACACAAGCATGTCCCACTAGGCTGCCCTTAGACCCAGCGGTCTCTGAGTTGGTCACTCCTGGTACAGACAGCTTAGAAAGAAGTTTGGGGCGATAAGCTTGCAGCATTGAGGGAGCTCAGATCAGCTTACAGGAGCGCCAAGTTCTAGGGTAGACCAAGTCCCCTAGCACCTTTCCCATTGCCCCCATCAAGAGCCATCCTATTTATCAAGCAATTCTTGGATGCTCATTTGGTTCCCCCAGTGGGCTCCCAACTAAAAAGAGAGATTTCCCTCTTCATCAAGGTTATGTCCCTCCTCCCCCGCTCCCACACAAATCAGTGTCATATGAATTAGTTGATGCAAGCAACTCTCCAAATTTTTGACCAATGATTTGTGCTTTGGAAGAAGCAAGGTGGAGTAGACTGAAGATAGGTTTATAATAAGACAACCCTGGATGTGAACTTGGGTTCTGCTTCTTCTTACCTGTCTGGTCTTGGCCAAGTTGCTAACCCTCTATGGGTCTGTGTTTCACCGTTTGCAAATGTTTACAATAATATCTTCCCTTTAGGGTTTTAATGAAGATGAAGTTAAATGACATAAATAGAGCTACCTTTTCCCCCCACTCCCCTGCCTTCCCTTCTCTCTCAGTTTGTCATACACTCGTATTAAGGGTTCTTAGAACAACAATACAGGCCTTGAGAAGACGTATTGTGGTATTAAACTACGGGGACTGAGCGTGAAACACTAGATTAAAACGGTTTTAATCTTGGTAAGAAACAAATTTAAAAATAGCTTATTTTTTAGAATCTTAGTGAAGTTCCCATGCCAAGAACAGGGTTCCCTACTTATTAAGTGCAAAAAGATTAAACATGAAATGAGGATAATGTATCTTAAAAGCTTGTATATAGTGACCTGGGATGATTAAGGACTTGTCTACGTAAGTACTCTGTGCCTTTCTTGTAAATGCTTGTAAAATAGAGAAAATTGGAAAGAGACCCAAGTACCACTCATATGAAGGAAAAGACTGTTATTTTGGTATAGAAAACAACACAATGACAACTTTTAGATCTCATTTCCTTTTTTATTGAAGAACAAAATGGGAAGATTTTATGCTTAATCATCTTTTGAAGCTGATGGCTTGGATAATGCATAGGATGTTCAAGATCCAAATGGCAGAGTAGACATGCATTAGAATGATGGCTGAAATTCACTGAATAATTTTGGGGAAGTTATTTTTACCGGCGCTTTGTCCGGATGCTTCAAAGTCTGTATCATCAGGGAAACCCTGTATCTTGAACTTATTCCCCCCATATCACGGCTCATATAGCGTTAAAAACTCTCTCTATTATTTCAACAGTTTCTTGCTCACGTTTAGACTTGCATTGCCATGGATTCCTTTTGGTATTATTTTCTTCAAACTGGAGTGGTTCCTAAGTAAGCCATCACTAAACAATATAGCATTATTTTGTCAAATCACTGACACTCAAAATGGAAGTAGAAGATCTAATCAAAGGTGTTTCGGGAGCGCCTGGGTGGCTCAGGGGGTCGAGCATTTCACTTGGGGCATGATCTCGAGGTTGTTGAGATCGAGCCTGGCCGTGTTGGGCGTGGAGCCTGCTTGCGATTCTCTGTCTCCTTCGTTCTCTGCCCCTCCCCTGCTTGCATACACACACTCTCTCAAAAGAAATAAAAATAAACATAAGAAATATTCTAGAAATGTTTTTGGAAGAAAGGATTTATAATGTGCCTGGACCCTCTTTGTTTCTTACGCATATTGTTGGTTTCCTATTAGACCACCTTCCCAATTCTGGATAATTCTTAGTGTTTTTTTCCTTCCTTTTCTTTTTTTTTAATGTTGATTTATTTTTGAGACAGAGACAGAGCGTGAGTGAGGGAGGGACGGGGTGGGGGGAACACACAGAATCCGAAGCAGGCTCCGGGCTCTGAGCCGTCAGCACAGAGCCCGACGCGGGGTTCGAACTCACGAACCGTGAGATCATGACCTGAGCAGAAGCCTGATGCTTAACCGACTGAGCGACCCAGGCACCCCAATTCTTAGTATTTTCTAATGTAATGTATTTATCTTAATGACCTAAATATAGATTGATCAATTTTTAAATTTTTTCTTTAAAGATTATTTATTTCCCCTACATTGTGAGGTATGCCTGAACATTTTATTTGCTGTCCTATTCCAGCAAGTTGTTACTGGTCGTGGTGGACTGAATGTCCCGGGCCTCTCAAAATTCATATGTGAAAACCTTAACTCCCAATGTGATGGTTTAGGAGGTGGGGGTCTTTGGAGAGCAATTAGCATTAGATGAGGTCATGAGGGTGGAGCTTCGCGATGGAATTGGTATCCTTATGGGAAGAGGAAGATGGCTAGCTTTCTCTCTCTCTCCTGTGAAGCTACGAGAAGGCCACCGTTGCAAACCAGAAGCGGGCTCTCACTAGGAAACCAACAAGTTGGCACCTCCATTTTGGAGTTTCCAGCCTCTGAAACTAAGAAATAAATGTCTGTTGTTTACAACACACAGCCTATGGTATTTTGTTCCAGCAGCCAGAGTTGATGAAAACATGGATTTTTTTCTCTCCTTGTAAAGGAACGCGGGATTTGCTCAGCTCCTTGTTAACCATTCCTAAGTGGAATGCAGCTGAAAAACAAAGGAAAACGTTAGTTGATGAAACTGCGCAGCCAGGTGGGAAGGGGAACAGAAGGTTAATACACACCAATGAACATTGGCAAAAGGCGATGATGTGGGTGACGTGAACATTCTCTGATAAAGACCCGAAGACTGTTCCAGAAAGAGCCTATCAAAAAACACAATATTTTTCTCCCTCCAAATTAATGAGTCGTCTAGTTGTTTGGCGTCACAGCCATGGCCATTTTAGTATCCTTCTATGATTGATGGCTTCCTCATCATTTTGCAAGGAAATTCTTAAAAATCGGTTATATTTGATACGCTCATGAACTTCCAAATGAGAACATCTGTTGTTTCCCTGTTATTCACAAATTCTGTTAATCTTAAAAACAGGGCTATCAAATTTGTTGGAGACGGTTTATTAATTTTATGAACTCGTGGCATTATTTTCTTATTACTCTGATATCCATCGGGAGGCCCCAGAGAATTAAATCAAAAGACTGGAAGGCTCTTCCCTCCTCTCGACTTGCCAGTCTCGCTCTTCCATCATTATTGCTATGTGACCAGTAAGGCCCAGGGTCAGCAGCACTGAACTCTCTTATAAATCTGAAGGAGACATATTGATTTCAACCGTCTGGAAATCCATCTTAAGAATGGAGATAAGCAATGAAAGGACAATTATTAAATAGTCAGTAACGCCATTCCCTTGGATTGTGAGCTGGTTAAAATCCCCTTGGCTTCTCGTAGAATGTGCCACCTAACACTACACGTTTGTGTTGACAAACGACTTCGGCTCAATATTTTCCTTTTTGATTCACGCAGTTTTCCCTGAAGCGGGGGGGGGGGGGGGGGGGGGGGGACCACAGGAGAGGCAGGCTTTCCGGTTCAAAATTCCTTACAGATGAAGTTTTAGCAGAATCTATAGTTTGTGCCAGAGTGATGTAAGCCACAAGGAGGGTGTACCCTCAGGATTTGCTGGAGAAATGAAAATAGGAAAATCACCTTCAGAGATAATTTGTTGCTGATGAGACGAGGAAGAAAGCCTTTTAAATCACATGAAAAAATTCTCCAGGAGGTAATATGAGTATAATTTAATAAACTTGGTCTAATTAATGATGACATTTATTATTGTTGAGACAGGAGGGTGATATTCTGCATGGAGATTGGAAAAGAAATAAGGACCAGGAAGAATTCTTCAGTATTTCTTGAGTACAGTACAGCTCCAGGAAGACTTAGGAAGAAATATTTTCCTTAGAGCAGAGAATCAAAATTTATCACGAAACTATCTATCTTACCAGTGCCATTGCTGCTGTAAATGCATAATTTCGGCCTTTGGGTTTCCAATATGATTCTTGGTATATTCATCAGAATCCTCTTGTGAGCAAGTGGCAGAACTCAACTCAGACTAGCTTAGGTGGAAAGAGTTCAGAGGGGCTCATTCCGGGAGCTTCACGCACTTTGTGACCCAGGCACGGTGCAGGGTCCCACACTCAGGAGGGCGCTGCCCTTGGGTTTAACGCTCTGTGGTTGCCATTGATATTCTTAATAATTTTACCTTTGAATTTGTCTTCGTAAGTGAAATCTGATAAGACAATGGAGACTGGCCCAGAGGCTTGGAGCTTTGGCTCATAGCCCCCCCACCCCCCACCCCACCCTTCCCCCCTCCCCCCTCCCCCCTCCCCAGGATGCGCTCTCCACCGCCCACTTCCCCAGTCCCTGGTGCCCAGGCCTGGGATCGCCACATTTAGCAAAAATGAAGCAAAACCAAACCGAAACAGGATGCCCAGTTACGTCTGAATTTCAGATACCAATGAATCATTTTTAAGTGTCCCTCTGTCTCAGACATTGCACGAGCTAGACCGCACAACGATCTGACACCCAAATTTCACTGGGTATACAGTACTTGATCTCCTATCTCCCTCCGAGCGGAGTCACCTCCGGGGCCTCGGCCACAGGCGGGTCCCCGGGTGCCGAAGCGAAGCGGGAGCGGGAGCCGCGGGGTTGGGCGCACGTGGCCGTGGCGCGGGGCGGTCGCTGTCCGTCCTCCCCCGGCTGGCGGCGCTGTGCGCTCTAGGCGGAGGTGAACCTGTCGCCCGCCTCCTTTCGGCCGCGCGGCGCATCCTGGCGCGGAAGCCAGCGCTGGGCCTGGGAGATCGGAGCTGGTTTAGGGCCACCTGGGGGTGGGACCCCGCACTCGAGCCCCGGCTCGAGAGCCCGGACGGTCGGGGCTGCCTCGCCCGGATCCCCGCGCCCCAGGGAGTGCGATAGTCGCCAAATAAAAAACATCGCGACGGAGCCTGAAAAAGACCGCGGAAGAAAAGGCAAATGCGTTATAGTTTAGTACCTTCCACGACACCCTTTCCCTGCCTTTGAACGAGAGGCCCCGTAATTTTATTTTGCATCCTAGCGGGTCCGGGGCTCATCTCACAGGGAAGAGCCGTGGTAGTTTTGCAGTTTGCTGCAGGTGGAGACGACACTGGCCGAGTTCCCTCCAGCTCACTTTTCTGCTTCTTCAGGAACTTCCAGTTCCTTCTTAGGGCAGCAGCTGCCGGGACCTCTCTTGACTCCCCGCTTAACAGCCAGGACCGAAGGAGATAGTTCCGGTTTGAATGACGTTGGGACGCAGTCCGATTGCTCCTGCTTGGGTCCCCTGTGTCCCCTAGGACCCTTCTTGGCGAGTGAAGTGGCCTTGGCACAGCCCTCCCTGTTGGCAGGAGAGCGCTGGAGAAAGGAGTAGAACCAACCCAGTTATGGTGGGAAGACGTCACTGTGAGATGATTTCATTTTTTGCTCTAAGGTCATTTCCCTACACTTAGTTAGTATGAATGTCTTTCCTAGAGCTCTTTTACCTCTGAACTAATTCATGCAATTCATTGTTCGAAAGTACTGAGTTTACAGCAGGGCGCCCCACCCCCACCCCCCCTGCGATGACCGAACAATGTGCAAATGTCCTCTGCAGCCCAGCTAGGAGGGTACTTCAAACTCTCTCTTAAAAACTGTAACCATTCTTACGTTTAGAGTTCCTCTCAGATTATGTTTGGGGGACCTGGCAGATGTCCAGACGGCTATTCATTCATCCTTCCATCTGTTCTTTCATTTGTTGATTCAACGAATATGTAGTTTAGGCTAAGAACAAGTCTTGGGGACTGAAAGTTCCCGGGAGGAGAAAAATTCTGTAAACTAGTAACTTGTATTATAAGTATTTAAACTGTCTAGTATATCCACAGCAGAGGCACCAAAGACACATGGAGTGCCCTTCTTCCTTCCTTCCTTCCTTCCTTCCTTCCTTCCTTCCTTTCTTTCCTTCTTCCTCTTTCTTTCTTTCTTTCTTTCTTTCTTCTTTCTTTGTTTCTTTCTTTCTTTTCTTCTTTCTTTCAGGTTAAGATGGAAAGAGCTAGACTAGGTTTTGGATTGTGGAGTAAGAGCTCAGTCTGGGGCTGTTATTAAATTATTGGCATTTTCTAGGAAGTGTCTGGGGGAAAAAGAGGAGGAGCTTTGAGGGGCTGAGTAGTGTCCTTGTGCAGTCGTTGTGGTGGCTTGTGGCCGGGAAGATTGTTCTGAGTTGGCTCCAAATGTAGGCATAGCCTGAAGAACATAAGCCAGTTTCCTAGGAAGTTATTTTAAAGGTGTGTCCAACTGCAGAGTGAGTCAGAGATACTTTTCTTTTTCTGTGTCTAAGGGCACATGTTTCTTGCTTTCTCTTATACACATATAATGGTTCGTTATTTTTGTCAGTCCTTTGCAAAAAAAAAAAAAATTACTTTCAGCTGAGAGAGGTGTTGAATGGATTTTGGTTGATAGATACTAACGTCAGTCTCTTAATGATTTTTGATTGTAAAGGAAAAAAAAATACTTGACCTCAATTTAACTTGAAACTTCCCAGTAACAGTAACTAAATCAACTTATAAAGAATAAAACATTAGTGGCAAAGTTCATCTCAGGGCATGGTGCGACAAACAGTATTTTTTTGAGTGCTAATTATAAAGGGTATTGTGTTTTCCACCTCAAATTTCCCTTGTTCATTGCCAGTTATGTAGGAAAATGATTTTCTTTATGAACCTTGTATCCTGCCTCCTTGATATAATTACTCATTAGTTCTAGGAGGTTTTTTTGATCAATTCTTTCAGATTTTCTACATTGACGATTATGTCACCTGTGACCAAAGAGTTTTACATTCTCCCTTCCTGTCATGGACTGAATGTTTGTGTCCCTCCAGATTCATATGTTGAAATCATAACAACCCCCCACCCCACCAGATAGTGGTATTAGGATGTGAAACTTTGGGGAGGTAATTAACTCATGCAGGTAGAGTCCTCTTGAATGGGATCAGGGTCCTTAAGGGACCCCAAAGAGCACTCTAGCTCTTTGGCAGCCATATGAGAATACAGAGATAGCAGTCTGCAACTGGGAAGACGGTCCTCACCAGAACCTGATTCTTGGGGACCCTGATCTTAGACTTCTGGTCTTCAGAACTGCAAGAAATAAATTTTTATTGTTTGTAAGCCAGAATACCCAGTCTGTTATAGCAGCCCAAACTAAGACACTTCCCAATCAGAATACATTTTATTTCCTTTTCTTGTCTTATTGCATTAGTTAGGACTTCCAATGTGATGTTGAAAGGACTGGTGGAAGGAGACATCTTTGTCTTGTTTGTGACACACGTGAGGATTTAAAGTACTATTCCAGGGGCACCTGGGTGACTCAGTTGGTTAAGCATCCGACTTCGGCTCAGGTCATGATCTCACGGTCCGTGAGTTCAAGCCCCTTGTCGGGCTCTGTGCTGACAGCTCAGAGATGCTTCGAATTCTGTGTCTCCCTCTCTCTCTGCCCCTCCCCTGCTCATGCTCTGTCTCTCTCACTCTCAAAAATAAATAAACATTAAAAAATTTTTTTAAAGTACCATTTCAGAGGTCATCATTTAGCTTGATTAAAAAAAAAAAAACTTACTATGTTTTCCATATTGACAAGGATGAAGCAATAATACCCAGAATTGGTGAGAATGTCTGGCTAAAAGTACTCTATTACCCTTATTGTAAGATTACAAACTGGTACATTTTCAGAAGAATTCTGCTGTGGACTGTCTACCCACATTTAAGATTTCACCATTAAATGTCTAGGAAATGCTCACATAAGCACAAATATTTAAGAACAAGTATTGCAATATTGTTTATGGCAGCAAACATTCAGAAACAATCCATTTATCCATAATAACAATGGATCAAATAAATGATGATATATTCACATAGTGGAATATACTATTCAGCTGTTAAAAAGAATACTAGATCTCAACTATGTATTGACATTGGGAAGGTGTCAGTAAAATACATTATTGTGTTAAAATGCAAGTTTCAGAACAGAATATATAGTATGGGATATTTGTAAATATGCTAATATAAGCACAGACAACATTTAGTAGAATTCATGAGAGATTGTTACCATTAGTTACCTCTGATTGAGAATGAGTAGATCACTGGAAAAGAAAGAGGACTATTTCTATTCATTTTATGTTTTTTGTATGTTAATGGAAACCATGTAAAATATTTAGAACTGGGGGAAGAAAAATCTTGTGATTTAAACACTGTAAGCATCTACAAAACATTTGAAGCCTTATAAATTACTCACAAAATATTCTTTCTCTACTGATTTGCCCCTGGCCACTTAAAAGTAACAAAAAATTCTCTTTATTTTGAAATCTTATATTCCCTCATCAGTGCTTAGAAAGGATTTTTTTGGTGCCTCAGTAATATATATTAAAACATTGCAGCCTCAGAATATCCATTGGTTTTGTTTGTTTTGTTTTTAGGCTCTGCAGGCATATGTTTCATCTATTTTCTCATTTTTTTTCTTGAGGGGGTTGAAATATTGAAGGATTTTTTCTCTTTTTTTTAAATGAGGGAGATTTAACTATATATAGTTAAATATATATATTTTAAAAATATTTTTAAAATATTTTAAAATTTTTAAAATATTTTTAAAATATATATATTTAACTATATATAGTATATATACTATACATAGTATATATAGTATATATAGTATATATATATAGTATACTTATTTATTTAAATATATATATGTATATATATATATTTATATAGGGGAGAAAGAGCAAGAAAGAGGCAAAGATTAAAGTTAGGGTAGAATCCCAAGAATGGGTGGGTGAATAAATGCAGAGATTTTTTTTGCAGTGGAGAAAAGCAGCGAGAAATTTGACACATGATTATTCATCTGCTACTGGGGTTTCTGACAGCTGTCAGGCCAGATGAGGGGTGCCCGGGCAGGCCTGTGCTTATAAATGTCTTCCAATGGGCTGTCTGGGAAAAAGTGCCCTCACTGCAGTGTGATGTTGGTTTCTGTGGCAGTAATGCTCCCCGCCCCCCCCCCCCCCCCAGGGTCAATTTCAGGATACCGGTGTTTTGCATGCTAGAGATTTATTAATCAAAATTCTTTAGTTGACAGAAGTTGCTACCTCCAGCATATCGCCAGAGAGATAGATTAAGGCACAGCATAAACATAGTCCTTCATTCTAGTGTGTCGATTTTATGGGAAGATTTGGCAGAGAACGTGTTATTTTCATGTAAAACAAACACGGGTGTAGTCTTAGTCCTCTTGGGCTGCTATAACACAAGTACCATAAAGTGAGTGGCTTATAAACAATAAACATTTAGTTCTCACAGTTTAGAATAGGAAGCCCAAGATCCCACTACTAGCGGATTTGGTGTCTGGTGAGAACTCTCTTCTTTGTTCCCGGGGAAGCCATTTTTTTGTTGTGGCCTCATAGGGTGAAGGGGGCAAGAGGTCTTTCTCGGGGCTCTTTTAGAATGGTACTAATCCATCTTTGTGACCTGCTCATCCCCCAAAGGCCCCAACTCCTAGTACTACCATCTTGAAGGGTAGGATTTTAACATGAACTTTGGGGGGACACAAACATTCAGACCACAGCAGCTATATTATGGGGTAGAATATAAAATTTGATGGACCCCATTTCAACATAGTACTGGAAGTCCTAGCCAGAGCAATAAAAAGATACAAAAGACAGCCAGATTGGAAAGAGAGAGGTAAACTTATCTCTATTAGCAGATGACGTGATCTTATATATGTAGAAAATCCTAACGAGACCACAAAAAAGATAGAACTAATAAATGAATTCAGTGAAGTTGTAGGAAGCAGAATCAACACACAAAAACTAGTCCTTTTTCTAGGCACCAAGAACAATATAAAAAAAAAATACTAAGAGAGCAGTTCTACTTACAAGAGTATTAAAGAGACAAAATGCTTAGGAATATGCTTAATCAAGGAGGTGCTTGTACACTGAAAACTACAGAACGTTGTGGAAAGGAATTAAAGACGAATAAATGGAAAGACGTCCCGTATTCAAGGATTGGAAGATTTGATGTTATTAAGATGTCAATACAATCCAAAGAGATTTACAGATTTGATGAAATCCCAATCAAAATTTCAATGGTATTTTTTGCAGAAATAGATAAATCCGCTCTAAAATTTATATGGACTCTCAAGAGACTCCGAATAGCCAAAACAATCTTGAAAAAGAGCAAAGTTAGAAGACTCACATTTTCTGCTTTCAAAGCTTAACTACAAAGCTAGAGTCATGAAGAGTATGGCACTGGCATGAAGACAGACCTATAGATGGGTGAAACACGGTAGGGAACTTTCCCTTTGCTGATTCTCAGTGGTCTTGGGCTCAAAATAATCCATATGCCAAAGAGGTGTATTTGGGGATGGTGTATTCTGGTATACTTCAATTTGCAAGGTCAAATTTTGTTGTGTTGCAAGGTTATTCAGATACCTCACGTCCTTCCTTATTTGAATTTACGTAAATTAGTTGATTTGTGAGGGAGGTCGATCTGCGAATTTTACATTTTCTTGTAGTGTTTCTAACTATTTTGAAATTTTGTTGTCATGTACATAGGTTATTGTTAAATTGAACATTTTTTATCGACGTAAAATATCTCTCCTTGCCCCATATGTTTATTTTATCTGATACTAATAGAAGTCTTTCACTTCAGCTTTCTTTTTTATCATTGGTGCCGTATTGATCTGTCAATGCTTTTAACTGTTCTGTGTCCTGCAAATTCTGTTTCACTTGTTTTGTCGGTGGTGGTGGTGTTGTTGTCGTTCTCATTTTGTTTTAGTGAGCAAGTTAAATTTAATAATTATTTTGTGGATAAATTGTGTAGTTGGTCCTACTCTTGCCTTTTGTTTTGTGTTCTTCGTTTGTTATATGTTTCGCTGATTCTGTTTCACTTTGAACTTTGTTGTCCGTTTTTTTCTCCTAATTGGCTACCCATTAAATTTTAAGAAGACATTTATTTTATTTATTTTTTAAAACATGTTTGTTTATTTTGAGAGAGAGAGACAGAGAGTGCACATACATGTGTGAGCTCGGGAGGCTCAGAGAGAGAGGTAGAACCTCTTTGCTGTCAGCTCAGAGTCTGACGTGGGACTCAATTTGACAAACCACGAGATCATGACCTGAGCTGAAATCAAGAGTCAGACACTTAACTGACTGAGCCACCTAAGCTCTCCATGAAGATATTTAAGTCTAATATGTTTGTCTATGAATGTAAAGGATTAATCATTATATTTGACCCCCTTCCCATTTGGTTCAATCATCTGATGAAGATGAGACCCTCAGCAAGCTTTAGCTTTTATTTTACTGATTGCCTGTATTCAGAAGACCTATTGACTCTTTTTTTAATTTAGACATTCCACTCTCTTTGTGTCTCATTCGCGATTAAGGCATCCCAGCCTTCTGATTATTGAAATTTGTTTTTGAATCAGTCAGTCTGATTATAAATCAGAGATGTGCATTCATAAGAGTGCATGTTTTGGTAACTGCTCTTAAAAATTTTTTTTTTTAACTTTTATATTATTGAGAGACAGAGCATGAACATGGGAGGGGGAAACACAGAATCCAAAAGAGGCTCCAGGCCCTGAGCTGTCGGCACAGAGCCTGACACGGGGCTCGAACTCACGAACCGCAAGATCATGACCTGAGCTGAAGTCGGACGCTTTACCAACTGAGCCACCCAGGCGCCTCTGTTTTGGTATCTGCTCTTCTACTGAAGTCACATGCAGTTTTGACGTGCATTCGTTCTAAGTAAAGATATAAGGATATTCAATTCAGTGAACTGTGCTGGTGAAATGCCTCAGATCATACTCTCTTTTAAAACAATAACTGCAAACATATGTACATATGTAATTGACACAAACTGCAGTTATGTGAATGCAGTGGGAACCTGATAGCCAATAACTGAATGCTGCTGATTCTCTGGGGTCTTTAGAGACTCTTGCACATTTCAGGGTTGTGGAGTCACCCTGGTTCACCTTATCACAGGGCTGCCTCTGACTGAGCTACATGCAGTTTCCTAAATCTGCCGCCTCTTCTGCCTCAGGGACTTCGCACGTGTTGTCATCTCTGTGATGGAGTGCGTCCGTGAGAACTGGTTGGAAACAAACTGCTTGAAAGCTGTTTAATATTAAAAAAAAAAAAGAATAAAACATTAAGTTTCATGCTAAGATTGGATCAAACACACTGTGTTAGTTTGCTAGGACTTCCATAACAAAACACAGTTGGGTGGCTCAAGCAACAGCAATTTATTTTCTCGTAGTTTTGGAAGCTGTAAATCCAAGATCCAGGTGCCAGCAGGGTTGGTTTCTTCTGAGGTCTCTCTTGGCTTGAGATGGCCGTCTTCTCTCTGTGTCCTCACACAGTCTTTCTTATGTGTGTATGCATCCTTGCTGTGTCCAAATTTCTTCTTACATTGGATTAAGGTCCACCCTAAAGACCTCATTTTAACTTAATCACTTCTTGAAAGATGATTATCTTCCAATATAGTCAAAACTCGAGGGATTAAGGATTAGGGCTTCAATAGATGAACCTTGGAGAGACCCAACTCAGCCTATAATACATATCAATGAAACAGAGTTGGTGATGGGGGCTTGAGGATGAGGGAGGAAAGAAGAGAGAAGGTCGAACCAGACATTGATTATTTTGTGCCTTCCATGCACGGTCCTCGCCCTGCCCCATCCGTACCTTCAACTTGCCTAGACTACCCTTCATCTTACCAAGTGGTGTAGTCCCTGGAGAAACTCAGGTGTAAAAGGTGCTAGGAAGCCCAGAATTCTAGGTTGAGTTTAGGCATCAGTAAGCCAGGTGTGGCCATGCTCAAAATGAGGAAATTTGTTAGTGGGGAAGAAGCTGGCAGGTGCTTTATTTTGATAGAGGTCACGTGCAGGTTTCTTTCCAAAACTCCTCCCTACCTATTTTCTCATTAGAAATCAGCCATACACATGAAGGCCACAGCAAACCAGAGGATCCCATTGGGTATCTAGTCCCTGCACCTGTTCTCCCATCTCACTGGTCCTTCTTCCAGAGTGGCATTGCATGGAAAATGGCAAGAATCTGCATTCATTCTCTGTAAGCCCACTTGAATATATTTTCCAAAATATCATTGAATGTCACTTCTTTTTTTTTTTAAAGTTTTCATTTTTTTACAGAGAGAGAGAGAGGGAGGGAGAGAGAGAGAGTGCATGAGCCAGGGAGGGGCAGAGAGAGAGAGAGAGAGAGAGAGGGAGAGAGAGAACCCCAAGCAGGCTTCGTGCTGTCAGTGCAGAGCCCAGTTTGGGGGCTCAATGGCACCAACTGTGAGATGACCTGAGCTGAGATCGAGAGTCAGACGCTCAACTGACTGAGCCACCCAGGCGCCCCTGAATATCTGGTTCTGTTTAAAATTATCATGAGAGTCGATCTGTAAATAAAGGCGCTGCTGTTGGCCAAATGTGACTGAATTAAATTGACTTGATACTGAAGTACATATGAGGTGGTGAATCTCATTCGAAACATTTTGGGGATCAGCAGCTCCGAAATATAATACCTTTACCTGTTACGACATTTCCAGGACATTGTTTTATCTGCTGCTTTTTTTTTTTAAAATCAATTGCTGCTTTTGGCACAGACTTCCTAGCTTTCTAATTGCCCTAAATTTCTTTTCTTATTGAAGACATGTTTAACAATTGAATTCGTTAGCTTAGAAATTAACTAGACTTTTGTTTTTTAGCAACTGCCCATCATTGCCGTGCTCCCAAGGAGGTATGAATCCAAAGAAATCTGTAAAAATGTTATGTATCTAATTAGGTTCAGTGAAAAGAAAGTGAAATTTCAGACTTGAAAATGGAGGGCTGTTGTAAATTGCTAGAACTGAATTGTGTCACCCCCAAAATTCATATGTTGAAGCCCTAATCCCCGATGTGATGGTCTTTGGAGGTGGGGCTTTGCGGGGGGTAAGTAGGTTTAGATAGGTCATGAGGGTGGGGTCCTCAAGATGGGATTAGTGCCCTTAAAGAAGAGACCTGAGCTTGCTTTCTCTTTCTCACTCTCTAGGACTCAGAAAGAGCCATGGTGAACACACAGTGAGAAGGCAGCAGTCTATGCGCCAGGAAGTGGCTTCTTACCAGGAACAGAATCTGCCAACCCCTTGATCTTGGACTTTCCAGCTCCCAGAACTGTAAGAAATAAGTGTCTATTGTTCAAGTCCCCCTAGTCTACTTTGGTCTAGCAGCCTGAGCTAATGAGGATATAAGTATTCCTAAACAATGATCATATCGGACAGCACTCTGCAATGCCAAGCTTTCTGAACTTCGGGGTAGGGAAAGCTTTCAGTCCACGTAAACACTTTGTTCCTTATTAGCTCAGACCTACATGCCGACCAGTCTGTTTGTGCTGTCATGAGCCCATCAGCATCCCCCAAACAAGACCAAAGTAAAAACGTGAATCCCAACTTGGCGTTGGAATTCCTTTGTGTTCTATGTGTCTAGCCCTCTGTGAGGCACTAGACACGCGATGGTCGGCAAGACCCATATGGTCCCTGATGTTGCACTTACAGGCTTTTGGGGGAGATAACAAGAAAATAGACAATATGAGAACAAGTGTTCTGAAGGCGGAGGAACCGGATGCAGTGGGTGGTCCAGGAGCTCCTAGGACTGTACAGAGAAGCTGACATTAAAGGTGGTCAGGAGCAGGAAAGGTTACAGGACAGGAAGAGTTCCAGGCAAAGAACTGTTCGAGAAACTGAAATAATTCATTTGTGGCTAGAACACGAGAGATGAACCTGAGAGAGTTACCCTCATCTAGACTCTGCAGGGCCTTCTAAGCCACGGTGGTTTGAAGTTGTTTTAAGGGCACTGATGAACGACTGAAGTTTTATGACAAAGGTTTGATCATATTTGCATTTTAGAAAGATGGCCCTGGTTTCTCTGTGAAATGGATTGGATCGGAACAAGAAAACAACCAGTGATACCCGGTCCCTGGAATAATGGTCTAGGGCAGATGATAGAACTGGGCAGAATGTAGAGATTCTTAGAGGGTAGACTCACTTTGGTAATTGAGCAGACGCTGGACGAGGTGAGGAAGAGTGAGAAGTCAAGGGAGACATCTGGATTTCTGACAATTACATTTGGATCAAATAAAGGAAAAACATTACTGGACCTTTTTAGAAGGTCTGTGGGGACCTTGGGAGAGCCAGACTGAAGTGACCTGAGGAGTTAGTGGGAGATGACGAAACAGGGTTAGGTTGGGAGGGCCATTGTTCATTATGCTACTATTCCCTGAAGCCCACCACTGTCCATTTGCCACATAGTGTATGGCTGGGGGAGGGTGATGTGGGCAATACCAAAATATCACTTCCGGGCTGCAGGCCAGATGGACATCCAAAATGGGGATTCTGTGGATTGATGATATTTCTCATAATATTCTTCTAGGTTCTGGTGAGGTTGGGACACAGAGATCTTTGACAGGTCTTCACTCCTGGCATTCCAACACCACTGTGTTGGATTGGGGTGGCCCAACTTAGCAACTGCCTACATACCAGAGGCCCCAAATCACTGCTTATTGCCTTGAGTTGAATTGGAAATAAATATATGTCCTGGTTGAACATCTGGTCAACTAATTCTCTTGGCCTGATCCTAGGGAGGATTGGGAAGCAGCATGCTTTCCTCTGGATTCCCAAAGAAATAACACTATCTGCTCAGACAAAATTTGAAAAAGCCCTTAATTGATGAAGAGCCATTTCTGCATCTTATTGTTTAAGTTCTTTTCAAATTTGAATTGGTGTCTCATTGGGGTGCCTGGGCGTCCAGTCGGTTAAGCATCTGACTTGATTTCAGCTCAGGTCAATATCTCACAGTCGGTGGGATTGAGCTCCGCGTTGGGCTCTCCACTGATAGCCTGGAGCCTGCTTGGGATTCTCTTTCTCTCTCTCTCTCTGCCCCTCCCTCCCTCAGAATAAATAAACTTAAAAAAAAAAAAAAGACTGGAATTGGTATCTCAGTGGGAAGCTCCCAAGGGAAGAAATCCTGGGTAACTTTCTTGGGAAGGAGTCAAGTTATAGCCTCCAACATGGCTCCTTTTTTGCCCCGCCCACTTTCTCTGCCTACTGAGTCCAGAGATTGGGATTGGTCAATCCCACCCCTTCCTCTAACTCTCACCAGTCCTGATGAGGTTCCTTTATGGCACATGGGTCTCTCCTCCCGCCTGTCAGGAGGCCCCTCCATTCAAGTCCCCTACTCACTAATTCGGTGTGACCCCAGTCCACCGTGTTCACCGTGGTCTTGGCCTTTGCTCTCGATCGAGTGTTGCACGTGTCCCTCTGACTCAGTTTTGATTCTGTTCCCCTGAGGTTGTCATGAACACCCCCTGCCCTTGCCTATGCCTTGGTTCTCCATGGCCAGTCTGTATACTGCTGTGTAGCCTGTGGGCTTTCTGGAGAGTTTATGACTGGCATGATTCAAGTCTGATCATATAAGAAGATGGAAAGTAGTCTAAACTGGCTAACTAGAAGTTAAATAAAACCTTGACACATTTTTAAAAAACCCAAGAAAATAAAGTTTATGGTCATTTAAGTTTGGGGGAAAAAACCGAAAGTGGTCCAAACCACCCCTTAGTTTTTTATTTACCTATTATTTATTCATTTCATAAGTGTAGATTGGTGAGGCCGACATATCAGTTAGATGTGTGTTTGAAAGTTCTCCGCAAGATATTTTAAAACTGCTTAGAGACGAGGGCTTGAAAGAGGGATAGTTAGCCTGGGGAAACTCAAATAAAAGTCAATTTAGTGGCTGGAGTAAGAAATAAGAGCCAATTTAATAGTTTAAGGTGAGAAATGACACAGACGTGAAGCAGGACAGCTGGGACAGATTGGACACATTTCGAAGCTATAATCAAGCAGGATGAGTGGCAGACTTGTGGGGAGGAGGGTGCGGATTGTCGAAGACAACACTCAGGTCTTTAGCCACTGACGATGTGCCATTTGCGATGGTGCTGAATGAATGAAGAGAACTAAACGACACGAGCCTAATTCTTTCCATGTTGAATTTGAGGTGCTTCTGGAAAGATTGAGGAGGGAAGGCTGGTAAACAATCAAAGTGTGGAGGCAGGGAGACAGTTCAAGGCTAAGGATTGACACTCATAATCTATTTAGTTTTTGGGTTTTTTTTTTTGCTTATTTTTATGCTCTCAGATATGAAAACTAACCAGTCTGAGGCAGTTTTCAAAGATACGGCACACCATAAAGTTAAAAAAAATTTTTTAAGTGGGGAATTTTCAGAGTGGTGAACAGAAGTGGAGAACAGTCAGTGGAGAACAGAAATAGAAGTTTCGAAAAACTTAAGGTCCGAGGTGTAGACACACATACACACACACACACACAGGTGCCTTTACCTATTGCTAGAGGTAGGCGTCTCCGAGTTTTCTATGACCCACCGCAAAGTGGGAAACATTTGATTCGCAGTATTCCTAGGACAGAAGTGCTATTTGGGGTTATAACTATCCTTGGTACTGAGATTTGAAAGACAATTCTTCTGTGGGTTCTCATAAAGAGGGTATCATGTGATTATAGAGAACAGTATTCTTTTTTAAAAAATATATGTATTTATTTATTTTTGAGAGAGACAGAGTGCAAGTGGGGGAGGGGCAGAGAGAGAGAGGGAGACACAGAATCCGAAGCAGGCTCCAGGCTCTGAGCTGTCAGCACGGAGGCAATGTGGGGCTCGAACTCACAGACCGCGAGATCATGACCTGAGCCGAAGTCGGACACTTAACTCACTGAGCCACCCAGGTTCCCCTGTATCAACATTTTTAAAGGAGAACCATACGTCAACAGCTAATTGCATTTGCGTTAATACTGATATCTTGTCATGAATTAAAAAACGTGTCTGAATATATTGTCACTTTGTCTTCCCCAGAGGCTGGAGGAAGGAAGCCTGGCATGCAAGGTAAAGGTTTTCCTTGGAAAATTGTTTTGGATACCCACTGACATAGGAAGAATTATTGATGGAAGTCTCAAATGTCTAGGTCTGATCATGTAGCTTAAATACATTAAAAATGTAAATGCGTTAAAGTTGGTGCTGTACCCAAAGAATCATAATTTTGTTTAATGGAACTTCTTAATGAACCCTCCAATTAACCAAATTGTATCCTAGATAATTGAATACATTGCTTGCTACATATATTTAAACATTGGTTAAATTTAGAGGAATGTTTACAACATTAATGATCTGGATGTAGAAATCTCAATCTACTCAGTCAAAGACTAATTAGCCAGAGGGTAGGTTTTCTATAAAGGCTTGACCTAGTTCATGCCAGTAAGAGAATTTTATCAGCACATAGAATGTTTCTTTCCAATGTATGAGTAAGAAGAAACGGGAGGTGTTCAGTTCACCAAAAATAAATACCAAGTCGTTAAGGTGCAAGTTAATGAGAAGTGGGGCAAAACACATCCCTATTTCACCCACTGGAAAGATTCACCAAACAATACTTGATGGTCTTGATGTTCACAGTAGTTTTGCATAAGTCTCAACAGAGATGGACGTGTTGAGTTTACACAGGGTTACGAAGCCAAAAGGTAAGCCAAGGTCAATAATACTAACAATCTTAAGCAATTCCTGACACGCTTCTCCTGAAGGCAATAAAGAGTGGACCAAAATCAGTAGTGAAATAACTATACCAAAAAGTTCTGCTCTGCGTGGCAATTTATTCTGGGAAATCCATTCTTGAGTCATCAAAAAAGAAAATGGGAACATATTTCCAATGGCATATCTGATGACAAATAGTTCCAAAAATTTGGGGGAATGGGCACTCTTTTATTTTTCTTTAAATAGGGGCTTTATATGTCTGAGCCTCCCCAGATGGGTTATTTTTAGCAATCTTCTGTGCATAAGAGTAGTTAAAGCCTCAGGAGTGGCTTTGCTAGACCTTAAGGAAGATGAGAAGAGGGCTGAGGAAGGAACATCGAGAATTACCAACATTTCAGCATGAGAAGAGGAAGAGGTCCCACCCAGAGAGAGAAAAGGGAGAATACAGAAAGGCAGAAAGAGACATCACACCCCTACTTGCAGCCAGAAAAATCAAGTGGGAGACTAGTGCAGAGGCCATTGAACTTGGGAAGGAGCAACTTCTTTACATTGTCAGGAGTTAATTCAGCAGCAGTGGTTATCTTATTTGTTACTAAGGTGCCGCCACTGAGCAGGTGATTTCTGTACAGCCCTCACCACAACCACCAGCCTTCAGATGAGGAAAGTTAGGTTGCAAAGAACTTGATGAATCTGTCTATGATAATATTCATTTATTCATTCAGTAAAAAGCAAAACAAAACCATGATGTGATCTCTACTCTGAAGGAACTGACACTTCAGTTTTTCTGCTTTTGAATGAATAAGGAAAAGGGAAAGACAAGAAGACGAGGAAGAGGGGCAACCTGGGTGGCTCTGTTGGTTAAGCATTCGACTCTTGATCTCGGCACAGGTCATGAGCTCATGGTTTGTGAGCTTGAGCCCCACATGGGGCTCTGTGCTGACAGCCTGCTTGGGATTCTCTCTCTCCCTTTCTCTCTCTGGGTGTTCTTCCCCTGTTCATGCTCGCATTCTCTCTCTCTTTCTTTCTCTCAAAATAAATAAACTTAAAAAAAAAAAGAGGAAGAGAGAGAGGGAAAGGGGGAAAAATCGAAGTTTTGATTTTTGTCTCGCACAATTTTGGCGTGATGGCAGACAGAATGAAAATGGTCTCAGAAAAGATATGAAAGACAGGGAGAGGAGATGGAGTGATGTCCCATAAATGAAGTAAAAAGTAATGGATTTTGGGGCGCCTGGGTGGCTCAGTCGGTTAAGCATCTGACTTCAGCTCAGGTCATGATCTCACGGTCTGTGAGTTCGAGCCCCGCGTTGGGCTCTGTGCTGGCAGCTCGGAGCCTGGAGCATGCTTTGGATTCTGTGTCTCCCTCTCCCTCTGCCCCTCCCCTGCTCACGCTCTGACTCTGTCTTTCAATAATAAATAAATGTTAAAAAAAAAAAAAAGGCATGGATTTATAAAGCACAGTGGACATTTAAGCCCCAGGAAAAAATGTAGGGATGTCTTTTGGGGACAGTGGCAAGGATGCAAGTTGCAAATACAGATAGATTCTGATTTTCAGGAGAAGGGTCAGAGTTTATGTCTCTTGTTTGTCTGTGAGATGGAAAGGCAGTGAGGGTTCTCATTATGTAAAGGGTCAATGCCAACCAGTTTTCGGCAGGGCTGGTCATATATAGAGAATTGGAACCAGAAATGAAGATTTTAAAGACAGGAATAATTCAACTTAATCGTTTGGGTGGTTCTTGGCTTTTGATCCTCTTTTTTTTTTAATTTTTTAATATTTATTTATTTTTGAGAGCAAGAGAGAAAGAGACAGAGCATGAGCAGGGGAGGGGCGGAGAGAGAAGGAGACAGAATCTGAAGCAGGCTCCAGGCTCTGAGCTGTCAGCACAGAGCCCGACGCAGGGCCTGAACTCACAGACTGTGAGATCATGACCCAAGCTGGGGTCAGGCGCTTAACCGACTGAGCCACCCAGGTGCCCTGTGTTTTGAGCCTCTTACTCAACATGTAGTAGGTGCCACCGTGTTTTGGCTCTACTGAATAACCACAGTAGTTCCTTTGCAAGACTTCTCCAGCAGTCCTGGTTTCCTGCATGCATGTGCGTTCTCAGGGTGACCATTGCTTGTCTCTGGTCTTTTTTCACGCTTACTCCGATTGTCGGAAAAATGCAGACTTGTCCGAAAGTCTTTCAAGACCCGGTTACTGTTTGTAGACCTGCTCTGGGCACAGATCCTTCTGAGAAGCTTTCAGGTGCTGCCCTACGAGGGTGCGTCTTTCTTTTGGAAATCTGTCAAAGAAATTCAATGCACACCTGGAGTAGTTGCCAATCTCATACTCACTGATCAACCGGCATGTCGGACAGGACTCTTCTCAGGCGGCTGAGTATTTAACTAGTCAGTTCTCCTTTCAATATTCTTTGCCCGTTATGCCGCCATTTGCTGGATATTCTAATGTACTGGTGCATTTTTGTTTATGGTTTACCGGGACGCTTGTTTCTTTGTTCTTTGCTTTCAAAATGAAGTTTTAATAATTAATATTGTCGTTTAGTGCAAAAAAAGACTTTTTAAAAGTTATTATTTTTCGTTGTTATAGGATATTTCATTGTAAGGATATTCTGTAGCTTTTTCCAATTTTTCCTGTTCTAAACATCTTCGTATATACATTTTAGGATATTTGTCCAGTTTAGTACGTTCAGTATTTTTTTTTTAGTTGATTTTTGGACAATTGTATTTCTCCTTTAAGAGAAGTAATGGATATATGTGTATCTATGTATGTGTGTGTATAGATATAAATATAGATATGGATATAGATATAGATATATGTATCTTTCCTTGGTTCACTTCCTTATCAATTATCTCTCTTTTTCTCTCTCTCTTTAATGAAACTTAGAAAGTATTTCCCATCGGGGCGCCTGGGTGGCTCAGTTGGTTAAGCGTCTGACTCCAGCTCAGGTCATGATCTCGCGGTTGTGAGCTCGAGCCCCACGCCGCGCTCTGTGCTGACCGCTCAGAGCCTGGAGCCTGCTTTGGATCCTGTGTCTCCTCCTCCTCTCTCTGCCCATCCCCTGCTTGTGCTCTGTCTCTCCCTGTCTCTCAAAAATAAATAAATAAATAAATGTAAAAAAAAAAAAAAAGAAAAAAAAAGAAAATATTTCCCATCTCAGGTGACAGGAGCATACTATTTTTGTAGTTGAACTTTTCTCAGGGCTATATCTTTAATCTGTATGATCAATTTGGAGGTAAGAGGTGACCCTGTTGGTGAGCTGGTTATTCTAAGACCATCTATTGAAGAGGGCATCCTTTTTCTACTGATTTAAAATTATCATATATTAAGTTCATTTATATAAAATATAAGATTCTGTTTCTGAACTTTTAAATATATCCTTGTGCTGGTAGTACACTGTCATTGTTACTTATAACAGGTTGGGAGGGCAAGTTCCATCAATACTCTTATTTAAAAACCAAATACTTGATTACTATAATGCTTTTATTCTTCCAGATCAACTTTATAATCATTTTGTCAAGCTTTATAAAATATGTTTGCGGCTCTATTTTGAGTTGTATTTTGTTTCTAGATTAATCAGAGGCAAATTGCATTCTTCACCAAATTAAGTTTTCTAATTCAGGAATATGGTATATTTTTCTTTCTTTCTTTTATTTTTTTCGTGTTATTTATTTTTGAGACAGAGACAGAGCGTGAGCGGGGGAGGGGCAGCGAGAGAGGGAGACACAGAATCTGAAAGAGGCTCCAGGCTCCGAGCTGTCAGCACAGAGCCCGGCGTGGGGCTCGAACCCACAAACCACGAGATCATGACCTGAGCTGAAGTTGGACACTTGACCGACTGAGCCACCCAGATGCTCCTGGTATGTTTTCTTTAAAAAAAAAAAAATTCCCCTTAAATATACATGTTACTTGTTTTCAGATTATAACAATACCCACTCATTGTAGAGAATATAGAAAAGACACGAATCGCCCTTTCTTTTCCTCCTTGTTTTTGAAACCCAGGTAGGAAGTTGAGCTAATCATCCTCATGGCTGAGCTAATTGTAGATCCCTGGTCCATGGAATGCTCAGAGGAAGCTAACTGCTGTCACAGACAACCCCAACTGTCAGTAGCTCAACCCAGTAGAAGTTTATATTTTGCTTGCTTCCGTTTTGAGTCAGGCAAAGTGAGGTAAGGACTCTGTTCATCCAGGGACCCCACCTCCTTCCCTGCTGTGACTTCCTTCCCAACCCTAATACCAACCATGTATTTTTACATTCAGCACGTTACTATTATAGTCATAAGGAGCACTCTAATAAATTACTCTGAAAAGAAATGAATTTTTGAAATTTATATCATTGGTCTTTCTAATAGTAGTATCTTTCTATTTGATTTTGGTAGCAGTTTCTACACATATCATCACAGCATATGCTGTAGTTCCCTTTGATAAAGGAAGGCTTTTATAAGCCGCTAGACCTCTGGCCAAACTGTACAGAAAAACAAAATTTCCTTAAAACAAACAGACAAAAGAATATTTTAAGGAAAACAATCATATAAAGCATAAACCCTAATTTTGTAGAAGAACCAGCCATTTAGACACTTCATCTTTAAAACAATTTTTTTTAATGTGTGTTTATTTTTGAGAGAGAATGAGAGAGAGACAGACTGTGAGTGAGGGAGGGGTAGAGAGAGAGAGGCAGATACAGAATGTGAAGCAGGCTCCAGGCTCTGAGCTGTCAGCACAGAGCCCCATGCGGGGCTCGAACCCACGAACCGTGACATCATGGCCTGAGCTGAAGTCGGACGCTTAACCGACTGAGCCACCCAGATGACCCTGCTTCATCTTTTTTAAAGCACTTTTGTTCGCTGACAGTTTTTCCTTTTATTAATGTTTATTATTTAGATTTTTACCCTCTTTGTGATCTGAAACATCTCTGCTTTTATAGTGGTTCTAGAGAAACGTTCTGTAGCATGTTTCAGAAATAAACAAATGAAATACACTTAGAAATTGATATAGTTTCATTTTAAACTTATTTCAGATTTGACAGAACTCAGCTTCATTTACTTTCAGGTTTCAATCACTTTGTCTCGAGACTATGCCTGAGAATATGGCCTTCCGCCACCTTCCCGTCTCAGACCCACAACGACTGCTCTCTTCTTGCACTTAGAAAGAATCAGGAACTCAGACTTCTGTTAAAATGACCACAGTGTACTTTATTTAATGATTTTGGTACCTTGTGTTGCAATAAAATAAAAAAAAAAAAATCTACAAAATCCAAATATATAAAATTTCAAGTTTTCTTTTTTTTTTTAAGTTTTACAAGAAAAAATCATGTAACCAAGGAAATTTGTTCATTATGAAGCACTACTTTCCACTTCATTTCATCACAAATTGCAACTTACTTAACAGACCAAAATAACTATGGTTTTATAGTACATCAAATACACCACACACTGTGCTTTCAACTAGAGCACGTGGGACCGCGGCCCGAGACGGCGGCCTCCAGCCAATAAAGACACTCTTACAATCCAAACGCTAAAGGAATGTTTGGATACATGGAGTTTGAATATATATATTTACAGGAAGGAAAAGAATTTCGTAACTAGTTTAATTCTTCATTTCAAATAAAATTCCAAATACATTTGTACAATGTTTACAAAGTAAAAGCACAAGAACCGCCAAGGTTATCATTCGGGTCCAGGCACTGTGCTCGTCCTGGGGGAAATGTCTACACCGTTCCCTAAACACACACGTGGGGTCTCTCGGACCTTATTTCTCTAGTGGTCATGGGAGAGAGAAACACAGGAATGGCAATTTCGCACAATCAGAATGTCATGCAGAGTTGACAACAGGGAACTGAGAAATGATTGGTCCCTTCTCTTAGTTGATGCTCATCTGCCACCTGTTACATTTTCTTTTCAGAGATAGCTTTAACACAAACAAAAAAAAAATTGAACAGGGAAAGGAGCACAAAATATTTAAGGCAAATCAAGCAAATATAGAGCAGCTTTTCTTGGTGTTAAGTGGAGACGAATTTTCTTTCTTTCTTTCTTTCTTTCTTTCTTTCTTTCTTTCTTCCCCAATCCAACTCAGAAACAAACAAACAGAGTTAAGGACAAGCTGCCGAGGGTGGGTTTCTTCTGTCATATATAAATTTTGGAAAATTGCTTTGCACCAAGTATCCTTTTGAAATTTGAAATGAAAAACCTGTTGGTTACAAAGTGCATGGTTTCATGTTTCTAAATGAAAGGACGGTAGCTGAGGTAGTTAGATGTGAAAATTATTTACTGAAAATAACGCAGAATGAAGGACAAATGTCAGTAGTAAAAATCCTTGCCATTTGGAAGCGGGTTTATGTTGTGCAGTGGTTTAATGCTGAGCAAAACGCTCCTCTTGTTTACTTTTTATTTTTTTACTAGATGTTCGTAGTGACACCAGAATACTAAGTTGTATTTGTTTCTAGTTTGCTAGGGAGGGTGTCAGTTTCAGACAAAGTCAGTGTTCCCGGTAATTTTGGGGGTAACTCATGCTTTCACCATTTCTGCATGGAAGCTATAACCTAAAATGGCATCAGTGATCATTATTAGAAACGTCTGGTCTAAACCGTAAAAAGAATTCAGTAGAAACTGAGAAAAGAACCGGTAGGAAGGATGATGTCGCTCATACTCTACAACATTTTTTTTTCTTTTTTGTCTTAGCCCTAAATTCAATGTACTATTTGGTTTCAAAGGCATGGGAACGTCTGGCTTCCTGGTTGCCCTCCTTGCTCTGAGAATGGGAAAAACCTAATGTGCATGTTCCCCTATCATCTTGTGCTCCAGGTTACCAAGCTGTCTGGTAACTGAGAAGAAAAGCAGAGACAATTTAATAGAGACAAGATTCTCACCCAGGTTCCCCGCTCCTCCTGCCCTCTTCACTGAAGAGAAGCTTCAGGTGAGACCTTCAATAAGCAATTTACCGACAGCTTCATTTTTCAACCGTCCCATACCATGTGGATATGAAAGTTTTGCGATAGTAAGATGCGAGGGGTAAGACTGGATGTAAGCAAGTTGGCAGGCATTCCTTTGGAGCAAGAGAATTTTCTGCCACATGTTTATGGGACAGAATTTACTGGAAGTGACCGTAAGAGTTGACAACTACATTTATAAAGCATCACGTATGTGATAATTACATAATGGCTGGTCCACGGCAGTACAATCACATGCATCTTTGCTAAAAAGTAGTTCTCTAAAAAAGTCTTCTATTTTGGGGAAGACTCTAGGGCCTTCCATGTGGGCTGGAAAGCCTTAAGAGTGAAGTAGGGGAGGTTCAAACTTCGTTTTCCCCGCAATTAGATGCATAGCTTCTGTCTAATAACATGTTGTCTCCACCTGTGTGTTCATCTCTTTGGTGAGGAATTTCATTTCCATCACTTCAAAGAGTTGTCCAGCTACTACGTTTAGATTCTGTTTTGTACCTTGGTGGTAAGCCTGCCAGTGATGCCTTCTCTCCCAGCGCCCCCCTCATCCTGGCCAGCCCCCCTAGAACGTGCCACACCGTATCTTATTTGCATGTCCCTGAATCCAGTCCTGTTAACTTCAGTTTTCTTGCACAAAAACAAACGATATGGATATTTCCCTTCAGGAACAAGGATATTCTGATGCACTTTGGGTTTGAAAAATATTGATGCGTGGAACTTGGGGGAAAAAAGTCAGAGAAATCCAAATCATTTTGACTGGCTTACTATACTCATATTTTGAGTCTAAAAAAAAGGTGTTTGTCTTAAGTCTGGCATGGCAACATAAACATTTTTTTTTAATGGATCAGGCAATTGCCTAGGTTAAATTCATGCTCCAGAAAGCTTAATACCATGCATTAGAAATGTATAACCAATGTGAAATTTTAAGCTATACCACTGGCAACTAGATTGTAGAATCCAGAAGAGATTATGTTGAACGTGTCCTTTATGTAGTTCTAGGCACAACATGATTTTAAACCCATTTATCAAGATAAACTTTCTGAAACCTTATTTCGTGTTTTTAAGAGCATGCATTTTTTTTTTTTTTTTGCAAAGGAATATAATTATTAACTAAGGGCACAATGACAGTATTTATGTACATAACTTTTCCTTGTGAAGTCACAGCATTAAGACATTATCTGAATTGTTAGTATAGTTTAATGGGTATATTCCTACATTACAATATTACTGCCACAACTGAAAAATGATAAATATTTATAACCCCAAATTATGTTATTTAGCACTAGTTCTTATCCAGACTAAATATTTAAGTAAGAAAAAGCATGTGACTTTTGGGGGAAGTTGTACAGGATGTTCTCTATGGTTGTTTCCCCACCATCTCCTGTGTCCTATAGTTGAATACTCAGATCTATTCATGTATGAGGATACATGTATATCAATATATAGCCGAAGCCCTTGTGTAAACACTTCTCTGAAAATCTTAAAATTTATTTATAATCTGAAAAGAAACCAATTCAGAAGTTCCAGGCATAAATAAGGCTTTACATTCTTTTATTGGGTAGTAGAGGGAGGGATGTGTCATCTAAGAGTCAAAAAAGAACTTCACCGGAAACAACACAAAATCTAATCTCAATATCGATTAAAAATTTTCCCTCCTGGTAGTGGGTTCCAGAACACCGCT
This sequence comes from Panthera onca, assembly GCF_046562875.1. Taxonomy (NCBI): domain Eukaryota; kingdom Metazoa; phylum Chordata; class Mammalia; order Carnivora; family Felidae; genus Panthera; species Panthera onca. Next base: position 8,342,255 of record NC_138356.1, on the reverse strand, counting down.
TGGCAATCGTGAGTCCTGAACTCAGGTATCAGGCAGGCATTCTGGAAAATGTAGTTTGGGGATGAGGCATGCAAACTCTTTAGGCATCAGAAGGAGCCCAGTCTTTTGGATATATTTAATAACTCTATCATAAAATTCAGCTTGGCTACGAGGGAAATCGTCCTTCCGTACGAAGCTTCTCAATGTTTGTATGAAAGGAATTAATTTTTGTCATTAAAAAGCTGATAATTAAAAAAAAGAAAGTTCTACATAGACCTTTGAAGAAAAAGTTTCACTTCTGCTAAGTGATCACAAATACTCGTACTCTCTGCTTGGTGATTTATTGCTGTCGTGTTACTAAGCTGCCTCCACTTCCCCTCCTGTAGCCTATTTCAGGGCTGCGCACAGGCCTCCTTTGCGCTAACACCCCTACTCAAGTGCCGGCGCACTTTACCAACTTAACGCATCTTCACAAAATCACTATGAGGTAGGTAGATAAAGATTATCTCTCGTTTACATATGGGAAAAAGGAGGCTGTGGGCGAGTTTCTGAGGCTGAAGGGACCGACCAGGAATGAGGACTCAAGGGGCGCAGATGCTAGGCCCCTGTGTGTTTCCACCGCTGGACCATGGCCCTTCCATCTTCTTGTCTCCAGAAAGGAGTATACTCCATAGTGTGAAAGGATACCGTTTCGTAGAATATATTTAAGTATAATTACAACAGCCATTATATTCAACTCAGGGACTTTTAGTTTTCTACCAAACCACAAGTTCCATTCAATTATTACATAGTAAAAGATAACTGGAAACAAAACAAACCAAAACACCTAAAATTTCTGTAGTTGCCAACTGATTGTCGCCTCTTGGTTGCCAGTTGACTGAAACACTGAACTAAATATCCTGTCGATAACATGAAAGTAAAAAGATTTGGGAAAAGATCTGGTGAAGTCAAAAATCTCAAGGAAAAAGAAAAGCAAAACCAAACCGGGTTGGTTTGTACACCTGCGACAGGAAGTGGCGGCGCGGTGGTCGCGAGGGCTTTCACAGGTGGGGGGCTAGCAAACTGGGTCAGCCATTCGAAGGAGCGTTTTCAAAACACAGTCAGCACAGAGCAGCGACACCCAGTGGCTGGAGGCCCTTGCTACACAGGTGGAGCATCCAATTGATTTCGGAAACGTCTGCATGTGACGGGAGGAGGGACCCAACAAGGACATGGGCAATGCCTACCCCACGAAGTCGTTCTAAGTTGGCGCTGAAAGGTAGCATTTGACGCGATCAAAACGCTAAGAATGTACAAAACATTTAGATTTTTCTCTGGAAATGCTCTCGTGACCTTTCGATCGCGCTCTGTGTGCCTGCTTACGGTCAGTGCCTCGGAACGAGTTCTGCAACATAAACTCACAGAAGAGAAAATCGGTCGGAATAACTTGCCTGTTTTCCTGTCCAGCCTCAGAATAGAAAATGAGCACCCAATTTGATGAAATACACACACTCACTAGTCCAGAGCCAAGTCAGATGAAACAAGGAAGGAAACGTCCCTAATTAGTCACAAACACAAGAGTCATACGACTATCTCAAACTTTCTTTCTGGAGAGTGAACTTTCCTTTGACATTTTCTCTTTTTTTCCGTTTTCTGGGACTACAAAGACAGCACTACTCTTCCACTGTGTATAACCAGTCAGTCCTTGGCAATCAGAACGACATCAATAAACCAAACCAAGTATGCATTTTGTATAATTTGGGAAAAATAGCTTTTACTTCTGTCCACACCGCAACATGCACCACGAAATAACTGCACTGAGTAGTTTAAATGATTTTTCTGCTTCAAAGATCTAAGAAGTCCTTGCAATGGAAACTTCCTAGTTGAAGAATAAAAAGTTAACGACTCTGTATTTCCCTTGAACTCTTCTGTCAAGTAGACTTTGTGAGCGATTAAGACCTACATGAAGAGCAGAGGGGCAAGTATAAAAGGATGGAAAAGAGCTGGATAAAAAGTTTCCTCGGCAGGAAGGAGCCAAGTGGCAGGCCTCCAGAACCGGCTCGGTGAGGGAGGTCTGTGCCTCAATCACATCGGAATACCCACCCCCCCACCCCCCTACGACAGCCTCCCAAACCTCTTCCACTCTTGGGTGTGCCAAAAGTAAATAAAAAAATCAAATAGCATTTGCTCTGCATTATTTATTCCTCTTTGCACAACAAAGAGATTGTTAGCAGCAGAATATCACCAGCAACAGATTACTGCAACAAGAAAGTTAAATGTCATTACCTACAACACCTGAGCATTTTCTGTCTATCGAGACAACACCAGACTACCAGATGAAAAACCGTATCATTCAAACATCTGGATTTTCCCAAGCAGCCAAATGTTTGACCTCACCAAGACCAAATTTACTCCTTGAGTGACCTCCTTCTTCACTTTTCATTGGGATATTGGCATTCATGTGGGCAGTCTTTATTTTTTAACAATGCCGTTGTGTCTGTTTCAATTTGGTGAAGATGTGTCAGTAATCATCCGGAAAATTCAGATGTCGAAAGCCCCTAAGTTAAAGGAAACTTAGTCATGAGAAAAAAAAAAAATCAGAGCGTTAGGGCTATCAGTACTCTAAGTGGTTTCGTGTATGGTGAGAAATTGCTTCACTGTCCACTCTCTTTTCACTTCCGTTATTCCGAAAATCATTCTCCCAAAGTTATGTTTCCAATTTGCGGGTAGAGACACAGACTTGGAACGTGGAAACCTGTTTTAGTGAATTTGAACACGGAGGCTCTCGTGACGTCATGACGTATTTACAATGGGATGATGAGTAAGGCCATAGTAACCCTGAATCTCGTTGCTGTTGAAATGAGGGATAATTCAATGGTTCGTGTTCTACGAGCAAGAGTACTTACAATACCTTTGAATATCTCATCTTGTAATCCATCAGAAGCTCTTGGCATGCAGAGCTAGTTAGCAGCATAGGGGCCAATGACCAAGGAGAGCTGTTCCCTTAGAGACAGAGTTAGTCTCAGACATGAAGCCCCTGGCATCTTCTCTGTCTTCTGCCTTGGCCCTTCATATATGGATGTATCTATCGTCATAGTTATGGAATAGCAGGGGGCTACCTTGAACCTCTGCTCTCTAAAAAGGCAAATATTCCTCATGAGCCACTGGTAGGCGTCCTCTTCAATCACCTTCTGTCCCAACACAGCTTATAGCCAGTCTCACTCATGAGCCTTGCTTAAGAGGAATGTTTATTGCTCCCGGGTTCCCCACGGTCAACCAACTCATTGTAGGTTTCAGAGTTGCTTTGTTGCCCATTTTGGCTTTGGAGTTCAGGAAATCAACATTTTCTTTCACGTACTAGTTTCCACTGCCTTGCAATTGAAAATAAGTCACACGGTGGTAGGCCAGTTTTTGCCATTAAATGTCAGTGCTTGAGCCAAGAGCTAGTTCTGAAAAATGACTTTTGTCATCGTGTTCAGCAGGATACTGGAGCCCATAACTGAAACTATCGTTCAGTAGCTCTTGGTACATCTTGGAGATAGTCACCAAGATGATCGCTCAGGAAGGAGAAACATCCTTGAAACACAAGAAAAAGGATCCTTGCTTCTTTTTGTAAAAATGTTTCCGTTAGGGTGCTTATCAGATAAATCTGATGGCTTTCACTCATTCATCTGGGGTTCATTCCTAAAATTGCTCTACCAAAAGGTCAGACAGAAACTTTATAAGAACAGACGGATGCCCGACTCTTGCAGACTCTGGAACTACCATCTGAGGTACATTCCTTCTTCCGTTACAGCTCAAACCTTTCTTGGAAAACAGAGAAGCAAGTGGGAAAGAACCGTGATTTTTTAATTGCGAGATTACCTGTTTACTTTGAAGCAAACACTTAGGCAATCAAGAATCTCAACTTGACCATCTTCTAGCTTGTAACCCAGACGTTGCAGGGTCTCAGAAGGAGCAGGAGAGCCAATTCCACACAGTCGCCTCGGTTTGAAACTTGCCGGGTCACCACCCAGGGAAGGCAGGAACCAAATTACTGAATAGTTCCATCCGTGCAGATTTTTACCTCCGAAACTGAATTACAGATTCAATTTTTAGAAATTGGTTTTCACACTGCTGACGACAGTAGCCTCAACAAATGAAGGGCGGCCACTGTACTCAGGTCAATCATTAAAGAGATGACACTGACATTTTTTTTTTCATTTCCAAACACACGTAGATTTGTATCCATTGCACACGAGTCTCTGTGACCCAGTACCTATTCTCCGAGCTACACAAGCCCCAGGAATCCATTGACTTTTTTCCTTTACTATCTTTCTTAATTTCTTTCTTTCTTTCAAAGCAGCGCTTCCCGGAAAAAACAAATGAAGCGGATGAATATTCATAGCATGAATGATGAGGCAGCAGGTAGCACGAATTCCTTAGTGCTCCTACTTTCACAGAGGTCTTTCTCTTCAGGCCTGGGCACAGCACGGCAGGAAGTGCTCTTTCCGACTCACTGATTAATTTCCCCTTGCTTGGCTACAACATTCCAAGTCAAGAGTTTGCAAGATTAAAGGGTCTGTTGCATTACTTAACGCAAATCACCTTCGGTAAAGCTTGACAAGTTCCAAGATGTTTCTGTAAAAAAAAGAAGGGAATCGATACCATCAGCAATATACACCTTTGTGACAGTCGAGGCTCACATTTCTGAGTGACTGGCTCGTCCCCCTTCCCTTTTCTCGTAGCGCGAGAGATTTAGTCGTCTTCACGGGGCACCGAGAGCCTCTGATTCGCACCAAGGGAAATGTTTCACCCCAGACTTCAAAACGTATTCCAGCGATCCAGCTTAATAAGGAAAGTTGAATATTTTACTTCTTTGAAAGAAGGATATGAAATGACAATTCTTTGACCAGCTGACAGATCTCCTTCGGTTACCTGACGAGTGCTACTGCTCCTAATCGGAATAGAATAAGAACCTACAGTGGTTGGGGGGTGGGGGAGGGGGATAGAAAGCCCGGGTCAAAGGTTAATTGCTAAGTTAACAGCAGTACCCCCACACACCCAAACTGCCGTGCTCCATTTCCAGAATCACGATGGATTGAAATGCTGACGTTGAGTGAGACGTGTTCTACTGGTTTGTAACCAAAATAGGAATTTCTCACAATGAGAGAAACCTGAGCTATATTTCCAACTCACTTAAGGGTGTTGTAGAACTCACTGATAAATGAATTACTTTGAAATAATGAAGAGTGTTGATCTGATACAACTCCATACCAGAATGCCACTAGAACAGTTAAATTAAATTAGCTCAAACGCCCAGCATCTCCATTTGTTAATATTTGTAGCACTTAACTGAAATAAGAATTTGATTAGTTCCATTTTAATGCAAATCAAGCCATAGAGAGAGGAGAGGGTCACCAGCTTAATTTGATAGATGGGAGTATAATAAAAACACGAAACCTTACATTTTCTGAAATTCTAATAACAGCGTTAGGTGACAGGCTTTAATAACAACACAAGAGAACATTTTGTGTTGGTACTGGACTGGTAATATTTGCACATCAAGTTGATTAATTAGTTTTGATGTTGATCTGTTTTATTATCAGGATCTTTGCTCTGCAAACATCGTATCAGTAACTATACTCTTCTTGGCTGGTGCAACGGCTGAGATAGCAGCGATCGCGGTAATGGACTACTCTTGGTGGCATGAACCTAGAAATCCTACCTTAGACCTCCCACCATTATGAGGTCAACTGTTTTATTGATGCTTGATGGGACTCACCAAAGAATTCTTCGAATTATTCTGTGCTCATACAAATTAATATGTGTTTTCTCTTCCCTTAAAGAACAAATGGGTTTAGGCATTCCCTGACTGGAATTATTTCACTTACAGAAAATTAGTTATGCAAGTTAATAGTTATCTTTAAACGATACACCCCTTACATCTGTGGAAAGCCAACCACTTGGCCATATTGCGGGGAGAGACTCAGTTTGGGTGCTATGCCAGCACTGAGTATCCATATGAGGTGAGTCTGGCCGTCCTGACCCGTGAATGTAATGTTGCTCTTCTGGGCGCAGGAAGTATGGCTTTCGACCAACCTCTCAGGTTGCAATAGCCGAGTTTTAGGCCTGGAAATTTGTTATTTTTAAAAAACTACTTTGCTGGAACCATGTCGTATGCACTAATGAAGGATGTTTCCTGAAGATTATTAGAAAAGTCTTCAGACATGTGAGAGGCATCCGAATGTCGTGCATCTTTTCTTTAAATTTTACTGATTTGAGTGTTCTCTACACCCAACATGAGGCTCGAACTCATGACCCCGAGATCAAGAGTCAGATGCTCCACAGACTGAGCCAGGTCGGTGCCCCCGTCATGCCTCTCCTTTAAAGGAATTCGGATATGATTGTTTTGAGTCAAGTGCCATGTGCCCAAAAAGTGTTTCAACTTCTCTCTGCTGCGCTGTGACCTTGATTTAAAGACATCCAGTGTTGGAGAGGCACAAAAACCAATTATAAAATTACTTTTCTCTTTATAGATAGTCAGCCATTGTTGATTTATCTTTATGTAGATATCATTACCTTCTGTTTGTCACTGGATGTGGCACTTGTTTGCTGTGAGGCTTGACATCATATAATATGGAGGAATCTATGTGTCTTTATTGCTCTGGTGTAGAATGAACTGTAGATATTACACACAGAAGCTGTGCAGTAGAGCAAAAAAGAGTTTAAGTCAGAAGACTCTTATTCTGCTACTAACAACCAGAGCGTAAGCTGCTGGAACGTGAGACCCCTTCTGTACTTGGCCTAGCGATGCTCGTCCTGTGGAGCATGCTTATGGGACAGATAATTGAAGGAATCCTGATTACACAAATCACCTGATCTCTTTGGACCTTGATTGTCTCATCTGTAAAAGAAATGTATTGACACAACTCTTAGGTCTATTTTAGACACTATTTTCTACAAAAATTAGTGACTTCTAATTTGTCAGAAAGATCTGCTTAAATCTTACCAAAGTAGGAAGAGAGAAGATTGTATTTTTCATACATTAAAGTCAGATTGATCACTGCGTCGTCTTCTAAAATAAACACCAAGATTGAGACAATTTGGGGTTTATTACTGGCTACTTTTTTAGCATCGATTCCAACAACATCGCTTACGACTTAAAATACAATGTCACTGAATGGCTTTTGACTGTCCTCCTGCAGAACTCAGACAGGTTACATCAAAAGTGAGGAAGGAAAGGGCACGTCAAGTATTTTACAATAAGTTCAACAAATGGTGAACATTTGCTTTATTCTTTACATCTAACCTTTCACTCCAAGGAAAGATTCCTCAATTTATATGATGGGTCAAGCCAACGGCATAATAGTGTCAAATTTTGGGAACTGCAAGGCATACAATGTAGAGGAAAATTATGGCAATGGGATAGAATCATGTCACTTCAAAGGTCTGTTGATCTGTCTTTCCTCCCTTCCTCCCTCTCTTCCCCTTTCCCTCCCTTCCTTCTTGCTCTGTTTCTTTCTCTCTCTGGGTGTCAGAGTAAGTACTGGGGTTTAGTTATTTCTCAGATGACAGCATAGAATGACATGTATAGAATACAAGAGAAGAACTATCAGGTTAGCGTCTATTTATCTCCTCCTTAAATGTACAGTAGGGCCATGGAAGAGGACAGTTGTCTAGAATGGAAGAATAGCACTTACCTATCTACCATTTTTATTTTTAACTTTTCATTTTGGAAGACCTCTTTGACTTCCTAATGAAACTTGCTCTGGGAAATTTCATCATCAGACCATGATTTTGTTTCACGTGAAGGCTTACCAAATCAGAAGTAGATTTGGGTGGGAAAATGTTCCTTGGTCCTCTCAAAAAATCGGCAGTAGTTAAAAAGTGTTACGAGTCGTGTTCAATTCTCAGCTCCACGGCTTCCTAGCTGTGGGAACTTTGGCAATTTTAGTATCGCCGAGCTTAAGTTTTGCCATCTGTAAATGGTACTTAATTCATAGATAGTTGGGTGGATTAAGTGAAATCGCACAGGCAAAGCTCTTTAGCACAGCACTGGGTACACGGTAAGCTCCCCGTCGTGGTAAGTTACCGTCAATATGGGGAACTGAGCTGCAAGAAAATCTAAGGGTAACAAAAATCACCGAAGCAAAAATTGGAGTTTGCCAAGTGTTTCTGACATATTATGGTCAGGATACTATTTGTGTGAGTAAAATATTTTAGCAAAAACAATTGGACATTTCAGGGACATCCAACCATCCCTCACGGAGCAGAACATAGGCCACAACAGGTTGACTAAAGTTTTCCATTTCTGGATTTGACCATGGCATGCGATATAACAGAAGTCTGATTTCTTTTCTTATGGAGTCTAGAGAAAGAGCTACAGATGGATGATCAAACAACGTGATGCCTTAAACACTCAAGGGAGAGCTTCTGAACCCCTCATTTCTGTGGGCAAATGGCTGTTTGCCATTTCTTCCATTTTGGCTTTCCGCTGTGAGCGCAGCCTGTGTTCGAGCTAGCCTAATTGCTACAATTAACAAAATTAAATGGCTCATTGTGTTTTTATACAATTCCACCCACATTCTGCGGAGTTTCACTGTCGAATGAGTAATCCTGTTGAGACTGTTGATCACAGGCACACGCTAGTCTTCCTGCGTGCCCATTTCTAGGAGGGCGACTGGACAGGACATGCGTGCCCAGAGAAAGCTCTACCGTGGACAGTGCAGCCCCTCTGAGTGAGCAGAGGAGACGCAACCCAACGGCCGAGCTCACTTCATAGCCTGATACAGGTCAGGGCCGGAGACTTGGAAATGGAGGTAAGGTGCTGGGTGGGGGGTGGGCGCTAGAAGGGAATGGCCCATCCTTAGCCATATTGGAATGCCCCAGCTTCAGATGGGGAAGAGGGGGGTTTTGAGTCACAAGCTGGCAGAAGCAACCCTTTTGCTTGTTTTCAGGAGTGACACCGGATTGCTGAAGCTAAAGGGACGTGAGCTGATGTGCTTCCATCGCTGGATGTATAGAAACAACCACCTCAGTTCTGCTGTGTTTCCACCATGCATTTCAACCATCCTTCAAGCTATACTTCTGAAAGACAGTCTGAGCTGTTTGTAAACAGGCTTTAAGGAATTCTCCTTAGAAACATAAAAATGCAGGCATATCATCCAAGCTTTATATAGAAACAGTAATGGCTAATGGCGAAGATGTAGGGGACTGCAGAGAAGCACATATGTAGTCTAGAAAATGGTTCATTAGGAAAAAATAATGGATCCTCGTCTACACATTGGGGGAGAACTCGCTCCACTCAATGGCATTTGGCGCGTTTAAAGGCAAGCGTGCAATCTTGCACAATTCCTGGTGAGGACACAAGAGTTTTTCTTCGCTCAGTTCGATCGGTTTGGAGAAAGGAACTTTGAGATGATTCAAAACTATTCTATTCAGCTGCTTAAAAGATGAAATCTTTCCAGAGTGAGACAGCTTATTCAAGCTGAAAGCGTTAAATTGCACCTGGGTATTTCCCACAACATCACAAGGATGTTGACGTCTTATAGACAGGGACTGTCAGCTCGGGCCAAAAAGGAGAAGGAAAATATTTGGTCAGTGCTATCACGTCACTTATGCATAGAGCAAAAATAAATCGGGCATTTAGGAATTAAGCATATATACTTCATTATACTTTGCTCTTCAGGTTATCTTTGTATTTTATATTGTGCTAATACTCGAATTGCATGTGCTTGCCAAGTCAGTAAGAGAATTTCTTTCGTTCGTTGTGAGTAGTAACTGAGCGTCTGCAAAGTCAGTGTCACCGAACTAGCCTGTACATAGTTAAGTAGGACAGCGTCAACGGCTAAGGGAATTGAAAAGACAAGAGTCATTATGGGGGACCAAACTGTGACTTGCATGGAAAAAATTTGTTTTCTTCCACGCGAATACTTAAAAGTCTCAGTATGTGAAGCTACGTATGTTCTTTAATCTTACATGAGGTTTCATGTCGAAATGCTAATTTGAAAGTGAAAGAAAGGTATAACATTTTCTTTTAGAAAATTTTATGGTCCAGTGCAAAAAGGGAATGCTAAGCGCAGGACCCCTTCCCCGGCCAAGAATCCGAGTAGACTCAGGCACAGGAAGTCTGATCCCACAGAGAAAGAACCCAGCACTTCCAATCTGGACGCTAACCAGAGTATTGTTCGTTTTTGGATTCTCCAGTTACTGTCCGTGGAGGGTTTCACGGCAGATTGAAAATGAAATCTTAGGAAGAACTAAAACACAAGCACAAAAATCCAACTTTGTTCCTTTGTACATTGACAATGTCTCTTTAAATCCTAATACTTTAAACTCTCTGTTATCTGTGTATCTAGCATCTAATAACAGTTCTTGTCAGCGCACAGTCTGAGGGCCCTGCCGTGCTCTTCTCAATCATGGAAACAAGATTAAGTCATGATTTTCCTGGGAGGATGAGGGTTCTTGGAATCTGAAGAAAGTTTGGAATTTGTGGTGGAGATGTCAGTTACTTAGCAAGAACTTTTGACTAACTAAAACATCACACTCTTCAAGTATGTTGGACAACAGAGTATGTCCAGTATTTGGGAAATCACGGAAAGATGCAGATTTCTTATGCCCTCCTAAAACTGCATTCTGACCTCCAGGACGAAGCACAGTACATCACTGTTGATTCACATAGCACTCATTTTGACTCTTAACGTGGTAAAGGAGGGATCAAATTGAGAAATAACTCAGGACTTACATGACTGAGGAGTGGTGGGGCCTGCTGAGTTTGTGTCGATTGACGCTGTAATTGTGATCTGTTATTTACTCGTGAAATCAAAGGTACAGTTCAGCTGAGCCATTCAGTTTCCAAAGATCATCACTTACAAGTCTTCTTGGAAATAACGAAGCTAATAACTCATGGTCCTGCACAAAGATGAAGAGTTTTTGCCAATGTAATCACGTTTTCCTTCCACGATGGGGGGCGCAATGTTTTCACCAGTCACTGACAAGAAGAGCGTCTTCCTGGGCCTTTGCTGGCGACCGGGTAAACTTTTCACATCCGGACAAAAGATCATTGTTTTTTAGTGGCAATCTTGCTTGGAGGATGAAATCATGGAGCACTAGGGAAGCACGTCGAGCGATAAAAAGTCATCTATTTTGAAAACATTGCTCTGGGGCTTTGTACCAAAAGAAGTCCTAGGTTGAGCGCTCTGCCATTTCCTGTGGATGTCACGGGGACAGCAGTCTCTGTATGACCCACCCATTACAGGTGGTGGCTCTAGAACTTGACTATTTTAAGTGGATTGGACAGTCCAGATAACCGAGCAATGAAGTTAAACGGACCTTTCCCCTCTCTCGCTCTCTCTCTCTCTGTCTCTCTCTCTCTTTTTAGTGACTTGGACTAATATTTAATATATCACTTGGGTTAATATAAAACCAGGGAAGGAAGTTTAAGACATCTTCCACTGTGGTCAGGTTCGTGATAATGGATGGATGAAAGTAATCATTTACAGCTTTCACATCCTGGGAAACGTTGGCCAGTCTTGACAAGCCCTTTCTAGGTAAGCTGATTCTCTCGTCACCTGATATTCTGATAGCACCCCTGGCCAGGTTCCTGGGGGCACCAACACTGCAAAGTAGGGTGATCTTCCAAGAGACAGGTGTTCTCAATCCGCTGAGGCAGGCTGATGGAATTTGTGGACTAGTTTCGGACATCCCAAGGAATTATGACGCTTAAAGTATTTTAAACGATTCCAGGTCTATAAAAAAAGTGATGATGCCTACATGTATACCCTATATTTTTTTATTACAAAAATATTGAAATAATCCATGAGTTATTCCACTCTGCACCAACTATAAAAAAATACTATCAAAGTTTGACCGGCACTTTTAATGCAACAAAAAGCACCATGACCGAGGACACTGGGAACAGAAAGCAGGGAACGTTTACTTGCTGTACGGAGGTATTTAAAACCCAGAAGTTTGTTGTAAGAGTGCGACGTTACAAACGATTCAAATACAAATCTTAGCTGGATCGAGTGATAAGCCCTCAATCAGTTGGGAAGGGTTTTCTCGTAGCATGGTCACTGCATCGTCTGCTCATACTTACTAGAAAGGGTCCCAAAGCCTCTAAAAGACACATCACTTTGACCTTGGATTGGGGGGGTGGGGGTGGGGAAAGTCTGTACACAGTGGGGAACTTGATGGTGCACTCTCACGTCCGCGTTTGGGCGGCGGGGGTGGGGTGGGGGGGGGGGGGCTCAGGCCACTCGTTCTCAGGTGTTTGGGACTTGCACGTCAGTCCTGTGGTTGGACGGTGTTTGGCACTAGGTGGGTGTGGCCCGGCACGTGCTCACACGGAGCCACGCTTTTCCGCATCTTGTAACATCCGGGTCAGCCTGTCCCTCTTCTGCCCCTGCACTTACATGCCAGTGTGAGCCGCACAGGCCGGGAAATCTGACGCTCGTTTTGCCTCGTTTTTCCCGTGCTTCCTCTTCAGGGATTTATTACACTTCTGCAACTGAATACTGACTCGCGATCACCATTTCGTGTACCTCCCGAACTTCTCGAGCTCCTTGGCCTTGTCAAAAGCCACAGATGCGCTGCATAGGATTTCTGGCAGAAAGGATGTTCTCAACGGAAACTTTAAACTAAAAGACAAATCCTGAAATGTGTGGAAAACGAACCATTCCATTGATTCTAATACACATGTAAACAACAGTTGAGTTTGCTGTCCACTGGGTAGGATTTTCACACATGGTGTCAGTTTCCGAATGAGAATGGTCTATGATTTCTTTTCTAAGTGGTACTATTTGTGTTTTTTTCCTGGAGTCTTGAGGGATATGTTCTCTCTCTCTCTCTCTGTTTTTATATTCAGAATCAGAGCTTTGTATCAAGAAAAATCACCTAAGCTGTTTTGACAGAGGACTGGTGCCGTGTGTGTATTAGCAGGTGTGTGTGTGTGTGTGTGTGTGTGTGTGTGTGTGTGTGTGTGTGACTGAATAGATTTTTCTGCAAAGATCAGTTGACTCCATCAAAACACCCTATTGATTGGAGGCAACATTTTCCGTGATAATTGTACCCTCTGGTGGACACGCTGAGAGTGGACAGGAGGGCTGGTAGCAACGAGAAGTCCTACTAAGCCGCCGTGTTCCCTTCAGCTGCTGTTTGGAAAGGAGACCACAGCAGGGCAGCCAGCTGATGGGCGGTCACACTAAGCGCATTACAGCTCTCTGCCCTGGTCTAGGACGGAGTTTCATTATTGCCACGGCCCCGCTGTCACCCCTTCACCTGGAGGTTGTGGCCCCTCCAAAGCCTTCTATTTTATAAAGTGGTTTCATACTCCAGCCGCTCCTGAATAAGGGCATCATCTTTGTACTGCAGCCTTGGAGGAGACGGGGAACATTCAAAGGCTAAGATGGCCTTCCGGAGGCTTCGGTCCAAAACGTGTCTCTCCCACGCTGGGTACCTATTCCTGAACAGGTCAATTTTAATGACAGATTCTTCAATCCGTGGTGGGCGAGACGATGGGGTGGACGGGGCCGTGGGCCTCACCTGAAAGACAGGGACGCACCCGTCCCGCTCTGCAAATTTCTGGTCTCGGTCGCTGGCGACGCTGCGGTTGTTGGAGATGGACCGGAGCGTGCTCGTGGCCACCTCTGGAGGCAGAGTGAAGGCGGCGACTGGGTCCTCACAAGCACAGCTTGGTGACTGCCCGAACCTGGGTCCATTGGGGTGAAAGAAGGCATAATACATCAGCATAAAAACGACGCCAGTTAAAAAGCTGCTGAACACCACACACAGCGCCGGGATGGCAAACGCGTCTGCGATCTGGGGAGCCTTGTAGAGGTACCAGAGGGCACTCAAGGCTGTATTTTCCAAAAGAATCACAAAGTAGTAGATGAAGAGCCTACAGCGAGTCCTGCCTTCCTTGACGTTGAACCAGCTGAAAATGTAGATGATCCCCACCACCATGTCGAACACAATCTCTTCCCATTTGGTGATACAGAATTCTGTCTCACAGTGTACGATCCAGAAGGTCATGATGCACCAGTGGAGGACGATGAAGATCCCGAAGTAGAGCTGGAAAACCGACGCGAAGAGGGCGAAGGTGATGACTCTGGCGGCGATGGTGAAGAAGTGCCAGCAGAACTGGATGACGACGGCCATGTAGCTGATGGGCTTCTTGTCGTCTCGAGAGTCCCGGAGGGCCTTCTGGTAAGAGGCCAGGGCCCAAGCCAAAGACACGAGGGAGGCCGCCGCAGTGAAACCTACGAAGGCAAAAGGGAAGACATTCTGTCAAAAGTGAGATACAGTGCTGTCCCCTGAAGATGTCACGTGGAGCTGGGAGCTCGGGACAGGCTAACCGTGACATCGGCAAAGCTGTCCGTGTCTTTGAGGTTCGGTTGGGCTCAACGCTCATGGGGGTCCTACTGTGTGTGTCTTCGGTGGGCCCCAGTCGTATGGAGAAGTCATGTAGTACAAAGGGACTGCTGCTCAAAACCAGAGAGGGGTGTGGGATCTGGAAATGGGGTGGCGGGGTGGGGGTAACTTTCCGTGTGCTGGAAATAAACTAAGGAGGTAGTTTTGTGCAGTGGGAAAATAAACACGGACTGGGGAGGCTGACAGAACTGGGCTGCTGTTTCAACTCTGTATGACTCTGGACAATCACTTCAACTGGCGTCCTCATCTGCAAAGTGGGTGATCTCCAAGGTTCCGGGCGGCTTTGAGAGTCTGTGGATGAAAGGGATAAATAATCACCAGAAACTGGGGGGCGGGGCGGGGGGGAGACAGCCGGTTTACCTTCCTGCTTCTGAACAAGAATGAAGGCACTTCACTCACAAAAGAAAGTTCACTCTTTCTTACAAATAGGAGTCCATAAAACCTTCTTGGCAATGTTTCCTGTGGCCCCTGGTATGCAGTTTGTCCTAATAGAACCCAGATGTAATTCTCCCCATAGCTTCTGTCTGTTCCTTACTGCCCTTCCCTTAGAAGAAGATGTTTCTCTTAGAAGAAAGATGGCTTATTCTTTCATAAAGATGCTACAGAAATCACCTCAACTCCTCCTATCATTTTATGGACCCCCTTTGGTTAGTACGCTCTCCAAAAGTGTGTCTGCAAGTTTCTAAAATGACTTGTATTATTTCCCTCCACTTTTGCTGCTTCTCCTGTGTCCGAAGTATCACCCGAATGGTCCAGACATGGACAGAGCTCACCGGGAAAGGCACTGGCCTCCTTCAGGAGACAGCCCTCTGGGGGAATTCACTTGGCCACTGAAATGTTAGTCAGTCTGCATACTACTCAACAAACTGTCACAAGACTTCCAGCGGCCACTTCTCATGTCCAGCCCCAATCAAGTTAGCAGAATGCCCAGATGTGCCTCCCAATCCTCAGTTTTGGTTTTCTGGTTCTGGCCAGCACAAAACACCTTCCATTACCATAACTCTTGGGCAGGTATGGCAATACTTTAGGTCAGTTCAAGGCCAGTACGCAAAGGAGGTTTTAATAGTACAATTTCTTTTCTTTTTCTTGTGTTAAAAAAATTTTTTTTTGCTGCTTTCTTTTTTTCTTGGTTGTTCGGTTTTTTAAATGATAATATAATTTCTATGAGGTAGAAAACACCTACACCAATTGTAAAGCAAATTTGGAAGTGAAAACAGAGGGTAGGAAGAAAAGTTAGAGAAAGAAGAAGGTGCGACAAGGGGAAGCAAAAGGTCGTGGAATGACGACTCTGGGAAGGACACCCTTAACTGTCAGTTGAGGACTGCAGACCAAAAGGTTGTGCCATTTTAATGCCAACCCCTTTGAGGGCCATAGAAGCAGCTCACGACCTCGCTCCTTATCTGCACCATTTGCCATGGTACGGATTGTTCTGGAGTGTATTCCTTGTGCGTGTACGCCGTGCCCCAGGGCAGGTGCAACACCGGAAAGGTCCTTTCTTTTTCACACCCCGCGCTCGCGCACAGCGCCACCTTCAGGAAGACGGCCACATTGTCGGGCAGGTGGATAAAGCGCGAGGCGACGCGGGGAGTCAGAACCATCAGGGTTACCACTTTTCACAGGCGTTCTTAAAGGCTGTTTTACAAAAAAGTGATAAATAGTAAAAAAAACAAAAACCACACCTTACGTACGCCGCATCGTAAAATCATCCGTTGGCAGATGTAAACCAATTGGAAAACGGACTGAGTCCAAATTCCCCGGGAATCTTCACCCCTTTTATTCCACGTCCTAAGAAAGCAATCCAGCCTGCTTCAGGACACTCCAGGAACTTGTTAAGGCAATATTCTGGCAGTAGAAAAGTAGGTTCCTCTCAGCTTTGCTCTCAGCGTATCTTACGATTTAAGACGTAAACTTTTTGCCTATAGCGGAGGCCGATTTCCTGTCCATTTAGGACCGCTCCCTTCGTGAATTCTCTGCTTTAGCAACAATTAGAATTTCCCTGGTTCATTTGAGGTTTTTTTTTTTTTCCCTTCTGCTTAGCAGTTAATTTTTATAAGACAAATAATAGGCCTGGACGGAAGATATGGGGCAACCTCAGAGTTATTCCTTATTAGAAATTCACACCCCCCCCATGAAGTGCTTAACGGAAGAATTGCAAAAATAAAAATAGTACGTTGAACACCTATATACTCTTCGCCAGGATTGTCATATGGCTTCCTTTGCTTTATCACTGCCCACCCCCACCCCTCTTTTTCTCTCTGAACCATTTGAGAGTAAATTGCGTGCATCTAGGTTGCTTTGGTCTGAATGTTTGTGTGCTCCCACGTCCCCCTCCCCATTCATGCGTTGAACCCCTAACCCTTAAAGATTTTGGTATTAGTAGGAGGGACCTTTGGGAGGTGCATAAATTATGAGGGTGGGGCTGTCATGGATGGGATTTGTGCCTTATAAAAGAGGCCCCAGAGTGCTCCCTAAATCCCTCCTGCCACCTAAGAATACAATGAGAAGTCTTCAACTCAGAAAACAGCTCTCACCAGACCATGCTGGCCATGATCTTGGACTTCTAGCTTCCGGAACTGTGGGCAATACATTTCTGCTGTTTATAAACTACCCAGCCTGTAGTATTTTGTTACAGCGGCCCCAAAGGACCCAGACAATGGTCCTTTACCCAATTTCCTATGAATAGGGGTTTTCTTTTAGATAACCAAGTACATTTGTCAACGTTAGTGAATTTAACATTGATACCATACTTTTTTTTTCTAATCTACCGAATCCACTATCAGTATTCTAATTTCATCAGTTGACTTGAACAACGCCCATCGTAGGATTTTTCCCTGCGGTACAGAATTGAGTCTGGAATCGGAGATTGCGTTTAGTTGTGTCATCAACTTAGTTTTCTTTAATCGGGCATATTTCCACCGACTTTCTTTGCCTTTTTGATATTGGCATTTTTTTTGGAGGCACGGTACCTAAAAGAAAAGAGTGTGCCTTGTTTTGGGTTTGTCTGTTTCCTCACAGTTACTTTCAGGTTAGGCCTCCCGAGCCAGAATATTACATAAGTGACACTGAACAATAATTCTCCCCCAACACCATTAAGATATTAAAATATAAGGATTCCTTCAGTAGTCCCGAGAAGCACGTAATGTGTCCGTCAGCATTTTCTTTGAAAGTAATGAATAACGTATCAGTTATAAAACTTCACTCTGAAATCAAACTCTCCAAAACAGAGGACTCAGTGGGATTATATTATTTACTAAAATGTTAAAATAGGTGATGAGACCTCAGAGCTTGTCTACTGCAATGATCTATCTTATAGAAGCGAAACCGTTTCCCTCGGTGAGGTTACACGATTTATCTTCCCTCGTTCCTTCCCCACGCTGGTTTCTGATGAAAATTATCCTTCTGCCCCAAAGCGAACCCCCTGCGTCCTGGAGAAAGGACCCTCTCAGTTATGCCCTGTCTCTGTATTCCAGCCCTGCGTCTTCAGGAGCGCAGGATCCCCAGGGATCACAAACAAATGACAGGCCCCCTTTAACCTCAAGAATCGCTCTTCACTTGATTGAATCTCTTCTTTTTTTTATTCCACACCCTTTCCCATTTTCCCTTCTAGTCCTCGTTTCTTGTTTCTCCATTTTTATCGGCTCCTCCTTGAGATTACTGGCACGGGCTGGGATGCTGGCCCTGGGCCTCCTGCTTCTCAGCCCCTCCCTGAGAGACTCCACACCTCCTGAGTTTCCCAGTTCTCAGCAAACCCATCCCTGAGCCAGACGTCTCCAGCCCCAGAGCCGTGTGTCTCATTATCTACCCGAGCACCCCCAAGCCTTCAGTCTCCGTGTTCCAGGTCCACAGGATCAGACACCTGGAGGGATTCTGGCTGTAGATGACAGTGTTTGCTTTCTCGTGGAAAGAAGACAATTCTTCTTCGTCTATGCTCCCTGTGGTTGGTATAGCGCCCTTCTCAGAATGCGAGAGGACGTACATTTCCGGAGAGGCAGCCACAGTTCTAAGAAGGTGATTTTGTACGCAGCTTGCCTGAGAAACACCATATTGCCAAGCCATCGGAATCCAAGAGGTCACCACCTGTGCCCTTTGGGTGTGTTGCATCTGAAGGGATCCAGAAGCAACCACCGTGGCATAACAATTATTTAAGCTGAAGGCATTTGAGTTCCTGGGATCTCCCCCACTTTTGAGAAGGCATTTGTCCTCCCCGAAGTATCCCTCTGCCCCTCCCCATTCCCTACTAAGGTATATAAACTCCAGGGTGCCCCGGTGGCCCAGTCGGTTAAGCGTCCAGCTCTTGATTTTTGCTCAGTTCGTGATCTCATGGTTCAGGAGTTTGAGCGTCACATGGGGCTCTGCACTGACTGCGGAGCCCGCTTGGGATCCTCTCTCTCCCTCTCTCTCTGTCCCTTCCCCTGCTTGTTCTCTCTCTCTCAAAAATAAACTTAAAAAAAAAAAAGAGACATAAACTCCAAATTCTAATGACGTCCTCAAGTCACATTTCCTTGTGAAAACCTGTGTGTGCACAAAATGACAATACGTGTCCCCCATCTTTACACACGTGATTACATATGTAATTAAATCTGCATTTTGTCTTGCTAATCTGCCCACGTAATTTGCAGGCCCTCAAACAAAGACCTAAGAGGGCAGAGGAGAAGTTCGCCTTCCAGAAAACCTCTGCCCGCCGGATTGATTCCGGTTGACCCCGCGTGTTTTTGTTTTCTCACTGCAGCCCAAACAACTGATCTGACTTTGACTAAAAGGGTTTAATGATCGTAAAGTCAGTGTGACAGTTTATTCCATCATTTTGAGCTGAATGTGTATATTTGGATAAGATGTGGCGAGGGGGATGTAACACCTTTGGAACTGTAACCCGAGAATTTTTATTTTAAAACCTCTAAATGGGGTGGGGGTTCTAGCTTCTTTCTTTCTTTCTTTCTTTCTTTCTTTCTCCTTTCTTTCTCCTTTCTTTCTTCTTTCTTTCTTTCTTCTTTCTTTCTTTCTTTCTTTCTTTCTTTCTTTCTTCTTTCTTTCTTTCTTTCTCTTTTCTTTCTTCTTTCTTTCTTTCTTTCTTTCTTCTTTCTTTCTCCTTTCTTCTTTCTTTCTCCTTTCTTCTTTCTTTTTTCTTTCTTTCTTTCTTTCTTTCTTTCTTTCTTTTCTTTCCTTCTTCTTTCTTTCTTCTTCCTTTCTTTCTTCTTTCTTTCTTCTTTCTTTCTTTCTTTCTTTCTTTCTTTCTTTCTCTTTAAATCCAAGTTAGTTAACATTCTAGCTTCTGAGATCCGTGCACTTGAATTGTCACATACATTGCTTAGCCACTCAGACTAGTGTTTCAGAGGAAGTCTTAGATGCTTCCCCATATTGAATAAAGATTTTTCTCAGAATAAGGGTATTGAGTCTGATACTGTCTCGGCGGCTAATTAGCATTTCAAAGGGAATGGATAGGAATCGATACTGGGCTGTCCAAGTGAACAACAGTTTTGACTTTCTTCTTTCTTTTCTCTTTGCTTTTTACGGATGTCCTTTTCCCCTGATGGTGTTTCCGTGTCTCTTTTGTGTCTTTTTCTTCCTTCTTTTTCTTCTCCTTCTGTCAGTCTGTCCTTCACCCCTGCTTTGTGTCTGTTCTGTCCTTTTTCCATCTTTTTGCCCATTTCCTGCTCCCATCCGACATGATATGGAGTTGAATTATTTTTTAAAATGTAATTGTATTCATGAAATAATGTTTGGGGTTGCCCAAATGTAGCTTCCCAACTGTTCTGAAAACTCAAAATAAATTCAGAATAAGAAAGGACCGCTCTGAATCCTGTGGCTTGGCTCCAAATCCAGATTTGCTTTCAAGGAGTTCCCACTGAAAGGATTCGTCACTGCTAACCTCTGTTTTTGGTTTTTGTTTGTTTGTTTGTTTTTATTACAAGTAACTTGCTTTCTTATAATCTTCCTCTAAGTAGGACCTAAATGCAATCTTAATGACAGAAGTAGAAAATCTGTATATTTTATTTAGGATAAAAAACAGGTTGGTGTATGGTTGGTGGGGGGTGGGGAGGGGGGCGGTTGTGGGCAAAAGCTCTATCATCTCAATGTAAGCATTTCCTTTCAGAAAGAATGGAAAGAATGGGGCTGGTATGGAATATAAGACCCTTGGGAATATTATAATGCAAAAAGCCATTTTGATTTGGGGACCTCTAGACTAGGAAGGGGCTACTTCTGGCCCCCAGCTGTAAATTTGTTCTCTCTACAAACATGTTTTCATATCAAGTGTCCCGTCCTCTTCCTTCAGAGCATGTATCCTGGTCTAAAATTATGTTCGATTTTGTGTTTTTTTTTTTTTTTTTTAATTTTTTTTTCAACGTTTTTTATTTATTTTTGGGACAGAGAGAGACAGAGCATGAACGGGGGAGGGGCAGAGAGAGAGGGAGACACAGAATCAGAAACAGGCTCCAGGCTCCGAGCCATCAGCCCAGAGCCTGACGCGGGGCTCGAACTCACGGACCGCGAGATCGTGACCTGGCTGAAGTCGGACGCTTAACTGACTGCGCCACCCAGGCGCCCCTCGATTTTGTGTTTTAATTTATTTAATTTTAGTGTCAATTGTTTAATTTTGATTTAATTTAATTATTTAGTGTTTTTTTTTAAAATTATTTTTTTAATGTTTTTATTTTTGAGACAGAGAGAGACCGAGCATGAGCAGGGGAGGGGCAGAGAGAGAGAGGGAGACACAGAATCCGAAGCAGGCTCCAGACCCCGAGCTGTCAGCACAGAGCCCGACGCGGGGCTCGAACTCACAGACTGTGAGATCATGACCTGAGCTGAAGTCGGATGCTTAACCGACTGAGCCACCCAGGCGCCCCAATTGTTTAGTGTTATTATTAACTCTAGAGTGGACCTTTAGGTAAGGATAAGTATCTGTCTTCTTTACCTTCCTGTCCTCTATGGGCCTTGGATGGGTTGTGGCATATGTTGAGAATTGGCACTTGGAAGGGTGCCTGGGTGGCTCAGTCAGTTGAGCATCTGACTCTTGATTTCGACTCAGGTCATGATCCCAGGGTCATGGGATCGAGCCCCACATTGGGCTCCAGAAGAGATTCTCTCACTCTCCCCCTACCCCTCTCCCCTGCTTGTGCTCTCTCTCAAATGGAAAAAAAACACATACAAATAAAATTAAAAAAAGAATTGGCAGTTAGAGGGAAAGAAAGGCAGAAGAATTTGTAGAAAGGAAGGAGAGAGCAAGAGAGAGGAAGAAATAGAGAGGAAGAAGGAGTATTTCAAATATAAAGTTGGAACCACAGAGAGACTGAAATATTCAAAACATGTGCACAATTCTTCATGGCTCTCCTATTCTGCTTTGCAATTTCAGTCTGAGCTGCAAATGCCAAAACAGTGTGAAATAAAGTCTGTGCTCCTGTCGTGTCGTTTGTGGCCTGGGTGTGAACAATTCTTGGAAATCCCCAGAGAACGCTTCGTAGGATTTATAACCTAATTCCCCAGATGTAGGAGGTTCAGGGAATTGAACCAAGGGCTCTAATTCTTTGCTTCTTCGACAATCATAATGAGCCTGTCTCTTTCCTCCTTCTTAGGGAGGGCAATCACAGCCCTTCCCCTGCAAAAGGCCAGCCGAAGCTTACTGTCTCAGGGAAACACCTGGCCAGTGGCCCGTGTTTACATCCAAACTGCATTTTTAACCTAAAACATTCATTATTATGTGAAAGTTCAAGCATATGCAAAAACAGAAGAAATAATACAATGGGTGTCCCCCTCCTGCAGCGTCAGTGAACGGGCGCTTAGTGATTCTGGAATCCATCACGAGGGAAGACGACTTGGGCCAGCAAAGACGCCCGCCTCTGGATGTCTCCTTGGGTCCACTCCTTGCCGAATCGGACTCTTCCTGCATTTGCCCTTTCCTGAATTCGCATTTCCCTCTCCTGACTGAGACAGCAGGGCTGTGCCGGAAGCGAACTCACTGATCACTGAGGTTTTACCAACACATTTTGCGAAAGCCTGACCCGGGAGCTCTCACAGCCCCTTGACCTCATCTTGCTCCTGCCTCTCTGCACTTCGGACGCACTGCCTGCCCCGTCTGCCTTCCTCAGCTGCTAAGACTGCATTTTCTTCCTGCAGATGGGAAATGCTGGGCTCACCCTTGAAAAGCCACTTCTTTCCAGTGCATCCCTACTCCTCTTTGTAAGCATCTTTCCTTAGGGAAGTCTTTCCTAGCCTCCGTCCCAAATCCCGTCCCTTGTTGTAAGTGCCCACGGCACCTTGTGTTGGTTCTTAACGCCACACCTTGGCACCCTTGCTGTTGTTACACATTCGTGTGGGTGATGATGTACATGTCTCCCCAAAGGGCTGATCTGTATCCTGTGGTCCCTGACATCGGTCACTCTCTTGTGTATTGATTTCTGAAAGCAGTACATTTGTCACCCAGTCGCTGCTCTCATATTGTCTCTCTCTCTGCCCACTATCTTGATTGTACACATCTTTTTTAAAAAAGTGTTTGTTTGTTTATTTATTTATTTAGAGGGAGCACGAGCAGGGGAGGAGCAGAGAGAGAGAGAGAAGGAGAGAGAGAGAATCCCAAGCAGGCTCTGAGGCATCAGTGCAGAACTTGATCTCTCAGACCATAAAATCATGACCTGAGCTGAATTCAAGAGCCAGACGCTTAACTGACCGAGCCACCCAGGCACCCCTCGATTGCACACATCTTGACTTCCCTTCCTTACACCCCATTCCTTCATCCTGTCAATTTAAACATTTTTGTTGGAAATTTAAAGTATCCCCTGACCGATAGTTTGGGAACAGATGATTTACATCACAGCCTTTCCCAGCTGTGAAGGTGAGATTATCGTTCAACCCTTCATACCGTATTCTGTCTTATCATCACAGACGAGATAGCTTTTTCCCCTAAAAGTATAGTCCCTCAACAGACAAGACATTGAATTTTAGATGACAATATAATGTTGACAATATAAGAAACTTAAGGTTTCTTTAGTGCATTTGAAGCTCATAATCACAGACAAATAAAAGAGGAGGTATATGGGTCCGTGCCATATGCACCGTGATGCGCTGGGTACCCACGTCCTTTGTCCAATCTGAAGCTCGTGATGACACTCTGAGGCAAGCACTGTTTAACAGAGACACAAAGAAAGGTTAAGTAACGTGCCCGAGCTCATGTAATTAGCGAGGAGGGCAGGTGTCAGAATTCACAGATTCCAAACTCCGTCCACCATGACCATAGACTGGTATGGCTATCGGCAACAGGGTCATGAGGCATGGGCACGTGCAGGGAGATCTCAGGTCCCTCACGGTCCAAGCTCATGGGACAATAACACGGAGAAATGTAGATGACTCTGGAACATGCCGCCTCTTCAGGCATCTGGCTCCCAAAGTCTTCCCGTCGCAACGGCACCTTCCCTTTCACAGCGACCGTATTTGTTGTCAGGCCAAAGGCTTCCATTTTGGATTTTTTTTCACAAAACAGACCTGAAGCATGAGCACCTGGGAGGAAAACCATACTTTTCTCTCCTTCACATTTTCTGAACCAAACACAGCCCTCCTGGTTTTCCTGGATTTTCCCCTGAGGAAAAATGTTGACCAATTTCAGGTGAGTATATGATCGAAGAGGAGGAGGTCACAAGATGACTATCCAGAGCCAGAATGGTTTTCCGTTTCTTCCGCATGATTAGAGCTGGTCTCTTAGTTCCAGATGTAAAAGCAGTACATCTTGGCTGGATGCATATGGGATTGACCTGGTTGAAAGAATGTAATAATTGACAAAAACGTAAGGCCCTCTGTGCTGTGATCTTTGGTGAGAGCAGTGAAGGTAAAGGAAGTAACACTAGCTCCAATGGGTCTCGGATGTTCTAAATCTTCCTGCACTGAAACGATTTATCTCTGTCTTAAACCTTGTAATAGCTCTGATTGAAAATATTTAAGTGCTTAATATGTTTAGTTTTGGTAGGGATACGCACACTTCTCGTAATCCATTCTGAGGATTTCAACTTCTTTGCAAGGCAAATTGTGAGGCTGTGAAGGCGTTGATAAGGGAAACACTGAACTGAAATTTTTAGAAAGCGTTTTAATATGAAAGGAGTCGAAGAAGGTTGTTGAGAGAAACAAAGTGTCTTCACAAACGTGGAAAGTTATTTCCTTCTGATTGGAGAAGATTGTAGATGGTCTCACATAGATCCGTCTATCTTATAATTTTGAAGTTTATTATCTTTAGATTTTTATTAGAATTTCCCGAGGAGACAAACATTTTGAATGGGGGAATGTGAAAACATATCATGCTTATATGTAGGGAAAAAACCCTGTAAATAGGAGAAGGCAAGAAGTCACCATTCTCAGTACAATGTTACAAATTGCGTGATTAAATTTATATTGAAAAAATGATGATAGAAATTACTACTTAAAAGACATAAAATAAGTAACCTGAGCTGTTCAAGAAGATTGACTTTTTCTTTTCTTTTTCTTTTTTTTTTTTTTTTAAATATTTAATGGTTATTTTTGAGAAAGAGAGCATTTGTGTGAGTGGGGAAGGGGCAGGGAACAAGGGAGACGAGAATCCAAAGAGGGCTCTGAGCTGCCACTGCAAAGCCCGACATGGGGCTCGAGCCCACGAACCGTGAGATCGTGACCTGAGCCTAAGTTGGACGCTCAACCGACTGAGCCACCCAGGGGCCTTTGAACTTTTCTTTAGAGTTAGTTTACTTTCTATCCGTTTAAAATGTTCTTTTTTAAATTTTTTTAACATTTATTCATTTTTGAGAGACAGAGAGAGAAAGAACATGAGCGGAGAAGGGGCAGAGAGAGAGGGAGACACAGAATCTGAAGCAGCCTCCAGGCTCCGGGCTGTCAGCACGTAGCCGCACGCGGGGCTTGAACTCACGAAACGTGAGATCATGACCTGAGCCGAAGTCGGACAGTCAACCGACTGAGCCACCCAGGCGCCCCCACCTTGAAAATGTTCTTAACCCTCACGCTATTTTTTCTTAAAGTTTTTCTCCTCTGGAGGCTAGGGGGTGAAGTGGGGGCAAAATGAAGAGAAATAAAGAGGGAAACAGGGATGGAGACAGACAGAGGCTGCGTCCTCCCCTCACCCACCACAGAGGGACATGGCTGTCAACAGCAAGACTAAAATAATGATTTAAAAAATCCCAACACATATCAATCACTGCTGTGTGGCCCTTTCACATTTATTATCTTATTTATTTGTCACAGCATCACTTCTTTGATGTAAGCGATTCTGCCCATTTTACAGAGGGGGAAACGGAGGCTCGGGGGTGAAATAATCTTCCCTGGGGGAGTGGCAAACTTTTCCGGTGGAAGGCCAGATCGTCTGTATTTTGGGCCTTGCGGGCCACGAGGGTCCCCGTCACTAGCATTCAGCTTTGCCGTTGTGGCGAGACAGCCGCCACAGACAATACTTCAACACATGGGAAACTGGGCAGTAGACTGAATTTGGCCCGCTGGCCTTAGTTTCCTGGCGGCCCCACTAACCCATGGGCACATTTTTAACAAGTAGCGGAATTAAGATTTACACCCACAGTTATCTGACTTTAAATCCTTTTCCCTTTCCCTACTGTCCGTGGGAGAGTGACAGTCCGGGTCCCCCCGGGGGTTTATAATCACGTGTTAACTCTAACGAGAACTACGGGCTGGTCCCCCACATTTATAGTTATTCGTGCTCAGAGGACTTGGAAGGGGCCCAGAAGATGGGAACTGGTGACACAAAGTGCCAGGCACTGAGGGGGACAGCGGTGAGGATGGGGGAAATGATATCTGGTAGCCTTGTGACTTTGGGCGAGTCCCTTGGTTTTATGTATTCTTCCCATGGTTGAGCAAGGATCAACGAAATCGCGGCCGCTAGAGCATTTTGCAAGCAGAAAACTTACTATACAGATATGATTAGCCATTCCAGATTCTAGCTTTTCTCCTAATTTTACTCCCTTCTTCCCATCCCCCCTCCCTGTGCCCAGGAGCCCTTCTACGTCTGGATGTAGAGGAAGTTTTACTGGAGGAGGTTGGCTTTACCAGAATCACAGGACAGAGAAAGAACAGGATAAGAGGTACAATCTAAAGCCTAGGGAAAAAAGTTTTTTCTCTTTGCACATATTAAATAATTTTTTGGCGGGAGGCTACGACTGACTAAAAATCACTTTGAAACCGGAAGAAAAAAATAATTGGTATTATTTACCTAGGTGAAATATGGGGTTCCTTTTATTTGGATTCAAGGCTGCCGAAGTAAAGGCCACCCTCTCGGAAGGAAGGAGGGGATGCAGAAGAAATGGTTTCAGGGTTTGCAGGAAAGTCTGAGGCAGGGACAAGTGTTATTGGCTCAGTCTTGGGAAAGCCTAGGTCACAGGGACGGTGCTGGCCCGAAGGATTTGCTTGAATTGTATGCAAGAAAGGATGGTTCCCAGATGGATGGGATGGCTTGTCCCAGGGCACAGGCCTCTGGGAACCCCAGGACCTCTGGGCACCGGGTGGGCTGGAGGGGAGATGGTGGAGACAGGGGAGGGGGCAGGGAAAGGGGGCCATCAGTTGAAGAAAGGAAGGGATGGACAGGAGATGGTTGCCCCCAAACCATGTTGAGGTCCTTGGGGGAGGGCAACACACACTTCGTTTATCTGCTTTTGATCATTTATTTTTCTTGCTTTCACGACTCCATTTCGGCAGAAATGGATGTACTTTAAAAATACCTTGCTTTTTTTCTTATTTAATTTTTTTTTAACAGGATGTAGCTCTCTCTAAGGCTTTCCAGTGTCTAATTGCTTCCCTGGCCTGCAGGGTTCAAAGAGAGCAGAAGAGGCCATTTTGGGGGGGCTTTGAGGGGTGGGGGGCGGGAACGGCCCAGCTTCTGCCCTGCTTTCCAGTGACTTGCCCTTTGGGTCGCCTCATTTTTACTCCGTCAGTAAAAAGGACGTGGCTTGCTGCTGGGACCATTTAATAATGCAGCAATAAACTGTGCTTTCGAGCCCCGAAATGCTTTTCTAGGTGATTTACAAAAAATGACTCAATACCCCGAGGACACGGATTTGTAGCACTATCTGTTCTTACGGTTGGGCTGGCTCAGAGAAAGCTCTCCCCGCCAGGATCCCCAAGGGTTCACAAATGGCTCGTGCCAGGGAGCCGGGGGTTCAGCCTTCCCAGCCACCCTCCCCCGGCCCCTCCTTTCTCCTCTCCTCTGGAGGGGCGGGGGTGTCATTTGGTATAAACGCCTCCGTGAGACACTTTGGGGAGAGGAAAGATGAGAAGAAAGGCTGGAGAGCTTGTAATAGGACGATGAAGATTGCCCTGGAGAGGATTTCCAGCAGGTGCGAGGGGACACGTCCAGGAGGCCAGGGGGGCCTGAGGGGCTGTGGGCTCCTGGACTCCTAAACTCCTACCTGCCACTCCCCGAGTTTAGGACCCTGCCCGCCTGGCCTCCCAGCGGGCCTGGTCTGCAGCTCCCCGCTCCCGGGGCTTTTTCCCCTTGTGAGTCAAGTGAACTGGCCACAGCCACCTCTGATCAAGTCTCTTCCCCGCCGAACATCCTTCCAAGCAAAATTTCCAACCCTGTCTGGTTGGTCCTCCCTCACTTCCTGCCTCACTGGCCCAGACCCTTCCTCTCTCTTGCCTGGGCCTCTCAGTCCCCTCCCCCAGCGCCCCCTGGAGAACTCCTGCATCCCAGACCCCAGCTCAAGGGTTCCTGGACAGAAAGCCTGCCTGGTTGCTCCCTTTGCCTGATCACTGCCTTCCCCCTGCATCCGTCCCCGCCAGGGGACCTGCCAATGTCCCAAGGCCCTCATCCACACCCCTCACATGTAAGACACACAAAGCGGTGCCATTCTGCCCGCAGCATATGCATGCTTTTTAATGACTTGTAAATAGACTCAACTCTTAACTCCCAGGACTGTGGCTAGCAGTAGGGGCCAGTGGTTTTAAAAGTGCTTTGTAGGGGCTCCTGGGTGGCTCAGTCGGTTAAGCATCCGACTTCCGCTCAGGTCACGATCTCACGGTTCATGGGTTCGAGCCCCGTGTTGGGCTCTGGGCTGACAGCTCAGAGCCTGGAGCCTGCTTCAGATTCTATGTCTCCTTCTCCCTCTCTCTCTGCACCTGCCCGACTCATGCTCTGTCTGTCTGTCCCTGTCTTTCAAAAGTAATGAACATTTAAAAAAAAATTTAAAAAAAGTGGTTTGTAACCTGTAAAGATTACTGAGGAACATTGTGAACACTTGAATACATCTCTGGATGGACTACCAGACCTGACAGGCTAGATCCTTGTGATCTAAGCGTCCTAGATGACAAAATGTCTTGTGCTTTGTGAGTCCACAGAAACTTGTGAGTGACGACCAGCTTCCAGGTCCCCTGTGCAGGGGTACTGAGACCAGTTGAAACATCTTTTCTGGTATCATCTTATTTCAGAAGTACATAAGCCCCTCAACAGCTCAGACACGCTAGTTTTATATGTAGCCTATGTCACTGATGATGGCAAGGTTCCTCACAACACCCGCTCCTGAGAATAGAGGGAGTCGCCTCTTAGCTGACCTGTCAGAGTCTGAGGTGATCTCCCAGTTACTGTGTGTTTGAAGCACAAAATTCCGTTTGGGAAGACACGTTTGCTTGAAATCACCTACGTCACTGCCGCATCGTAGAGACTAACGGAATCAGTAAAAAGAAACAAAAAGCAATGAAAAGAAAAAAGAGAAAAAAAAGAGGTGAAGACATTTAACTCAATTTAAGGGTTATTCCTGGAATTATGAGCTCACATGTAAGTTTCGCTCTGACAGGTTTAAGACACGCGACCCCAAAATACGGCACCTTGACGTAGTGTGTGTTTCAAGCTGAAGGACTCTGAGAAGTAGCAGATACGGAAAGGATTTTTCTGGCTTTGCCCTGAAGCTGGTCATAAGACTTTCATGTGAGAGGTGTCCTCCCTGTACCCGGAAAAAAGGAGCCTCCTTACCACTGACGATGGTAAGGACCCCAGAGGAATCTTGAACACACAGGCCTCTTAAGCTTCCCTCAGTTTACGACAGATCCCTAGCTCGTGCTTCCTGGGTCCCTGTCACGTTTTCCCCATGGCTTCCTCATCTTCATTAAACATCATATAAAAATGCTCAGGTTTATGGGAATGCAAGCTGGTGCAGCCACTCTGGAAAACATATGGAGGTTCCTCAAAAAACTAAAAATAGAACTACCCTACGACCCAGCAATTGCACTACTCGGCATTTATCTAAGGGATACAGGTGTGCTGTTTCGAAGGGACACATGCACCCCCATGTTTATAGCAGCACTATCGACAATAGCCAAAGGATGGAAAGAGCCCAGATGTCCATTGATGGATGAATGGATAAAGAAGATGTGGTATATCTATACAATGGAGTACTACTTGGCAATCAGAAAGAATGAAATCTTGCCATTTGCAACGACGTGGATGGAACTGGAGGGTGTTATGCTAAGTGAAATTAGTCAGAGAAAGACAGCAATCATATGACTTCACTCATAGGAGGACTTTAAGAGACAAAACAGATGACCATAAGGGAAGGGAAACAAAAACAATCTAAAAACAGGGAGGGGGACAAAACAGAAAAGACTCATAAATACGGAGACCAAACTGAGGGTTACGGGAGAGGTTGTGGGAGGGGGGAGGGGCTCACTGGGGAAGGGGCACAAAAGAATCTGCTCCTGAAATCATTGTGGCACTATATAGGCTGACCCATTTGGGGGTAAATTTTAAAAATTACAATTAAAAAACATGTTCAGGTTTACTGCTTCTTGGGGGTCTTCATTTCCTCAGGAAGATTCGTGTCCCACGTAAAACTTGTATTAAATGAATTCGCATGTTTTCCCCTTGTTCATCTGTTGTTACAGGGGCTCTAGCCAAGAGTTCGGGAGGGCGGGAAGAAGAGATATTTTCCTCTCCGACGGTTTTTCAAAGCAACATGGTAAGTGGTCATGAAGATCTTCGGGAACAGAGGAGGACACGTATCATGTGACGCGGGGTCTACTGACCGCCTCCTAGACCTGTCTGGAACCTGCAGTGTCTTCAACAACACGGGAAGAGGGGAGAGGCGGTCCTCCCGAAGCTCTCCCAGATGGTGAAGAAATGGTGACAAGGGACAAGTAACATTTCTCACTCTCTATGTTGTTCGATAGGCATGCGTGACTAAATCAAGTGGTGTGAAAGGCATTCAGCTATTTGGTGTCTATCCCCCAAAGCATCTACATGGAAGTCGACTTTAAAGCTATTTTCTGTCGCCTCCTTTCGTTGAAAACAAAAAGGAGGGTTGCTTCCATTAAGAATCACTTCAAAATCAGGTCAATGCACTCAGCCCCAGTTCAAACCAGTCTGCAGCTTGAACGCGGAAACCCTTTAGGGACTCAGATAAATAAATAACGATCAGCGTCTGACCATACGTGCCACGTGCTTCTTTTAAAATTCCTTCGTGTTCCCTCGTTCAGTTCCACAAACATTTACCGGGCATCTTCCTCGCCTACGTGGGGTCTGCCACTGATTAGTGTTGGGGAACACGAAGGGTGACCCTAATCATCTCTGTTGAACCTTTTGGGTTTTTTGACCGGTATCTGAGCCCGGCTCTGCATCGTGTTTCCCTGATAGCCCTGCGATGTCCGAGCCATTCTCTTTAGAAGGTGATCCTGCCCCCTCTCCACT